>NC_134701.1:51937500-52255681 GCF_043290135.1 Rhipicephalus microplus | reverse complement strand
TTTAAGTTCACGTGGTTCGGCGGCTGGCCCGTGGCATCGGGCCACACACACACACACACACACACACACACACACACACACACACACACACACACACACACACACACACACACACACACACACACACACACACACACACACACACACACACACACACACACACACACACACACACACACACACACACACACACACACACACACACACACACACACACACACACACACACACACACACACACACACACACACACACACACACACACACACACACACACACACACACACACACACACACACACACACACACACACACACACACACACACACACACACACACACACACACACACACACACACACACACACACACACACACACACACACACACACACACACACACACACACACACACACACACACACACACAAGAAGCATACGACCCGCTCCAGCTTTCGGAATATAATGGCCACGTTGGAAAGCTAATGTGCCCTCTCCCCCTCCCTCCACCTGCCCTCTCTTGCAGAAAAATGTACAACCAGTCATACTGAAAATAAATAAATGGGTATTCTTGTAAAGGATGAAAATATATCAAAATAAATAATACTAAAAAAGCACTCAGAAATGAAAATAAAGTCTAATAATACTAACACATTCCGTTTGGTTCACGTAGCATCGAATTCCTTTAGTTTAGCTATATTGACCAACTTGCGTGTGTGACTTCACGTATGTATAAATAAATTGAGTAATCCAATTTCTGTGTTTCATGAAACGTAGCGGAGACACGTCAGTCGCCCAGGGCTCTCGTTGATTCCGTGGGTAAGTGATCTGAATTTCTTTATAAAGTATGACTCCCGCTGTTCGCGCTCCCGTGTGTTCTGGAAGCCGGATTGTAGGAGTATGACACTTACGCGTTCGAAAGAGTGACCAGGAAGATTGATATGTTTGGAGAACGGCAAATTGGGGAGGCCCTTTACGTGTGCCCTGTGGTTGTTGAAACGCAAACGGAACGCGGTTTCCGTGTGTCCAATATATTCCTGTTTGCACACCTCACAGCGAATTTTGTATACCACATTGGCTGAGTCACAGTTAAGGTCGTCTTTAATTTTCTACACATAGTCTGAACAGGAGGCTTCGGCCGTATCTGTGGTCACCATGTGTGTGCACACCCTGCAGCGAGGTTTCCCGCACGGTCTACAGCCCTGATGGTGGTCGTATTTGTGTGTTTTCGCCCTGACCAGTAAGTCTCTCAGGTTTTTATTTCTTCGGTAAACCACCTTGGGCGGAGTCTGAAAAATGGCAGAGAGGCGACTACTCTGTTTAAGTATGCGGCGGCGCAGTATGTGAGGATTAAATTTGCCCCTGAAGTTATATCATCCTTATTCCCACCTTTTTCTCACCTTTATATATATATATATATATATATATATATATATATATATAAAATAAGGGAAAGAAGTGTATACCTAAGGGCTCGTTTTTCCGTGTTTTTAACACAATAATAATGAGATATAACAGACAGTAATGCCAAGGAATGTACAGGGGAAGTTATTAACATTAATGGAATGTAAATAAGAAGAAAGAAAAGTGGATGAAAAAATTACCAACTGTAAGCAGGAATCGAACCTACGACCTTCGAATTACGCGTTCGATGCTCTAACCACTGAGCTATTACAGCGGCCCTCTCTCCATCCACTCTTTTGGGTTTAGCTGTGAATTTAGAAGTAGGAGCGACAGTCAGCGCCATCTATAAGCCAAACAACGAGTGTGAAAACACTCTTATGCGCATGTTTGGCGTCACGTAGCACGTAAACTTATTATGAGCGGGCAGCTGATTAATTGTCCCTCTTTGTGATGCAGGGTTCTTGTTGCTGATTTGTTTTTCTCCCGGGCTGAGCCTCAGAGAGTTTTGTTAATAAGGACAAAGCCGTTCGGTTTCCAAGAAACACACAAAAAGTTTAATTGAAAAGTAAAAAGACAAAGATTCCTCACAAAACAAAACACTTAATAAACAGTTAACTGGACATGACGAAACACATCTGTAAACACCCAACAAAAACGTTCAAAGTCAGTAACTAAACCTAACGTTCGAAAGGGGCTGAGTGATGGGAGTAGCGCAAGATATCTGTTCGGTCTCACCCACACGCTGAATTCCGCCGACGATGAGCAAACCGGAACGCGGTGATTCCGGCTTCAGGACGCGGGCAGGACGGGGATGAAGGAACGCTGGCTGCTGACGACACGTCGAGAAACCAGGCCGGAACGTGGTGGCTCTGGCTTTAGGAGTGTGGACCCGTCTGTGACGAGAGAACGCAGGCTGGTGGTGACGCGTCAGAGAACCAGGGTCGACCTAGTCAAGCAGCTGGGCGCACAGCTCGGGCCCGGAGCCCGACGGCTGTAGCTCGCCTGCCGGAACCAAAGTCCGCAGGCCCTGGAAAGGAGTTCAGGACCGGATGGCCACGGTCCTTTGGAGCGGGAACACGACGGCAGGAGGCCCCGGCCGGTTGAAGACCTGCAGGCTCGGGTCCTACGCCCGACGGCCCATCTTCAGCGCCCGGTCCGGTGACGACCTTCCGCTTGCCCCGTCTTCTTCGAACTCCCTTTTCTCTGGTCTCCTCAGGCTCCTGCTTCAGCTCTGGCCCACTTGTCTCGTTCTCATTGGCCTTTCAAAACTCCGTGGTGATCAGCCATTGGCCCTTGTTTTCTTTATGGTCTTGGATGCTTGCGCTCCACGCTCTCACGTGTACCGGTCCTCGGCGTCGTCGTTGTTCAGGCGACCCAGCACGTGCACTCGGTCATCCTTTAATTTCGCGCACTTTTCGAAGGCGCGCACTTTGAACGCGCACCACACATCACATACGCCCCCCTTTCATTCAAGTTTTTTTTTTTTTTCTAAAAAAAAAAAAACTGCCGATGAGTGCGCGTTCTGCACTACGTCACAATTACACCACATATTTGCACCACGCAGTTCAACACATCACACCGATGGCACCACACTGCTTCTTCGTTGACATGTCTCACGTCGAAACACCGAGTCCACAGAACGTAACATTCAACCAACAACAATAAGAAAAGTTTTTTTTTTTTTTCGAGAAGAAAAAAAAAAACTGCCGTTGAGTACACGTTTCGCACTGCACCACAATTTACCCACATATGTCCGCCACACAGTTCACTGCATTGCCCAAAGGTCCACATTCACTAACCTCAAAATACGCAAGAAGTGAGAAAAAGTATGGACACATCTAGCGGATTGTGAAAATCCCCAAATTAGTAGTACACCACCCCTTTTTTCTTTTTTTATCATATATACCCTATCATCTCAAAAACTATACATCATGTTAATGTTACATTGCATGTAACTTCTTCAAATATTTACAAGCAACACCCTTCCATGGTCCGCAAGCAAGATCCAAAAGAAACCAGCGGGAAATCGAATTTGACGCTTAAGTTATAGCGTCCCGTACAAGACGTTTAACTGCTCTAACCATTTGACAAGAGTAAGGAATCGGAAGCCAGTGGAAGAATTCTCGACCGTAAGCTCGTATGAACCTAAAGCTGTGTATCACCAGGTTCCCAACCTCGAAATCACAAGCATACACGCTGGAATGTCTGTATGCCAGTCGGAGGCGTTGCCTCCAGGCGCACCAGTACAACCACGCCTGAATCATTTCATCCTTCCCACGAACGCCTTGCTTGAGCTCGTAAGCCGCTAATCGTTGAGACATCTTAACAGAAGCGACCTCTTCAACCGAAGATGCCAAAGAGCACCAGTCGGCGTCCTTCCTCGTACAATAACCTGCTGGACCATTACTGCCTTCTGGTTCACTTTCCATCCCTTCAGCTTTCTGTATTGCTTGTTCATCAACACTTTCAACCCTTCTGCCTGGGTCATCGTGATTACCCTCATTGTCACAGATAGCTGACCTACATTGCAACTCTACTCTCTGTTCTTCAACAAGTGCTTTTGCATTTTGCTCCAATATTCTTCTAAAAGCATCATCTACAATTTCCCGAGAACACAAGCCATCTCTCTGTATGGGCAAGTTATAATCATGGTGAAAAACCATGTCCGTAGCGTCTGTTGCTATCTCCAGTGGCCCAAAACAATAGGTAGCTGCTACATCAGAGCTTTCATTATGGCATTCGCCGGCATTACCTAGGAGACCTTTTATTGCTCCTTCAGCGGAGCTATTCAGAGGCAATCCTACCTCTGAATAAAGTGCGCTTGACCTCTCACAGGTTTCAAAATACCCTTTACTCTGAATGGAACGTTCTTGTTCCATGCTCACGAAGCATTCCTGCGCTTCAATAAGCTTATCGAGTCTCCTAGTCTTTTGACTGTTTACCTCCCTGTCATACTCTTTCAGAGTTTCTTTCTCTAGCGAAAGGTCATGACGAGGTACAGGGTCAGTCTCACGTAAATTCAAATCGCTCCCGATGTAACTGCTTTCAGAGCACACCTCATCCACTGGTTGACTACTCTGGCTCTCAGACCACGTATATTCAGCGTTTTCCCTCTCAAGCCACTGCTGCAAATCCTCATATTCTAGTTCCAACAGTCTCTTCTTTTCGCGCATCTCTATCTCGAGCAGCCTTTTCTTTTCACGCATTTCTAGCTCAAGCTGCTCCTTCTTAGCGCGTGTCTCTCGCTCGAGCTTCTCTCTCCTAGCCCGTGTTTCTCGCTCGAACTCCTCTCTCTTAGCGTGTGTTTGCAATGCAATCTGCTGCTTTTTAGCGTCACATATCGCAGCCCGTTGCTCACGCTCCCTCTCCATCCGCTCCTCGTACCATACTCTAAACTCCGCTCCCGTCAGTCCCATTTTATCCGCCAACTCAATTAACTCCCACGTGTTCGTCATCGTGTTAACCGCGTCAAAAAATCTACTGGAAAAACAAACGACTTTGTCCTGCCGCGGACGCCAATTTGTGATGCAAGGTTCTTGTTGCTGATTTGTTTTTCTCCCGGGCTGAGCCTCAGAGAGTTTTGTTAATAAGGACAAAGCCGTTCGGTTTCCAAGAAACACACAAAAAGTTTAATTGAAAAGTAAAAAGACAAAGATTCCTCACAAAACAAAACACTTAATAAACAGTTAACTGGACATGACGAAACACATCTGTAAACACCCAACAAAAACGTTCAAAGTCAGTAACTAAACCTAACGTTCGAAAGGGGCTGAGTGATGGGAGTAGCGCAAGATATCTGTTCGGTCTCACCCACACGCTGAATTCCGCCGACGATGAGCAAACCGGAACGCGGTGATTCCGGCTTCAGGACGCGGGCAGGACGGGGATGAAGGAACGCTGGCTGCTGACGACACGTCGAGAAACCAGGCCGGAACGTGGTGGCTCTGGCTTTAGGAGTGTGGACCCGTCTGTGACGAGAGAACGCAGGCTGGTGGTGACGCGTCAGAGAACCAGGGTCGACCTAGTCAAGCAGCTGGGCGCACAGCTCGGGCCCGGAGCCCGACGGCTGTAGCTCGCCTGCCGGAACCAAAGTCCGCAGGCCCTGGAAAGGAGTTCAGGACCGGATGGCCACGGTCCTTTGGAGCGGGAACACGACGGCAGGAGGCCCCGGCCGGTTGAAGACCTGCAGGCTCGGGTCCTACGCCCGACGGCCCATCTTCAGCGCCCGGTCCGGTGACGACCTTCCGCTTGCCCCGTCTTCTTCGAACTCCCTTTTCTCTGGTCTCCTCAGGCTCCTGCTTCAGCTCTGGCCCACTTGTCTCGTTCTCATTGGCCTTTCAAAACTCCGTGGTGATCAGCCATTGGCCCTTGTTTTCTTTATGGTCTTGGATGCTTGCGCTCCACGCTCTCACGTGTACCGGTCCTCGGCGTCGTCGTTGTTCAGGCGACCCAGCACGTGCACTCGGTCATCCTTTAATTTCGCGCACTTTTCGAAGGCGCGCACTTTGAACGCGCACCACACATCACACTCTTATACAACCTAAACACACCAAGTCTGCCAGTACGAGACCCTCGTTCAATGAAATAAGGGAAAGAAGTGTATACCTAAGGGCTCGTTTTTCCGTGTTTTTAACACAATAATAATGAGATATAACAGACAGTAATGCCAAGGAATGTACAGGGGAAGTTATTAACATTAATGGAATGTAAATAAGAAGAAAGAAAAGTGGATGAAAAAATTCTAAATTCACAGATAAACAATGGGAAGTTATTACTAGATCTTTGCGAGCAACATAGTCTGGAGATAGTTAACACGGGGCCTAAATGTGACGGCCAGATCACATGGGAAGTCGGAAACAAGCAATCAAGTATTGATTATTGTCTCATGACTGAAGGAATTTACCACAAACTGACAGAAATGAGGATAGACGAGGAAGGCATTAACAGCTTGGGTAGTGATCATAAACGAATAACATTACAAATGGGATACGAAACTGAAAATATGAGCATGGAATCAAAGTCTGGCAGCTCGTATTTAAATGACAAACAAATAATAAATATAGCCGCAAGAGTCGAGGAAGAAGTAGGCGAAATACCAGGCAAGGACTGGGAGTATAGTGAGCTGTTACATCTAATGACGAAGGAGATAGGGAAAGAGAAGAAAACTGTTTGCTGGAAAGGAAAAAGGAAGCCAAAAAGTTGGTGGAACAAGGAAATCCGGGAGGCGATCGAGAAGCGACGCGAAGCCTCACGGGAGCATAGAAAGGCAAAAAAGGAGAAGCGGCCGCAGGACGAAGTCAAAAAAATATGGGAAATATATTTAGAGAAAAAATCCCTTGTACAGAAATTGGTAGAGGCAAAAATTAAAGGTGAAAGTGAACGCTGGATGACAGAGATACACGAAAAAAAGGAGGCCGCGCCTAGGATTTTTTGGAGCCACATAAAGGCGCTAGGTAGGAAGTCTGTCACAACGCAACAACATATTCTAGATGAAGGAGGAAATCAATTGGAAGGGTACGAAGCGCTAGGTTACATCCAAAAGGTAACAGCCGATTCGTTTCAAAAGAGCGTCCAGGGGATCTCCCCGGTGAGTAAAAGTGTGGCGGAGAAAGCAACAGAGGAAGAGCTAGTACTTGATAATTTTAACTGGAAAAAGGCCGAAGGAAAAATTCCAAAGCGCACTGCCGCGGGTTTAGATGGGATTCCCGTTAGCCTCATTAACGAACTAGGACATAACACTAAAGAAGCATTGTTAAAAGCAGTAGAAAAAAGCTTAAAGGACAGACAAATACCGGACAGTTGGCGACAAAGTAGAATGAACTTAATCTACAAAGGCAAGGGAGAAAAGGACAAGATTCGCTCGTATAGACCACTAACCATTACATCGGTACTATACAGGATGGCGATGCAAGCAGTAAAAATGAAAATAGAAACATGGGCCGAACATAACGATATTTTGGGAGAACTTCAGAACGGATTTCGAGTCGACAGGCGGTTAGACGATAACCTGTTTGTTCTCACTCAGTGTATAGAAATATCCAAAATAGAGAATAGGCCCTTGTACGTGGCTTTTCTAGACATCACTGGGGCATACGACAACGTTAATCAGGAAATTTTGTGGGATATATTGAAAGGAATGGGCATGGGCGACGACTGTATACAGCTTTTGAGGGAGATATACCGAGAAAATACAGTCTGCATAGAGTGGGAAGGAATGCGTATCAAAGAGAACGTTGAGGTTAGCAGGGGTCTGAGACAGGGATGTCCTTTGTCCCCGCTGTTATTCATGCTGTACATGGTGAGTATGGAAAAAGCGCTAGAAGGTAGCAACATTGGTTTTAATCTGTCACACAAACAGGGCGGCATGATGATTGAGCAGAAGCTTCCAGGTTTATTTTATGCGGACGATATCGTCTTATTTGCGGACAGTCGAGATGATATACAGCAGCTGGCGAATATATGCGGAAGGGAAGGTGAAGCTCTTGGACTAGGATTCAGTGTAACGAAGTGTGGATTGATGATATTCAATGATCCCTGTGATCAGACGGTGTCCATACAAGGCCAAGAAATACCGAGGGTAAGTGAATACAAGTACCTTGGAGTATGGGTAAATGAGAGTGATAGATACATGGAGGTACAGGAAAAAGCCTCGGCAGCAAAATGAAAGAGGAATGCGGCAATAATGAAGCACAGAGCATTGTGGGGATACAATAGGTATGAGGTGCTTCGAGGTCTGTGGAAGGGTGTAATGGTTCCAGGGCTTACTTTTGGGAACTCAGTGGTGTGCATGAGGGCAGAGGTGCAAGCGGGAATGGATGTAAATCAAAGGACTGTGGGACGCCTCGCGTTGGGTGCTCACGGGAAGACGACAAACGAGGCTGTAAAGGGCGATATGGGGTGGGCAGGTTTTGAGGCGAGGGAAGCGCAGAGCAAAATAAGGTTCGAAGAAAGGCTGAGAAATATGAAGGAGAGTAGATGGGCAGAGAAGGTGTTCCGTTATTTGTATAGGAAGAGCGTGGACACACAGTGGAGAAAAAGAACTAGAAGACTCACTAGTAAGTATACGGCTGGTATTGTAAGCCGTATGTCAACAAAGAGCGTTAAGGGAAAAGTCAGGGAGGCGGAGAGGATTTACTGGATGGCAGCTATGGAGAAAAAACCGGCTTTGAGTAACTACCGAAAGGGCAAAAATGAAATAAGCAGGGAGGCATTTTACGATAATTCAAGGGGAAGCGCTTTACTGTTTGAAGCGAGATCGGGTTGCCTTAGAACGCGTAGTTATAAAGCAAGATTCAGTAAAGAAGAAGAACAATGCACATGCTGCGGGAAAGATAAGGAAACGGCGGAACATGTTCTGATTGAATGTGGAGATATCCACCCAGGTGTACGTTTGGGCACGAGCCTACAGGAAGCCTTGGGTTTTAGGGACAACAATGAAAAGCTGAACACACCCGCGATTGAAATAAGTAAGAGACGGTTAGAGTATTGGTGGCAGAAAATTAGAGAGAAAGGACAAAAATAAATATTGGAAAAATAAAATATGGACAGTGTGCCGTAAATGGCAGAGAACTTAAGCTGAAAATTTACCTTTTTTTCCATTAAGATAGAATTTATCGAAGTAGAGGCATTAGGCCAACATAAAAAGAAAAAAAAAAGGTTTTTTTTTTTTTTTTGTCGAGCCTGGTGGCATACTTGTCACCACCCCGTTATAAAGGGGACGCTCATAGCATCCATCCATCCATCCACTTCTAAATTCACAGATAAACCCAAAAAAGTGGATGGAGAGAGGGCCGCTGTAATAGCTCAGTGGTTAGAGCATCGAACGCGTAATTCGAAGGTGGTAGGTTCGATTCCTGCTTACAGTTGGTAATTTTTTCATCCACTTTTCTTTCTTCTTATCTACATTCCATTAATGTTAATAACTTCCCCTGTACATTCCTTGGCATTACTGTCTGTTATATCTCATTATATATATATATATATATATATATATATATATATATATATATATATATATATATATAATAAAAAAGTAAAGGTTCACACGAAAAATTGGATACTTTTTTACTCTACCTTCGGCAGCAGCAAAGGGCGTGCCACGACCGAAACGTAGAAGGATCGAATTTTCGTAAGTGTTTTTTGTTAATGATATATATATATATATATATATATATATATCCTCATCTTCACTGGGTGTTACCACAATCATCATCGGGTGTGTGCGCGCTCGGTCTCAGACTGCCTGTTCACTGCTGAGCTCTTGGCTGAAGAAACGCTGTCTTAACCCAGACGTCATACGTGGTGGAGGTGCTGGCTAACCATATATGTCATCAGATAAGTTGCCGAGCAAACGAAAAAACTATGCTTTATTGCCAACGTTACGGCCGAGGACTGGCCTTCGCCAGGGCATACATGCATATTTATTTATTTATTTATTTATTCATTTATTTTAATTTATAATACCCTCAGGGCCAAAAAGGCATTAAAGAGGGGAGTGGGTAAATCCATGAAAAATACAAATAAAACAGTGCAATAAATACTAATAAAACAATACAATAAATACAAATAAAACAATACAATAAAAGACAGATAATATTAACATTTCTGCAGAATGTGTAAAAATAGTTATTCCAAATATACAAAACAGAAGCAATAAGCATAGGTAACAGATTTTCTTGGTTATACAATGTTCGCTAATGTTTCGTGAAAAAGTTTGAAGTCAGTGATGGTTGCGACATTCGAGGGAAGGCGGTTCCAATCATGAGATGTGCGGGGAATAAATGACTGAAAGAAAGACCTAGTGTGACATGATGCGATTCCTACCTTATTGCAATGATGAACATGGTTTGAGATGTACGGAGGCTGGAGTATCAGGTCATTATGAAGTGTAGGGTGATAGAAAATTTTATGAAACAGTGAAAGACGGGCGATTTTTCGTCGGTGAGTCAATGGAATAAGTGATAAATTATTTTTCATTAAAGTCATACTTGCAGTGGGGTTGTAGTTAGAAAGAATGAACCTAGCAGAGATATTTTGTACTATTTCAAGAGAGGTGATGAGATTAGCATGACTGGGATCCCATGCATATGGCAGATGCATATTCGAGTTTCGGGCGTATGAGAGACTTATAGAGTACTAGTTTCAAGGAAGAGGGTGCTTTGGAGAAGTTACGTCGTAAGTAGCCGAGCATGCGATTAGCATTGTTAATCACGTACTCTACATGAGTTGTCCAACTTAAGTTATTTGGGATGTGCACGCCAAGATATTTATAAGACAAGACGGAATCTAAAGGAACGTTGTTTTGGTGGTAGGTGTTATGATTCGAGTTAGTTCTTGATACGTGCATTATCTTAGATTTCTTAATATTAAGCTCTATTAACCAGATATTACACCAATTAGCTAAATTATTTAGATCAGTTTGAAGTGCTTTAGTGTCATCAACACATATAATTTCGCGGTAAATAACACAGTCATCTGCGAACAGATGTATGTTAGAAGTTATTGAAGAAGTTAGATCATTAATATATACAAGAAATAATAAAGGTCCCAACACTGAACCTTGAGGCACACCTGATTGTACTTCAGTGAGTGGTGAATGATGGTCATTAGCAGTTACGAATTGGTAACGATTAGAGAGAAAACGTTCTATCCATTTAAGAAGGTTAGTGTCTATATTTAGCAAGCTTAGTTTTAAGAGCAGTAATTTATGGCAAACCTTGTCAAATGCTTTGCTAAAATAAAAAAATACTGTCAGCGCAAGATGATCGATCCAGGATTTAATGCAGATGATGAGTAAACGAAGCAAGCTGTGTCTCGCAGGAGTACTGTTTTCTAAAACCATGTTGCGCTTTAGCAAAGTATGAGTTAGACTCTAGAAAGTTAGCAAGGTTCGATAAGATTACATGTTATAATAATTTGCAACAATTACTTAATTGTTAGTGATATGGGTCAGTAATTAAGAGGCGAGTTTCTGGGGCCAGATTTATAGATTGGAACCACCTTCCTTATTTTCCATTCCTTTGGAAGGTGACAAGTACTCAATGATTGTTGAAATATTTGACTTAGTATCATTGAACTAACTACGTTAGTGCTTTTAAGAAATTGACTATTAATGCCATCATAGCCAGGAGCATAGTGGAATGGTAACTTATCTATTAGTTTCAATATTCCAGGTACCTCAATAATTACTGGATCGATGGGCATGTAATTATAGTGGTGCGCATAAGGGAGTATGATGTTGGCGGATTCAGAGTACTGGCTTGAAAATGAATCATTAATAGCTGATGCGCACATGTTATCGGGGATATTATTTCTAGACGAATCTTCTAGTTATATAGTGTTTGTTGTTAGCCGTTGGGTTAATCACTTGCCAAAACTTTCTAGGGTTATTTTTCAGTGTTTCAGGTAGTGTTCTAGTTAGGTAGTTGTTTTTTGCAGTTTTTAGAGCTCTTAAGTAGGCGTTTGCAGCAGATTTGTAAGCTGTCCGGTACGAAGGTGAAGGCGAGCTTTTAGCACGAAAGGAACGCTTTTTCGTATTAGATAGGTGTTTTAGGTGACTGGAATACCACGGCGCTTGGGGATTGGAAATGAGTGTGCGATTAGGAATGTACTTCTCTATAAATTTATAGATTGTGCATGCGAACAGATCCCAGCTAGATTGAACGGAACGAGATTCAAAATATCTAACAAAACCATCGTAAAAGTGAGTTAGCTCATTATTTATTGCTTCGAAGTTAGCTTTTCGGTAGTATCGTATGCGTTTCTGCTGCTTAGTCTTTTTACTAGGGCTAATATTGATGACAAAGTTTAGCGAGACGTGGTCGCCGATTCCTGGTAAGTATGTAATGTCGGAGACAAGGTCAGGATGTGTTGCCAGTATTAGGTCGAGAGTGCTTGCTGCATTACTTGTAATTCTTGTGGCTTGAGTTACTAACTGATTCTAGCAATAAACAGAGCATGTATGCAGAAAATCTTCACTCTGCTGTGAAAAGGGGGAAATACGTATCGGCATTGTGTTCCACGTTATGTTTGGAAAGTTAAAATCTCCGAGTAAAAACATAGGTAAAGAAGGGAAACGAGAGCTTACTATGTTGATCGAGTCATGCAGTTCGTTAACAAATGTCGATGGTGAGGAAGGTGATCTGTAGCAGGTACCTAGAACCAGTTTACAGCTACCCAAAGTTAGTAAAGCCCAGGTTATTTCCAGTAAACTATTAACTTGGATTGGTTATGATGGTATGTCCTTCGAGACCGCAAGTAGTACGCCTCCTCCTCTATGCTCAGCGCGGTCGCAGCGATATACCATAAAGTTGTTTGCCTCGTGAAATATTTCTGAGTCTGTTGTTTGCGTGGAAAGCCACGTTTCAGTTAAAGCTACTATTTTCGCATCGCATGTATCTATAATGGATGAGAGGGCACAACGTTTATTGAGAACACTTCTAGGTTATGGGCTCAGCACGCTTCCACTGCGCCACTCTGCTGTACTTGAGAACACTTCTGGCGTTAGCAAAGAATACAGATACCGGATGCGATTGACGATGTGATGATATGCCACTACCCCTCATTTCTCCCTACAGTGAGGCATTTCGCCCAGTGGAGTCTCCGCGACCTGATTGGTTGCCACGCGAGCGTATTTCTTCAACGCGATCAAGTTCAAAGTTGTAGTAGAAACATTTATTATTCATGAGCAATTTGTTATAGCGCAGTTTAAACTGCGGGCGCCCAGGATAGTTCTTTGCAAAATCAATTAGTTTTTGGCGAGAAGTGCGGGTACGTTGACAAAAATCTTCCGTCACTGAAATGTTCTTTTGTTTCAGCAGGTTACGAAGTGACAAAACATTTTCTCTGGTCTTGTAATTGGAAAATTTGGCTATTATGGGGCGGCATTTGGTAGGTGCAAACTGGCCAAGTCGATGTGTGCGATCAATTGACTCTGTACAGAAAGATTCAAGTACCTCATTTATCGCTGCTGATAGCTTAGCTTCAGTTTCGTTCCAGGTTTCTTTAGCGTCAGCTATACCATGAAAGATTAGGTTGTCACGCCAAAATCTGTCCTCAATCTCATCAAAGCCTATTTGATAGTTATTACTTTGGTGCGTTAGACCAGATATCGACGCGTGTATTTCTGATAAATCTTTGCCAAGTTGATCAAAGTCCTTCAATTTTTCTTCGAGTTCGTCTAGTCTTTTTTGTATGCCGGTTATTTTTGTTTCTATGTTTTTTTTTGCCCGTTTTTAATTGCTTTAACCTCAGCAGCTAGTTCGGTTTGCGCTTTCGAACTTTGGAGTGAACGGCTGCGTATACTTGTGAGTAGTTTAAGCATTGCTTTCATTTGCTCGGCGGGATTTTCTGGTAACGAATCAATATCAAGTAGGTTTTCAGAGCGTGTGTTAGGTCCAGGGTTAGTTTCATTATCTCCAGATCGTAGGAGCAAAAAAAAAAACCATGGAAAAGCAGTCGCATACAACTTCGTACAGCACTTTTGGACACGGAAACAGTAGCAAAAACGGGTCGTCCGATTTTTTAGCGTATAGAGAAAACTTTGTACACACCTGCATGATGAAAAACCGGTGGTTATAAGCCATGCAAAGCGCCCTGTTTCCGTGCCCACTGAAAGCAAATCGATGCGCTGTGTGCTTAAGTAGACCACGGGATGTGTTGGCGACGTCGATGCGGCTGGAAAACCGAAGACGAGTCCATCAGTCGCAGTGAAATTGTAGAAAGTTTCATCGCCACCCCTGTTGTCCGGTCCGTACGAGGGTGGCAACTTCATCACTATATCCCACGAACACACGTGTGCCGCCGACGACCGCGCATTCAGGAGCGTCAGCAGATTTTGCGTGATGAAAAACCGGTGGTTAGAAGCCATGCAAAGCGCCCTGTTTCCGTGCCCACTGAAAGGCAAATCGATGCGCCGTGTGCTTAAGTAGACCACGGGAGGTGTTCGCCACGTCGATGCGGCTGGAAACCCGAAGAAGAGTCCATCAGTCGCAGTGAAATTGTAGAAAATTTCATCGCCACCCCTGTTGTCCGGTCAGTAGGAGGGTGGCAACTTCATCACTATATCCCACGAACACACGTGTGCCTCCGACGACCACGCAATCAGGAGCGTCAGCAGATTCTGCGTGATGAAAAACCGGTGGTTAGAAGCCATGCAAAGCACACTGTTTTCGTGCCCACTGACGAATATGCATGCCCTGACGAATTATTTTGTGAAGCAACAAGCATGCTTTCATTAGTCCACAAAAACTTTGCTCAGTCCCATCCGTGGCTGCATCAGCCAGCCAAGCACAGCAGAATTAAAGCATGAGCCAGTGACGTAATCTTCAGGGCTAGCCTGCTCTGCAATATGCTACAGCAAAAGGACCGGAAACGCTGCACAGTGGTCCCCACTGCAAAGAGTCTACTAGAAAAATCTTCACAGCAGAAATGTTGGAAATATTTAATTATATATAACATTTTTTCGTAATATATTGATCCCGTCGAAACAATATAACTGAGTGATTATTGTGGTCAAAGAAAACGTCGCTTTAGTTGGTTGTTTCCCCGTCGTGCAGCCAACATTGACTAATGCCAAGAGTAGGGGGCTAGCACCTCCCTTTCCCCTCTATCTGATATGCCTATGCTCGAGATATATTTTTGTTACATCGCAACACCCCAGTTCCTCCAAGTAAGCAACTTCATACCAGAGTATTTTCCCGTCAACAAGCTATGAAGCAGTATGTGGACAATCGTCGAGGAGCTAAATCTTCCAAAGTTTAAGTCAGTAAAACAGTTGAGGTTCATGTCCCTGGAAAACGTCTCAAGTATCGGGGTCGACCGCACGAAGCGTTAAAACAAGTTTGTTCAATTTCTTTTCCCCTAAGCGATGGAGTCATTTGCAACGCCTCGCGTATCGTTATTTTTCAAACGGATTTGGCTTCAGTGCCTCAAACGTCTGCCTATCACTCTTCCCCTTCTGCGCATCACTCTCTAGAATATTGTTGTATGTGGCCTTATGTGTATGGCCACATACACATAAGGCCACATACATTTCAAGGGGGGATGACCTTTCAGTAGGTGTAGCTCCAGGAGAAAAGTCTTCCCCAGCGGTTCAGCTCATTGAAGCAGATTTGGCTCTGGAAAGTCATGCTGCAACCAACACAGCGATTGCAAGTGAGTTGTCAGCCTTAGGTTATTCCTCTACACTCTCAGCTGTGCCTGAGCAGCGTGTAAGCGAGTAGGTAGGCTCATCTTCGCAAACAGTACCGCTCCGCAAGGGAGCACTCCAGAGTGCAGTGTGCTTCGGCACTCTAAACGTTCCCGTCAAAAGCCGTCCAGGTTTAAGGGCATCGTGTCCTGAATTCTTAATGACAGAGCAACTATATGGACCCTCTCGGCTGCATTTTGCCGCCGGCATAAACGCCGTCGTCGTGAGTGCAAGGCGTTAACCACTGAACCATGGAGGAGTGCGCACGTCAACGTTCAAATTGAAAGCTCTTTATATCTACGACTTACCGCCGGTGACGGGCATATCGGGGGGGGGGGGGGCAGCATGTTTTCAGCATTACCAGCAAGATGGCGCAATGAGCGCACGTCGACACATCTTCACGACGCGGCGGTGCGCACTCTTATCTCCCACGTGCACTTTGCCCCGCGGAGAGGAAGAGGTGGGCGCTCAGTCGTGCACCCTTAAGTGCCAACCACTGGCACGCGTATGCTCGCGTCTACGCGTCAAAAGCGTCAAATGTGCCTCTCGGCGTCGGCGTCGGAGGGGCATACGCGTGGAGGCGCGAGGGATCAAGCCGGGCTTAATATTTTTGCCACGCGTACGCTACGTCACCACGCGTGCAGCGGCGCCAACCAACCAGAGGCCGCGATGTCTCTGAATGTTATGCCTAATGGCCGCCGCTTCGAAGGCACAGCCGAGTTCTGGAAGCAAGCACGGAAACTACTCCAAACGTTCCTGAATGACCGCTTCGTAATCTGGAACGACAACGAAACGACGAATGACTGCGAGTGCTACCAGCGTGACGTGGTTTCGTGCCGAGTTCGAGCGACGCCGACAAATCCACCGAATGCCGGCACCAGTCCCGAGTGCGATCGTTGGCCGAGCGAAAACATCGCACAGACTACTGGAGCATGTCGGTGTTCTTGTGCTTTGATTTGTGATTTTCTGTGCTAAAACTAAGTGTGAACAGACTTCGGAGGTTCGAAGCTTTGAGCGTGAGCCCTCGCCTACCGCGGAGGCAATTCAGAGCGGTGTCATCTGCATCCAGCGTAGGCCTCTACCGTCCAGTTCGTATGAACCAGCACATGAGAGGAACGTCGGCTGAAAAAGATCTACGGTAGTTTCCGTCGCAATATAGACACCGTATACGACGCCCAAAACATTGCGTAGTGCATACGGAGGAGTTTTTATCTACGCTGTGTTTGTTTTCAACATCGGTATTCATCATCGCTGAAAGTGAACCTCGCACTAGCCAGCACATTTCGGTGATGTGAAATCGTACGTACTTATATAAGTGTGTTCGCGAATTGTATGACGCTGAAACATTCGTTGGCTTCGGTGCAAATTGTTTTCGTGTGTTGCCAAGCTGTTAACAAGCGTGCTCTGGTTGGTATCAGTGTGATGTGATTTCGTGACGGGTACCAGCGACGCTGACACATTCAGCTGTCAGCAGTCTCATGTCCATTCATATCCAAGATAGAAACTAGAGCGTGCGTTGCTATGGTGATCGAAAAAGAAAGTTGCATGATTAAGTGCTGCTGGTATTGCCTGCTATTTCACTTCTCGCTTGTTCTGCTTCTCGGCCACGCTCAGTTGCACATACATTGTTTGGAGGCATTCTAACACACACATTTTTAATTTATAGTTCATTCTGATACTCATAGCTGTAGGCATACGATGGCGCTTCTCCGTCGTTTTACAGTTCACTATAATATAACACGCGTTTTGTTTACAGCTGGACAGCTAATTGAAAACCTCTTAAAAAGCACCTGATTTGAAATCAGCTGCACGATGACACGATAGTAGGAAGAGAAGGTCACCACATGTATGCACAGAAAGAATGAAGGTGCACTAGTACTGTACTGCACTTTGTATAGAAGAAATGCAAAAAGTACCTCATGTGACTTAGGAGATCTTTCAGAACTGTGCATGTATTTATCTGTTCCTGTAGACTGTAATGAGCTGAAGATATCATTAGATGGTTTCGAACATTGAATCTTTGTATGTGTTTCCAAGGACTGCTTCATTTCTTTTCAGTTTTTTAGTATACACATTAACTTGGACTATATATGCATGTACTTAAGCACATTCAGTTTAGCTATGTTAAGAAACTTGCCAAAACATCTGCACGGTGCTCTGGTGCAATCCTATGACCGGTATCTGTCCGATCAAAAATATTTGGCATGGTTTATTGCATTCTAGGGTATTTTGACTATTGATGACATGTGACAGCCTTCTACATAGTGCTTGGCTGCAGTCTCAAAACCAACGTCTGTCTCATCAAGAAGTGTCAGATGCACTTTGTAGATGTTAAAAGATATTGAAACTAGCAGCAAAGTGCAGAAACCTACAACACAGCACTGATCTGCAATGACAGTCCAGCTTAGAAGTCATTTGTAGTGCTCTCCAACACGTTCAATTAAAGTTATCGAACACTGGAATGATCTACTTGGCTTGGTTTGTGATACCAGTGTGTCTGACTTTTTGGAGACACTTGTATCATAATAATGTTCTGTTTCTCTCATTTCTTATTGGGGTGCACTCAGGGGGTAGTGATATTTGTTTACGTTGGCACACTTACTATGATATTACTGTTTAAATGCTTTCATTTTATATATATGTACACCACTTCTGCAGTAGCCTCACATTCGGCTGCCGTATTTGAAAATAAATAAATATACCATCCAAAAGTGTTCCACGCTGTGCTTGGTTCCAATCTGATCATTAATATCTGTTGCATGATTAAGTGTCGGGTGTGTTTTATTGCATTGGAGAACGTTTTGACTGCCTTCCATACAGGGTTCAGTTCCAGTATTATGACCGATATCTGTGACTTCATGAAGAGTTGGGTGCAGTTTGTCGTTTTAGAGAATACTTTAACCATAGACAACGTCCAGAAGTATTCCATACAGGGTTCAGTTGCAGTCCTATGACCAATATCTGTCTTATCATGAGATTTCAGGTACAGTTAGTTGCGTTAGAGCATATTTTTACCACAAAAAATGCCCAAAGGCATTATATGTAATGCTTGGTTGCAATCCTAGGACCAGTATCTGTTGTATCATTAAGAGCCAAGTGCGGTTTATTGCATTAGAGGATATTTCCGATACGCTTATCATTCGAAAGCCCTCCGCACAGTGTACAATTACAGCCTCATGACCTAAATCCGTCACATCATGAAGAGTAGGTGTGGGTTGTTGCATTGGAGAACATTTCGGCTGCAGACAACGTTCGAAAGACTTCTATACAGGGTTCAGTTCCAATATTATGACAGGTATCTGTGACTTCATGAACAGTTGGGTGTCGTTTGTCATTTTAGAGAATACTTTGACTAAAGACAACGGCCAGAAGGCTTCCATACAGGGTTCAGATCCAATATTATGACCAATATCTGTGACTTCATGAGCAGTTGGGTGTCGGTTGTCGTTTTAGAGAATACATTGAGTAACGACAACGTCCACAAGTCTTCTATACAGGATTCAGTTCCAATAATATGACCGATATCAGTGGCTTCATGAACAGTTGGGTGTCGTTTTTCGTTTTAGAATATACTTTGACTAAAGACAATGTCCAGAAGTCTTCCATACAGGGTTCAGTTCCAATATTATGACCGACATCTGTGACTTCATGAGCAGTTGGGTGTTGTTTGTCATTTTAGAGAATACTTTGACTAATGACAACGTCCAGAAGTGTTCTATATGGGATTCAGTTCTAATAATATGACCGATATCAGTGACTTCATGAACAGTTGGGTGTCGTTTTAGAGAATATTTTGACTAAAGACAACGTCCAGAAGTCTTCCACACAGGGTTCAGTTCCGATATTATGATCGATGTCTGTCACATCATTAGGTGTCAGGCACAGTTAGTTGCATTAGAGCACATTTCGACTATGGAAAATGCCCAAAGGCATTCTACGCAGTATTTGGTTTTTATCTTATGACCAATATCGGTTGTATCAATAAGAACAAGGTGTGCTTTGTTGCATTAGAGGATATTTCAAACACACACACCAGCTGAAAGACTGATACTCTGGCCTCAGTTGTAGTCTTATGACTGATTTAAATCTGTCAGATTATGAAGTTTCAGGCGTGAATAATAAGTTGAGTGCTATAAAAGATGGAGTGTAAATATACTGAAGGTACCAGCATATTCACAATTATTGTTTGTAGTGCAGGTATAGAAACCCAGTGTTTGTAAACCTGATTGGGAGGGCAGCTGCCACCTCATTCACCGAAGAGAGGAGGAGGGGAGTCGAATGTCAACTCTATATATTAACATAATAGGGGGGGGGCGCTAAGTCAGCCCCTACATGGACATATTAGGAAGGGGGGCACTGCGACGAACTTTTGCCCCCCCCCCCTCCATAAGGAGAACCCTGCACAAGTCTATGATAGACGTACAGTATCCTAGACGCGAATGTCTATTCGCGGGAGCGGCGCACGCACCGATGTTGATTTCTGGTGTATACCGCTGTAGTTACTTTGGGCACTGGAATGTCAATTACTTCTAAAATAGTCTAAACTGTGGTGGGTGAATCACTACCATTTTTTAACGTGTTCTCATATCCTACAAAACATACAAACCCGCTTCAGTGAAGAACGTGCCGTTCTGTGCTGAACTTGGACAGTTCTAAGCCAAAAGATCAAGCAACATTGCACATCGGCCTTAGACGCGTGGGCGTCAACGCGGTTGACGCGTATCAGTGGTTGCGCACCCTTTTCCTCTACCGGCGCGACTAGACGCTTTTGACGCGTAGGCGCGTGCATACGCGTGCCAGTGGTTGGCACTTTATATTGCGGTAGGGAGGATCGTACGTCCTGGCTGGACTTGGTTTTCGCGGGAACGATTCCGTTGTAGTTATCGTACGCATAGATCTATCTATCTATCTATCTAGCCACCTACGACTTCTAGCTCTCCCTGCTGTTTGGATAATGGAATCTATACGAAATTCGGTATAACATAAAATGGCTGTATTACAAGCATAACTGACTAGTCATAACATAAAAATCATGACGTATATGCCATGAATGCCATGATTTGTATGTCATCAGCTTGGTGCTCCTACGGTGGTTTTGTTCACATGACATATCGCGAAACTGGTAGAGTATGACAGGACTGCATGGGGAATTTAAAAGAGCACTGACATCAAATTTATTCATGTGAAGATTTTTGCGTTAACGAGTAGCTATCGACCACTTAGTAGCGATTAACGACCTAAAACACATCTGAGTGAAGAATGAGTATCCGTAATAATGTATAATATATTCACATAAAAAACAGCGCCAAAAACGAGAGACAAGAAAAAGAATAATATATTCGCTATCGGACGCAGTTCAAAATGAGTGGAAAGCCCGCCAAATTGTACTTCTGGCAGCGCTACCCCACGGCCACGTCGAGGCCACTGCCCAGCTGATGCCGCTTTCACAAAAACGGTGACGTCACACTGGCGTTTCGTCTGCTAGGAACCCACGCACAGCCAGTCCAGCTGTGTCCCTAAAAGCGTAGACATGCCTCTGTCGCCAACACTGTCGTCGTCACCGTCATCGCGGTCAACATCGGCAAGTGATCATGACAGCGACCTTGAATCGGGTATCGCCGCGATTCTCAACGATCTTTGCTTGACAAGCTCCGCGTTTAATGCAATGTATTTATCAGTCCCGGCCGTACTGTCGGAGCTAAGGAACATGAACTGTATACGCACCTCAAGTCGCAGACGTTTGGCGAGGGAATCGCTGCTTTCAGCTGCAGCAGGGCACACGGTAGGAATAGCCCAAGGCTCCAGAAGAGGCCAGTGAAACCCAACTGGTTCGCCAGTACAGGATTTACCCTGTAGCAGCTCGCCGCAACGTGACGGGAGCAAATGCGGCGGTTCTTCACGGGTGTCCAGTCCCTCTGTCCAACCGCGTGTACGAAGTCAACCCACTGGCTGCGCTGAGGCTTGTGGCTTGGAAAGGCATGAAACGCCAGGCACTTTCCAATTTTTCCGCGCCTCGACGTGCAGGTTCTCACTACGCGGTTCCCCGACATTCTGGCACGTATCGTCACTCTGAATGATCGTACTCACGCTGTGGAGCACACATGAAATCACTCGATTTGACACTATGAATCGCACGCACGCTTCAACACAGCAAAGAGAGCCACTATTGAGAGCATGGTTGGCAGTCAGCTCCAAACACACTGAGAGATCGTCGACATCGTCGTTACTAGCGTATCATCACTCAGGATGGTATTTGTGGAATGTATCACACCGAACACGTAGCACTAGTGTCGATGTCGCAGGGCAGCGGATTTTTCATTTTTTCTCCTTATCCTTTCTACGCTGTTTGACGTCGAAATAAAATATCTTCGACGCGACGGACGCCATTCAGGTTTGGCCAAGGAGCCCTATGCACACCAAGTGATCGAATGATGGGCACATCTCGATCTTGAAATTTGATGTCAGTGCTCCTTTAGGTACAGGCCCTCACGTGGAAATCATAAGCGTGCGATGTAAGAACATGACTACATGCCACGCTCATGTCTGCTCGCGGTCGTTTCGCTGGATTAATATACACCAAGTTTGGTATTTTGCGACGTGAATAGATGATGAAGGTATATAACTGATGGAAACATGATAATCATGACATGCGTGTCATGTAAGAACATGACTACACGCCATGCTCATTATGTGCTCACGGTCGTTTCGCCGGCTTCACATACACAAACTTTGGTATAACGTGACGTGAATGGATGATGAAGTTATATGACTGGTGCAAACATGATAATCATGACAGGCGTGTCATGTGAGAACATGACTACATGCCACGCGCATGATGCACTCGCGGTCATTTCGCTGGCTTCATATACACCATTGGTGTAGACAATGGGGGGGGGGTTCAAACCTCCCAAAACCTTTCCGCTCAACCCCCCTCCGCCCTTTGCCACTTACCCACCTTTTTCTTTCGTCGCTGTCGCTTCGCACTGACTTGATTTAGAAACTAAGAGGTGCTACTATCACGAATATATAAGTGAATAATGTCTGCATACAAAAAAAAACGTGTCGTAGTGCTGTGAAGGCTTTCACACTCGGTGAGATCTTTGGCAGGAATCTCGGCCACGAGCGTTTTCAGTCGGCTCGGCGACGGGAATCATGCTGCAGCAATGGTCGTACTTGCACCCACCGGAACATATCTCGCCAAAGTCGATCACTACCATAATTTTCACTAGGTAGAGGTTCGTTTAATGGTAACAGTCATACCCAAATTCAACATGATAGGCCATGTTCAAGCATTTCCCATTGTGACTCTTCGAACGTGTGCTCAGGTATACTCAAGCCATAGACTAACATTTCTGTCACACCAAACCTTACGCAACGACATTCCTTCCCACTTAGATTAAGCCCACACTTCACTTCCTAAAGTCCTCATATCCAAACCTATCCGGCGGACGTCGCGCACGGCCGCTTCGTCGGAGCATGACTTCGGGCTTGCTTCGAACGTCTGTGTTCTGCTTTGCTGTGGATGTGTCTTGGTGTGAAGTCATAGTTGGTGCTGTAGTCGGCAAGTCGGTTGATGACCTGGAAGCTGGACTCTGAATAGGTTGTGTGGTCGTCGTCGGGAGCCCTGTAGGCGCTCAAGGATCTGTATCTGGTTGATGTGGCTCTGCCAGACGCATCGTGCCTGGAAGTATCTGCAATGATTCAGCCGAGACAGGTCTCGCAAAGGAGGGACACAAGTGGTCAGCATGCACAAAGCGCACTTCACCCGCCACATTCACCAGATATATTACTGGGCTCACAATCTGCGCAACTACGCCATTTGTCCAAGCTACATTTTCACTGCGAACGCATTTGACAAACACTTTGTCGCCCACGAGGAATCCACGTTCAGTACCCCGGTGCTTATCTTTCTGCCGCTTGTTGTTCAGCTGTTTGTTGAATATATCACGCTGAAAATCGGGTTTGAAGAATGACAACTTGGTTTTTGGTTGCCTTTTTGAGAAGAATTGTGCTGGAGTGCTTCCTGTCAGGCTATGTGGCGTGTTTCGATAGCTCATCAAAAAGCTGCTAACCCGGTTTGCCCTGATTTTCTGTTGTGCGTGATACATGATAACAACTCTTTCAGAAATGCGTGCTTTGTTGTTTGCGCCTGACGTTCGGCTGCCCCGTCCGAAATTGGGTGATAGGTTGGCGTTCTTGTATGCTTTATGTTATTTTTAGCTAAGAAGTGCTCAAGCTCTTGTGATACAAATCGCGGCCCACTATCACTGGGAATTTCGTCGAAAAATTCGTACGTCGCGAAGACATTTCAGAGTTTAGAAACCATTTGACTTGCGGTGGTTGTTTGATAGGCCATATTTTAATCCACTTAGAATAGGCATCAATCAAGACAAGGACGTTAAACTGTCCTTTCATAATGAAATCAACATGCTGCCTTTGCCAAACATTGGATGTATAAAGCCAAGGTTGTAGTGGTACAGGCTGCGTGGCTGGTTGCACGACTTGACAAACCCGGCAGGTTCGTACGTAGTCTTCTACTGCTTTATCTAAGACTGGCCACCAAATGAAGCCTCTAGCCAACATTTTCATCTTTGAGGTAACTGGGTGGTCTTCATGCAGCAAAGACAACACGGCCGATTGCAATTCATCGGGTACGATCACCCTTGTGCCCCACGTGACGCGACCTTGCTCGAGCGATAATTCTAGACGTCTAACGTAGTAAGGCTGGAGTTCGTTAGACACTTCGGAAGGCCAGCCATATTGCGTATACTCGACCACTCTGCCCAGTTTACCATCACGTGCAGTGGTTTTAGCTACGTCAAAAGAGTTAAATAAGGTGCTTTCAAACACAGAAAAGCATTCCGAACCCTCAGATTTAAGACAAGATGGTACAAGTAGACGAGACAGAGAATCAGCCACTTCGATTTCAGCTCTTTTGCGATACTTAGGCGTATACTGGTACACTGACATTATTAAGGACCATTTTTGTAATTTGGCAGCTGCTTGCGACGGGGTTGCTTTGTTCTGTCCTAAGATGCTTACGAGTGGCTGATGGTCCATGTACAACATAAACTTTCTACCAAAAAGAAACGTGTAGAACTTTTTAAGTCCAAAAATAAGCGCTAGGACCTCCTTTCACGATATGCCTAATTTTTATCGGCTGACGTCAGAGTTCGTGAAGCAAAAGCTATCGGACGCTCTTCTCCTTCCGACAGCACGTGAAAATAACCGCTCCAACGCCGTACGCAGACGCATCACATTGTAACTCAAGCGGCTTGCGTGTGTCGTAAAGAGCATGGCTATCTGCAAGCAGATGCTTAGTCGCTTTGAAAGCATTACTCCACTGATTCGTCCACAGCCATCGATCTCCCTTCCGCAAACAGTACATTCGTTCTGCCACAGATACCTCTTTCTTCATAAATTTGCTGTAAATTTTTAGCAGCCCTAAGTATGCTCCTAATTCTGTTACATTTCTTGGTTCAGGAGCGTGCAAGATTGCCTTCACTTTCTTTTCGGTCGGTTAGATGTCATCGTAGCTTACCTTGTGCCCAAGGTACGTGACAGAATTAATCTTGGAAGAACTTGCATTTTGCAAGCTCTAACGTAATGTTATACTCCGAAAGCTTGCCCAGCATCCGCTCGAGTGTTTTTTGGCAATCGCCCACGTTCTGGCCTAAAACTATGACATCATCAATATAGCAACGAACATTTGGTATGCCAAGCAAAACCTGATCCACCATGTTCTGAAACAAAGCGGGTGCAATGGCTGTTCCATAAAAAAGTCTGTTATACTGATAGAGTCTCTTATGCGTGTTAACTGTCAGAATATGTCTTGATTCTTCGCTCAGTACCATTCGTTGGCATGCCGATGACAAATCTAAGGCACAGAATACCTTGCCTCCCCAAATCACTATGAACAACGCCTCTGGTTGTGGTGGTGAGTGGT
The DNA here is from genome assembly GCF_043290135.1 of Rhipicephalus microplus. Taxonomy (NCBI): domain Eukaryota; kingdom Metazoa; phylum Arthropoda; class Arachnida; order Ixodida; family Ixodidae; genus Rhipicephalus; species Rhipicephalus microplus. Next base: position 52,230,145 of record NC_134701.1, on the reverse strand, counting down.
GGTCCACTTTAAGCACAGGATTTACAGGGATTTTGAGATCACGACAGAGGCGTATTTGATTAACTTGTTTCTATAGAACCACAACAAGTGGAGTTGCCCAATCGGTTCTACTCACAGGCGTGATAACGTTTTTGCTTTCAAGCTCAGCGAGGCGTTTTCCCACTTGTTCGTGCAAAGAAAAAGGAAGTGAGCATGTTTTTCAAAACACCGGCGTAGAACCAGGTTGCAAGACAACTTGCGCCTCGAAGTTCTTGATAAAACCATGTGAAAACACGAATCGCATCTACTCTGTCTTCAGTGCATACACTGCAAAGCGATTTCCAATTCAGCAGAAGCTTATAGGGAGGACAGGCTCAAGTTAGCACAGCACAGTTCACTACCTTAGTGGAAGGAGGCCAAAGCTTCGGTCACTCGGATGGGCCGCGCTCGCTGGGTTTTCCCATTGCGCACGCGGAAACCATGTTCCTTGGAGCGCTTATTTCGAATTTGCACGCAATGATCAGCGCTCCTTCGTCATTCTAGAAAGCAGGCACGTGCTACTGCTGCATTGTGAGCTGCTATAAAAGTTTAGACATGACGAAGACCTGAAAACTGCCTGTCAAGTTATACCGTTTCTGATGCGAGCATTGCGAGAAGCAAAGGCGTCAAGAGTGGATTATGGCAGTTCGCCGATACTCCGTGGTCTCGTTACTTTGAAATTTTTTTTTCGCGTGAACAGTGCTGTAAACTCTAAATAACTGAAAGAAACGCAATGACCGGACTCATATTAAAAGAAAGAGTGTGTGTTACATCGCGTCGACACGCATGACGCGTGTACGTAATAGGACAGCATCCAGTCGGCAAGCAAAAACAATTGTTTATTTTTCCCACTTGGAAGTGGCCCCGCCATGGTGGTCTAGTGGCTAAGGTACTTGGCTGCTGATCCGAAGGTCGCGGGATCAAATCCCGGCTGTGGCGACTACATTTCCGATGGAGGCGGAAATGTAGGCCCGTGTGCTCAGATTTGGGTCCACGTTAAAGAACCCCAGGTGGTCTAATTTTCCGGAGCCCTCCACTACGGCGTCTCTCATAATCATATGGTGGTTTTGGGACGTTAAACCTCACATATCAAATCAACCCACTTGTAAGTGTATATATATAGCAACTAAAAAAGGCGATAGGGGGAGAGGGGTGGTTCAAGGGCAAGATAGCTAGAACAAAGGCATGCGCCACTAGCGCTAGCAGATTAGTTCGATACGGCTGACGTCACTTTCCGACATCTCTCTTCCCTTAATAATGTAGTCGCTGTACATGTTTTCGTTGTCGAGTAGAGCGCAGCAGGGCTTGGGGTAGTGTCTCGGGTACGGCTGAGGTAGTGTTGCCATCTGCTGCATCGTTCCTCTGTTCAACTGACGGCGTCGGGGACTGTTGATGGTCGCTAGAAATGTTTGCTTCTGATGCTTCCTTCTCCGGTCCTTGATCTGAGCACAGCGTTGGAGTCGAAAAGTCCCGCTTCCGCATCTGGCCGACATGTCGTCTCACTAGAACGGTCAACGTTCGCACTCCAACCATCCGAGAACCGGTAGTAGACTCGACAGTTCCTGGCATCTATCTTTTTTCCTTTCCGAAGTTCCAGCATACACAGTGCGCCAGGTGATGGTAGCGACCACTCATCGGCGTCAATGGTGGATCCTGTGTAAAGAGGCTGGAAACACGCGTCCGAACGGGATCTTATTCGGTATTCGAAGAGTAGTTCAGACGGTGATTTCCCAGAGCTGTTCGGCGTCCTCCTGTAATTGAAAAGCAGCTTGCACAGGTCATCTTCCAACCATTCTCCTCTTCTTCTTCTTTAGGCCATCTTTAATGGTCCTGACTGCTCTTTCTGCCAAACCGTTCAACTGAGGGTGATAAACAGCCATGTGCAGGTGCGTTATGTTGTTCATGTTAATAAAAGTCCAGAACATGTCAATGGTAAGCTGCACCTCGTTATCAGAGACGATCGTTTGTGGCACGCCTAATAAGCAGAATATAGCACTGTGCTCGCAGCGTTGGCTTGTCTGGGCGGCACGGCTTCGATACACTTGCCGTGTTAGTCGACAACCACAAGAATTATGCTTTCTGCAATAGGACCAGCATAATCAATATGCACTCTTGACCATTTTTCTGTTGCTGCGGGCCAACTCATTGATATTGATGACGTCGGCATCGGCATGTTTTGAACACAGTTGCGACATGACGAAGCAACTCACTCTATATCGCATTGTAACCCTGACCACCAAAATGATGATCTTGCGAGCATTTTCATAACAGACGCTCCCTGATACGTCTCATGCAAAAGGTATAAGATGCGACGTCGTGCCTCAGTCGGAATGACAACTCGACGGCTCCAGTACAACAAGCCGTGAGCCATTGACAGCTCAAATTTCTTCTTCCCGAAAGGTTTCATGTTTGCATTCAGACCTTTTTCGGTTGACGGCCAGCCGTCTTTCGCGAATTTCATCACTTCACTCGGGAGTGGTTCACCTGCCGTAAACTGCTTTAGTTCTTCAACTGATGCAGTTTTCTCATTGAAAGCAACCAAAGCTAGTACGTATAGTCTGGTATCTGCTTCGGTAGGTTCCGGATCTGCAGTGCGTTGCGGCAATCTACTGAGGGCGTCAGCGTTCAATAGCTGCTTACCGGGAGGATATTCCAGTTGGTAGCGGAATCCCCCTAGGTACAGCGCCCAGCGTTGTACTCTGGCGGCAGCCAAGGTTGGAGTTGCTCGGTCCACCCTCAGCAGGCTCACCAGTGGTGAATGGTCCATCACCAAAATGAATTCTCGACAGACGAGGTTATCCCGAAATTTGCACACTTCAAACACAAGAGCAAACGTTTCACGTTCTAACTGCGAATAATTCTTTTCCGCCTTTGTCAAAATCTTAGATCGGAAACCGATCGGTTTGTTGTTTTTTCCGAATGTAGAATGTATGGAAAAGCACGGCTCCTATCCCCTCTTGCGAGGCGTCACTTTCCAACTTGAGGGGTCTTTCGGGATCGTAGTGTGCAAGCATAGCTGCTTTTTGGAGGCATTGTTTCGCCTTACGGAAAGCTGCTTCTTGCTCCTGGCCCCAGAACCAAGATGTGTTGCTCGCTATTAACTCGTACAGCGGTGCAAGCAGGGATGACATGTTCGGCACGAACTTCGAATAAAATGGAAGCATGCCCAGAAAAGGCCCGTAACTGCTGGACATTCTGTGGGTTGGGGGCTTGCGCAATCGCCTTTACGTTCCTCTCTATTGGGTGCGGACCCTCACGATCAATCTGATGACCCAGATACGTCACGGACTTCTGCTGAAAAGTACACTTGTCAAGCCTTGGCTTTACTCCGTGCTCCCGGAAACCCTGCTGTACTTGTTGTAATCTGTCGATAATGCCATGTTTTTCCGACACCAATACGTCGTCGAGGTAAGCTTGAACACCCGTCAAACCCTGTAGAGCGGTCTATTTTCCGCTGAAAGATAGAAGGCGCGGAAGCTATGCCGAAGGGCAGTCGGTTAAAGCAGAACAACCCGCGGTGTGTGTTTATTACGCACGATTGTTTTGATACCTCTTCCAGGTGTACTTGGTTATAGGATATGCGTACTGAAGAAGTCGCCAGCATTAAGGCATGCAAAAATATTATCTATGGCTGGTAAATGATATTGTTGCAATTCACAGACAGGATTCAACGACACCTTGAAAGCAACACATATCCTGATGATGCCGTCCTATTTTAGTACAGGCACAAGGGGGGTAGCCCACGTGGCATGCGTTACCGGTTATGGTACTCCAAGTGACACCAGCTGGTCAATTTCTCTTGAAACTTTGTCGCACAACGCAAAGGGAAGTAAACGGTGCTTACAAAACTTCGGCGTGGTTCCTTCTTTCAGCTTCAGGTGGGCAGGGGGTCCAGCAATGAGGACCAGCTTGGTACTGAAAACGTCTTGGAACTCCGCCATGGCGGCGTTCATGGCCGCAGTCCAGCGGCCCTCGGACCAAGGCCATGGCTGTGCGGGTACGTTGAGCATCGATGATCCTGCATTGCTGAGCTTGGCAATCAATTCTCGTCCACAGAGGCTCGGACTGGAACAGTTCAGCACTATCAAGGAGCACTTAACATTCTGGTCGTAGTACGACACAGTCATTTTCAGTTCCCCTAACACAGGCAGTTTCCCGAGATAACATGAGAGTTTGATGCTCGATGGTTTAAACGGAAGTCACCGTTCCCGGTGTTTCTCGAACAATGCTCTAGCCACGATGCTGGCAGGTGAACCTGTGTCCACAATCATAGGTACGTTAATACCACCCCATGTGAATGTACGGCGTATGGGGGCTATAGCTGACCTTCGAAGGGCGCGGTTAATGTCTAAATGTGCCCATCTTCAACAGTTTCCCCCATTTTGTCTGCGGTAACTGGAAACGCTTCGCCTTGCCTGGTTTGTGAACGAGTTTTGGATCGTACACTTCTCACGTTGCCTTGTCACATCTTTGCAAGATGACCGCAGCTACGGCATCGATAACACCTCGCTTTCACCCAGCCACAAGTGTTGCTGTTGTGCTTCTTACTTCCACAACGTACGCATTCTAACACCATTTCATCTGCGCATACTTGTCTTGCATTAACCTTCAGCACGGGGGCAAAGGCTTCCTGGGCGCAACTTTTCCAGTGAGCACTTGCACAGTGCGAGTACTTAGTGCAGCGACAAGCAACGTCCGCTTCTTTGCCGCGTCGCTCACGCCACTTGCCTCAAAATATGCTTCGGCCTTCGTAACGTAGGCTTTCTAGTAGTCAGCCTGGTCGTCGAACTCCGGTAGTTGGTGATAGATGAGTCTTAGTCGGTATCCCCGTAGTCGTTATTTCCAGCTTAACTGCCGGCTGAAGGCTGAATTGATCTTCCGCTTCTGTGTTCTTCGTCGCCACTGTTATAACGCGTCGACACGCACGACGCGTGTGCGGAATAGGACAACATCCAGTTGACAAGCAAAAACATAACCGTTTATTCCTCCCACTTGGAAGAGTATATAGAGACACTAAGGGGGGGGAGAGGGGAGGGGGGGTCAAGGGCAAGAGAGCAAGCACAAAGGCATGCGCCACTAGCGCTTCCAGATGAGTTCGATAGGGCTGACGTTATTTTCCAACAGTTTGTAAACTGAAACTTCAGCAAATAGACAACTGCTGTACATTTCGCGATTGGGTTCTGGCTTTCCGAGACAATCATTCGTAGGGCTAAAGCGGTAGAGCTTGCTAGCTTAGTACACTTAAAATGCCGTTCTGTGAGCCCAGCAAGCGTTTTATTCAGCTGATGGCTGTAGACTTATCGTCGCCGCTCAGTGTAAACAGATTTCTACTGCAGGTTCACGCTGAGCGTTTATACGTACAGGTCTTGCAAGCAACACCCATCGATAAGTCAGCATGATAAGGTGTTGTGATGCTAGGCTCGAAGTCACAGTTCGATTCCCACATACGCTAGCTGCATTTCCACGGGATTGAAACGCAGTAACAGTGCGCTCAGATTTTGGCGCAAGAATGATGGACAGTGTTGGTGTTGCATATTTTAAGCGTATGGTGGCATGATGCTCAATGTAAAGAGAAGTGACGCTCGGTGCGTGTGCACCCTCTGTAAGTTGTCGCCCCGCCGTATACACTTCAAATGGATTTAGGTGCACGTCAAAAAAAGAACGCCTCAGGTGGCCAGAATCAATCTGGAGTCTCAAACCATGGCGTGTCGCACTATGATGGTTTTTGCACGTAAAATATGTCCTTGCATGCGTTCGAGCCACAGGCGATATACAGCTACCGCTATGCAAAGAAGTTGAAAAAAAAATGAGGCAAATATAAGGCTTTCGATGGTTTCACGAAATTTGACGCGGTTATCAGGGGCAAATCTTGGCGTAACTAAAGCATGCTCGACCTTAGTGGGTATTGCGTGATATGAGTACGACTAAGGGAGCTGTCAAAACAACCTAATCGACATTCGAATCAGTGAACCCGCTGCGTTATCAGGCGTGGATATTATCCTAAATGAAACCTGAACTGCGAGCCTGCCTGGTCGAAATCGACATAAAAGATCTTTTTTGTGTGCATCATTATACTTTCAAAGAAGGGGTGAAAAATCAAAGATTTCATTCAACTTACGATACGACCTGATAACATCCAATGAAAACCTCGGCAAAAGTGTAACTCTTATGAAATTGAACAAACCACATTTAAATGGTGTCAGGGACTGTACAGGGCAGACGTAAATTCAGTCTCTTCACACTGACCTCTTACTAAATTCAAAGCCGCGTGACAAACTTGGCATTTAAGCAATATAAATCCCAACACCATATACAAATAAAGCGTGGTGGTAGTTTACTAACAGCTCCGAGAAGACATGAATGTCGTACCAAATGCGCCTTTTACCGGTATCATGCATATATAATTCGTGCTGTCCTCTCACTTTTAATGTCATAGAAAGGAGAAGGGCAGCTGTTTATCATCGACATTCACATAGTACTCGCTCAGAGGCATTGTGTTTGACTTGATTGGTCCCGCAGAGGTTGTCAATGAATCGCTCTCGATCGGCTCTGATAAGATTCACACCGTTAAAATGTTTTTATAATCTTTTTAAACCTTCGGAGCAAGTCACAGGTGACGCTGCACATGGGTGACCATATAACAGCACGTGCATAGCGCGTGAATGTGCTGAGATAGCGCAGGCAGAAGGCAGTGAGGAGCAAGGTACCGAGTGACCAGCTTTTGCTTGAAAGCGGTGAAACGCGCGCGGCGCAGCACCCACTGGCCGAGTTTGGGAGGACCATGAAGGTCGATCCTAACAATACAGGTAACTCGAGCTCATGTTCTTGGACGACAACTATTGGTAAAACCACCCTCTACCCTTCATAGGTCGTGGTTACAATACATTGCCCTACGACATCAATTTTCTCGCCTGTGTATGTCTTTAGAACAATCTGACTTGGTTCACAATTCACATGCGACAACTTTTCTTTGTACACACTTTCAGGTACAACTTTCACTGCAGCACCCGTGTCCACCTACATTGACACTTTCTGGCACTCCACATTTACAGTCACCACGTAATCGTTCTTCACAGACGTGGCGACTGTACCGAGTTCCTCAGAGCAGTTGCACAGAGTGTGCTCCTTCTTCTTCTGACGATTCTATTACTGCGTGTGCTTGCAGCTCACTTTTACTCGCCCGACACATGTTTCGAAGGTGTCCAAATTCTGAACATAGCTCGCACAAGTGGTTTTTATACCAGCAACGTTTTGGCGCATGCATCAATTCCCACAGCGGTAACAATTTCGTTTCTTGGTCTTGTTTCGCGCCACACTTTTAGCCTTAGCTTAGTCCCGGTCGCTGCGCTGGTACTTGTCAGCTTTCATTTTCACTGCCTTTATGTTCTCCGCCCGACTTCCTGCTTGTATTGCGGCTGTTTGTCTCGCAGCCAATTCAATGTCAAGAGCTACTTTGCAAGCCCTTTCGAATGTTAGTGCGTCTGCCATGAACAACGCCTTCCCAGTCTCTTGACTTCAAATCCCAGCTACAAATCCGTCGCGTAGGGCGTCCCAGAAAAATTCCCCGAAGTCACATTTTCTGGCTAGGTGCTTCAGTTATACCACGAAATTGTCGACACTTTCATGGTCAAGTTGCACGCGGCGGTTGAATTCGCACCTTTCTGCAAATATAGACGTCTTCGGGCTGCAGTGGCTTTGCAATAGATATTCCACTAAGGTTTTATCTCCTGGCAGAAGTGGAACAACCAAGTTCTTGAGAACCTCATATGCTTCAGCACCAATTACTTTCAAGAACACGGACAATTTTTTTCGTCCGCTATCTCGTTTGCCCTGACGTAATGCTCAAACCATTTGACATAGGATTCGAAGTTTTGATCCTTAGGAACGTACTCGTCTACTTTTCTAGGTTGGACATGGCTTGGTAGAAGTAGTAAATGTTACTTGATTGACTTTCAGATCCATTGTTGGCCTATGGCAGCGGCGCCTCCGGTAGTAGCGTGGCCACGTCGACCCGTAACATCCTCGTTGATGGTGTTCAGTAGGCCCGGTTACGGCGATCCCATCCTCGTCGCCAGATGAACTAACGCATACGAGCGACAACGACTCAGAGCCAGAAAGGCAACTGGCTGAGAACGACTTGTTCTTATACACAATAATGCTTTGACGTCACAGGTTATCACGAAAGACGTCACACCAAAGCTTACACTACGACATTTAGGTGTGACTGCAAGACAAGTGAGGATGCAGGCATCATTGCTAAAGAATGGGCAGTTATCGCCATACTGCAAACGTTCGAAGAAACAATGGCAGGACTGCAGACAGCTGTGGCACAAGATTAAGCCATCCAAAATGTGATAGGGGCGACAAATCACGGATGGTCTGATGCAAGAAAACTGTCGAGTGTACAGAAGCTGTTCACACATTCGCGTGATTAACTATCCGTGTATGAAGACTTTTATTTCGCGGCACTCGAACAGTAATACCAAACACTTGGAAGGATATAATCATGAAGTCTGTCCACTCTGGACACCTGGGCATCAACAGCTGCCTAAAAAGGGCAAGAGAGACCGTTCACTGGCCGCGCATGTCAAACGACGTGTGAAACATTGATTTTTATGTGGGGTTTGACGTCCCAAACCACCATATGATTATGAGAGACGCCGTAGTGGAGGGCTCCGGAAATTTCGACCACCTGGAGTTCTTTAAGATGCACCCAAATCTGAGCTCACGGGCCTATAGCATTTCCGCCTCCACCGAAAATGCAGCCGCCGCAGCCGAGACTAGATCCCGTGACCTGCAGGACGTATGAAACATTGTACAGACGTGTATAGTGTGCCAAACAATGCAAAAGCATCCTCTAAAGGAGCCACTGTTGCCAAAAGAAGTGCCGGAATTGTCATGAGAGCACGTGGCAGTAGACATGTTTGACGGCAAAGGAAGACCACACTTAGTGATTGTGGACAGTTACTAAGGCTAGATAGACTATTCGGAGCTGAAAACACTGTTCCGCAAGAGACGCGGTCCATGAACAACGTCATGAAGGTATGGTTCTCGACACATAAATTACCCAAAGTGGTTCAATCTGACTATGAAACTTGCTTCACGGCTCACGAATTCAACACATTTCGGAAAAGTGGAACGTTCAGTTGGAAACGTCCAGCCTGCCATATCTAAGACCCAATATCCTGGCTGAAAGCGCAGTACAAACAATGAGAAAACCTGCTTAAACATTGCATATCACACGGCATTGATATACGCATGGCACTGTTGAACATAAATGTACCCACAAGATGAAATCCTAGGGTCACCAGTGCAACGTTTCTATGGAAGGCGTAAAAGAACCATATTATCCACAGAAACTGACTTATAATAGCCAAAATTTTATCCAAGACATCACATAAAATTATCACGAGAACAATTAGGCAGAAGGAGTATGCCGACCAGCACACTTCAAGAGCACCACTAATACGAGCTGGTTCGTGGTTGGGAAAAACCGAGAAGATGGACTTCTGCTACAGTAGTGAAAAGACATGGAGCACCAAGATCCTTCATACTGCAGACACCACACGACTCGCTGAGACGAAACACATCCATGATAAGGCCTACAAGAGCACCAATGACAACTTCAACATTGTATTTACAGTCACCAATACCAGGTCAGCATGAGGAGGTACAGGTGGCATCTAAAACCCAAGCAGCTGCTGGGCCTGTGCAAAACAATGCGACATTGCAGACCCCTAGCAGCCACACAGCAACTCACCTAGTAAAACCAGTTGTCAAACTGAACCTTTGATGAAGGAAGATGTGACGGGAAACATTACCAGACTTACTCGGTCGGGGAGAGTACCATCGACAGCGCCATCACCCATGGTTGGTCAGAAGGCCAAGAATTCCTTTGTTACTTCTTAGTATTAATGTAACCAAGTTTACTTAATAACTACGGCTCCTTCAAGTACCCAGTAGTGTTATCATACAGTGTCTAAGTAAAATTATCATGTCACTTGGTGAAGTTCCTTTTAAGAAGTAAATGACAAACAAAACAATATACACGTGGACATGGTTTGTTTTGCTTTTTACCTACACTCTACTTTCTCCTGATGATACTCCATGGTTTCGAATTCATTTTTCATCGTCCTGCGGCTACAGATAGGCACGCATTCGCTTCAAACTTATCATTTATTATGTATACATATTAAATACGCATATTGCGAATGATGTATGTCGAAATATAGAAAGGGATGAAAGGGTCATGAAACGGATAATTGGCAGCCACCTATATCAAGCACGAGGTTTTATTAAACAGCTCAACAGAGTTCACACACAATATTATGAGCCTATTTGCTTCGAGTTGACAAATTCACTATCGTGTTGCCAAATGACAGCATCATGGTTAGCTCTGTAAATAAAGCTTCCCAGAATCGCTGGAGCATGACAGTTTTAAAAGCGAAGCATTTCCTAGCGAACTTCAGCGACTTTGATCTATCTATCTATCTATCTATCTATCTATCTATCTATCTATCTATCTATCTACCTATCTATCTATCTATCTATCTATCTATCTATCTATCTATCTATCTATCTATCTATCTATCTATCTATCTATCTATCTATCTACGACATTTAGCTCACCATAACATGACGGTATGAAGAGCATCCATGACTAGTCCTAACATGAAAATCATGACATATACGTCATGGATGTCATGATTTACATTTCATGGTCTTGCTAGTCTTGCGGTGCTTTCGTTCACATGACACATTGCAAAACTGGTACGATATGGCAAGACTACAGGGAGAACCGTGGAAATCATGATACGCATGCCATGTAAGGCATGACTACACGCCACATGGTGCGCTCGTGGTCGTTTCGCTTGCTTTACATATATCAAATTTGCTATTGCAAGGCGTGAATAGATGACGAAAGTGTATCACTGGTGCAAACATGATAATCATAACATGCGTGTCGTGTAAAAAATGACTACGCTTATAGTGCACTCGCGGTCGTTTCGCTTGGTTCACATACACCAAATTTAGTGTTACTTGACGTCAATGAATGACAAACGTATAGGACTGGCGGAAACATGATAATCATGGCATGCGCGTCATGTAAGAACATGACAAATACCACGCTCGTGATGCTGTCACGACCGCTTCGATGGTTTCTTATATGCTAAATTCGGTATTAGGTGACGTGAATGAACGACGTCGAAACATGATTGATATGTGGGGTTTAACGTCCCAAAACCACCATGTGATTAGGAGAGACGCCGCAGTGGAGGTCTCCAGAAATTTCGACCACTTGGAGCTCTTTAACGTGTATCTAAATCACAGCACACGGGCCTACAGCAGTTCCGCTTCCATCAAAAATTCAGCCGCCACAGCCGGGATCTGCACGTCAGCAGCCGAGTGCCTTATCCACTATAGACAACCGTGGCGAGGCAAAACATGACTACATACTACGTTATAGCGCTGCCGGCCATTTTGCTAGTTACACACATGTGAAATTGGTCATCACGTGACATGAGCAGACGACGAAAGTAAATGACACGTCTAAACATGATAATCATGATATGCGTGTCATATAAAACATTACTACATGCTACGCACATAGCATTTCACAGCTCGTTCACGGCCGTTTCACTAGCTCGATCCGCATATACCAAATTAGGTATCACGTGACCAGAAATGACGACGGAGGTAAATGAAACGTACAAATTTTATAATCATGACCAGTGTGTCGTGTAAAACATGACTGCATGCTATGTACATAGCGTGCTCGCGGCCATTTCGCTTGCTCCACGTATACTAGTTTGGTACTATATACGTACGTGACGTGAATGGACGACGAATGTAAATGACGCGTCCAAACATGACAATCATGACATGAAAGTCATGTACGGCCTAATTTACGTCCGCCTGGTAATACTGTACTGATTTTAAAGTGACATATCCACGTCTCTCATTCGTGCTTCGCATATCATCGATTCCTTCTGTTCATTTGATCTGCCTTTTTTTTACTTTTTTTCAATGATATTGGCTTCCTCAAAGTGAGCATGTTTGATGGTGCTGCTTCCTGATGTGCGCTGAAGCTTTCGTATGTGCTCCTGGCATAGATAAACCCCACGCACGCAGCATTCTAGTCAAGTGTCCGATTTGATGGGCTTTGTTATCAACAGTGAAAATGAGCGATGTTGTTCAAAGTAGTGCGGTTGGATGTCATTTCAATGTTCTCACAATCATTTACATAAAAATATATTTATGGCTAATTGTTTAAAGTTATTAAGGAAAAAAATTGACGTTACTTAGACGGCTCAACGGGGAAGATATCCACTAGGTTTGCTTTATGCAGCATTTTTCCTCTCTTGGAATCGCGCTGTGGGATAATTGGGGCACAGCATGTGGAAAACACACAGCTGCAAATCGTTAAGGTAGGCTGACTCGCCCTATTGCGCGTCATCTAGCTCTGATGCGGGTTACAGAAAATGCGAACAAGTGAGTGAGTGAGTGAGTGAGTGAGTGAGTGAGCGCTTGCTTTCGATCATGTCAACCTGTCATTGAAAAGTAAAGTGGAACGCTTCTACAATAGGTGCCTGGCTTTGTTAGTGCAGTGATGACTGATTTTCAATTCTAAATACATGACAGCATTTTATCACATCTGTCTGTAGTTGTACTCTTGAATGACTTGGTACTGTGTTATTTGTTGTAAATCGTGTATAGCTTACTTGCTTTTCTTTGCATGCAGCTTTTCTTCGCGGCTGTTTGTGCAAGACATTGTGCCTGCAGACTGAGCCAGCTGACGTGGAAGCCAGTGCAGTTTCATTGGAGGAACATGTAGTGCAATTATGCAGAACTTGAATTTATGCTGCTGCCACGGCAATCAATTTCATTTTGTCGGGCCGTATACTTTCGTATTGTGTGTGAAATTTGGCTGTGATTTATTTATTGATAAAGCTGATTTTGCAAAATTTTGTGATAATGCTGCTCACAGGCACGATTATTGATGCGCCTTATGCTACACGTCGTTCATGAAGTACGGTAAACCTCTGTGAGTTCAAATTTCACATGAAAATTACATATAAGTGGTGTGCTGACTAGCCGCTAATTGTCGTGGCACATATGGCACTGTAACATGAGTGACTGAAACAACTTTATTAGGTCCAATGGACACACGAGTAAGCTTAATGGCGGAAAATTATAGCTGTCGCAGTGAGTACATGTGTTTCTGAACAGGTATGTCAGTGACGTTGCTTGATGGTTTGGTCACCGGTACGACGACTGCCATAAGAAAAGGGAGAAAAGAGGGAAGAGCTACCACGCAAGAGCTCTTTTTAGTCCCTTCCATCTCTAACTTCCTATATGCTAGCAGTCAGGCTGCCGACCAAACGTGATGCAGATAAGGTTGTCCTAGCCAGTTTTGTATTTCTAAAGTGATTACAGCAAATTTTTTAAAGACGCTACAAAAAGACATGTCTTTGTTTGGTCTTGTCCAGCATCTCTTTTTTTTTGACAACTCTTTGCGTAACATTAGCACGGCTACATGACGGTCAGATAGCCCCCTATAGCAGCCTCGGGCTACAGGATGTCTTGAACAAGACATCCGTTAGCTCTTTCGGCTAGCCATTCAAGACGTTTATCGACGTTAAATAGCTTCTTTTGTGTTTCATGGGTTTCTTGCAGCTCGAAGTTTAAGTATCACTCCGTACATTGTCATTTTGCCAGTACCCAAGATCACGCATATTCAGTTCAATTTCAAACGCAGCGAAGGGGTTGAGAAAGACGAACAACACGTTAAACCAGATCACGCGCCCAAACCAAGGATCTCGCAGCACAATTGCTGCAAGAGTACGCACATATCTCCTACAGTCATCCGACTCAAATGAGGCTTTATTATTTTCTACGCGTGTGATCGCGCATAATTGATGTCTTACCTGATTTTCCGCGTGGTTTCGAAAAAGAGAGCTGCTGGGTTGCTTCCGGGTGGTTGGGCCGCTATAAAAGCGCGAATGTAGGCAACCTTTTCCATTTGCTCACGGAATGCATTTTCGACCCTCAATCAGTGCAGCACCTTGTCGGCTGCAGTCAGCGTTGTCATGTGCCCGCTGCCCGACTGTCCATTGCCGCGAGAGAGCCGGGCTCTGTCAGCGTTGCCTGCGGCGCGCAGTCTGTCACTGCCACCGGAAGCCCAGTGGAGCCTAGGGTGAGGCTGCAACACGTGAACTCGCCGCGAAACAGAAATAGTAGCGTCGTGTGTGACACGCGTTGCACCCTCAAGGCGGCCGTGTCGAGCGCAACTCGCGCCTGCTTCGCCAGCCATATCGATGCGGGTAACAAAGAATGCTAAAACTCGCGATGTCCTCTTCTTGGCGTGGCTTTTTGCACAGCAAGCTTTTGCTCTGCCTACGTTATCGGCCCACCTTTGAGGAAGCTACGACATTTTGTGGTGACGTGTCGTGTCGCGTCACAGGTTTTGGTCATCTGTGACGTCATAATGACGATATCACAAGATTGATGGTTATTTCCTTCATCAGTTGTGTCTGATGAGGCTTTGGCCTATAAAAGTGCCTTGAAGAGATGGTACACACAAGTACAGTACGGATAACTAGACGGGAGTACTCGTCCTCCTATTCCAAGGATGTACCAAAAAGCGCATATTTGGGAGAGAAAAACGACCAAGCTCAAGCTAGAAGCATGGTAAACGAAAACAAGGTTAGTGAGGAGGGGTATAAAAAGAAAACATTATTATCCAGATTTCAGATGTATTCTTTATCTACTTTTGAAGGCTTGCAGTTGTCGTCAAGTACCTCCTTAGAAGAGATTTTCGTTACCTTTTAAAACAAAGATTGTAGAACCTTTTCATACTTTCTACAGGCAGGACGTTAGCGGAGATATACGACCGTTACAATCTGATGAACAAATTTTAAGCACACGTAATAAGATGTTCATTTCGGATTAGCCAATCCAATTCGAAGCAGTTTTATATCGCTTTTGTGCTAGCTGGGTTAGTGGCATGGCAAATAGTCTCTAAAATATTTTAGTCCCTACTGAAAAGTTCCGTATGAAATCTTGCGGAAAATATATGGACTCCGTAACATTTCCTTATGCTACATACGGAAAACTAATGGAGTTTTATGGAAATATACGGAAGTTGTATGGCATTTACGGAAAGCTTCTTATGGAGTATATGGAAGGATAAGGAAATTGTATGGCGTATACGGAAAGCTTTTTATGGAGTATACAGAAAGATAAGGAAAATGTATGGCATATATGGAATGCTTTTTATGGAGTATATGGAAGGATAAGGAAGTTTTATGGCGTGGATGGAGTGAGTTTTATGGAAAATATGGAAAGATAAGGAGACTTATGGGGCATACGGAGAGTTCATTATGGAAGATATGGGAGGATAAGGAAAGTGTATTGAGTGTACAGAAGCTTTCATAAGGAAAATACAGAATGTAAGGTCTTACGGAAATATACAAATTTTGTAAGGTGCTTACGAAAATGTGCAATAGTGTATGAAAGGAATGTGGATTGTTGCAAAAATGTGGAAACTGTACTAGTTGTTGTCACATTTTCAGCAGGAAATCCAAGCTCTATAAGGTTATAAATGAATGCACAGTGACATATATAGTACAAAAGAATAACGCAGGCTAGTCTGTGTTGTCAGTCACCACTGTTCGCCCTTTTCCAGAATGAATACAACTTCTGCAGATGACCAGGTGCTAAAGTCTGTCACACGGAAAATGTGTCATTCACAAGGAATGACAGTAACTGTCATTTTACTTGCATGATGTCACACGAAAACAAATTAAGCAAGCAAAGCATAACTTCAAGGGCTTGTTTTTGGTAGAAACAATAATAATGAGAACTAAATTCAATGTGAATGAACTTGTCAATATTAATGAAACTGTTCTCATTAACATTGGCAAAGAGAAATGTCATTTTACAATATCGACCATGAGCTTAGCTCTCCTGAGCACCGACAAAAGAAATGAAAATCTATGAAAACTAATTGCATGTAGCCTAAAAATTATTTTTTATTGATAGTATATGTGCTCCTACAATATAGATACAGCTATACACAACTTGCCACAGCTTCACGACAGAAACGAGGTAGGGGCAGAGGGAGTGGTCAGAAAAATAATTAAGTATGAGAGCACAACTGATATGTACAAACACATAATGGTGCTTATCATTGATGCACGGATGGTCGTGTATAGAGCTGGGTCGTTTTGAGATCTTCAAAAGCATCGTTTCAGACCACCATGCAGATTACGCTTCAATTGTAGTGCTACATAAGACACAACTTATGGGCCAGCTTTAATGAATAAGAAGATTTAGGTTAAACAAATGCTTCAAAATATATCATATCATGGCTGCATGGACGCATACAAGCTATGTAAAGCGCAATAAAGTGAGGACGCATGAGCTTCTCTTGATGCTTCAGTTCTACATAGATGCTTCAACTGTGCTGCAAAGAAATTTAACCAATGTCTGTGTGTGCAACATTGTCCATTTTAAACTATCTATATGTATATATAAAATTCCTACTGCGAGTTAAGCTACGTAGCACTCCATAACTCTTCCTTTTATTAAGGGCAATTTTTCAAACAATCAACATTATTTATTTTCTGTCTGATGACTTCGTGCCCGCAATTCTTGGTTTGGCTCGATCACAATTGTGCAGCCTTTATTTTAGAGGAATCAAAAAACATCAACCAAAATATATTTTGGAACTGCTTCTCGGTGATATTGCCTTCCCTCAACTGCCACAGCTTGAGAGGAGTCATATAGCAAGTCTCGCGCATACCTAGGGCCTACCCTTGAAGAAACTGGTCCGGCTGTGAAATGCTCAGTTTTTTCTCAAATAAATTTTTTCGTTTGAGTTTTCTCACTTCTCGAGTCCCTTCACAATCAAGCAGACCCATTGTTCCCCTTAGTCCTTAATTTTGTTATATTATGAAATAAATGAAAAAATTAATAATGAAAATAAAAATACTAATAACTGTTGCGCAAAAAAACACAGTCCCACATACGTACTTGAACGCAATATTGCTTTTATTTTGTTTTAGAACCTAAGGCATTAGAAAAGATAGCAGTACAATAAAAATGTTGAAAAAAAAAACAAAAAAAAATTAAACTTGGCGGGACTCGAACCTGCGCAACTTAGTTGTGCTCGTGCACGTGAACCGAGTGCGCTAGCTTGCTAAACTATTCGCGCTGAAGGTAGTGCGTTGGTTTAAGTTATGTATATAAATTTGCTCTTTACACGCTATGTCTTGGCATATTTATGTACGATATGCGATCTTATCTATTGTTGTGTGCATATGTTTTGGGATTGTATATACGTCACATGCTTTTCGCATGTCTTTCAACTATAGATTGCTGCCCCGCCGCGGATGAAAACAAGTATTTTTACACCCACACACAAGCTTGAGCCGTTGAAGGTTGTTTCCCGGGGCTCTCTTGCGATTGAGTCGGCCACCACAGGGAATTAGAGTGATACGCCATTAATCCCTGCATCTAGCTGTATTCCACTTAGTAGCTCTATCGCTTGATGACAAATCGAGCGCGGGGCGCGACGCTATTGCGCACGACCATGCCTCGCGTAGCGGCGACATCAGCTGATTGCGCCGGCCGGCTTGCTTCGATTTGCTTCAGAGCAAAGAAATGTCGTACCTTGAAAGATTGCGCACTGCACTATGTCAAAATGTTACTGCTTTGTAGCCATGCTATTATTCATTGAGAATTGATAACTCTGATATCACTACTGTAGAGCTTTGCGTCGGCGACACGCACCGAACGTGAAACCGCACTACGTCTGTCGTAGAAGCAGTAGGAGGCTGTCGTCTGCTAGAACAAAAACAAAACAAAAACCTGCGAAAATATTCATAAGTTGTAACTTGTTTTTTGAATAACCGTTTATCACTTTTAAAGTTATTTTGCCAGATAACATACATTTTTTTTTCAGGTTATAGCAGCGACAGATGTTTTTTTTTTTTTTTTCTCACACAGATATCCAAGCCAAATCCATTCACAGCTAAAGCCACATGTTGTTTGTCTTTGTCTCCGTGGGTAGCTCTCTCCTGTGTTCGCGCTGCTACACACGAGAGCACGAAATGTTAAATTTACGCAAGGAAGCGCCGTTCCTCGTTCGTGTGATGTGCTAAGATTGCGCCCTATTCCCGCGGTTGTTCGAGTGTGGATCAAGTGCGAGTCGTCCAAGGAATCGGCGGGTTGGGCGGGCGCTCGAAGGACTCCGAGGTGACGGCTGACGCCAGTGGTTGCTTCCCTCAGGACAGTGTGAAAGAAACTAAAGGTAAGGGGGACACTTTTTTATGTAGACCAAATATGCCACTCAGTGCAAGTGTGTGTTGCTGCACTCGAACGAGGCGTCGCGAAACGGCAACCTTACGCGCCTTTGCGAGTGCGGTTGCCGATTCGCTTTGACAATGCTAACGCTAGCACAGCCATGGCGCATCGGCGCGGCCTTACTGGAGCTCATTCGAGACAACTGCGGCAACATGCATGTGTATGGTGATCGATTTTTTCATATGTGCAGTGTAGTGAGGAAGACGCACACGGCGCTTGCTACGTTGTTGATTAAACGAAGCCTGCAGTGCCATTTGATGGAAAGCAGCATTTTGTTTACGTTCGCGGGTGATACAATTCGTAACTTGGCTCGATTCACCTAGCCAACCGCCTAAGTGGGTTGATTAGCATACGTTCACGGTAGAGCGTTATTATGCCCCTAAACAGTGGCGTGTGCTTGTTAAAAGATATAATGTGTGTGCCTAGTGTAGAGAGAGAGGTGTTCGTGTAATCTGCATATGTACCTGCAAGACGCTTTAGCTTGAAACTAATAATGTACCGGCCAGCACCTACATTGTACGCCTGACTTTGAAGAAAACTTGCATGCACAATGTGAGATTTTGTAATCTGCCAGAGTTGCTTTTTATAAAATAATACACTGCCAGCATGTTCAAAATATGTTTCGCTGCTGTGTGGCAGGGGTGCGGTTATCACGCTGTTGTGTAGTTGCTGATGCAAGCACTTATAGTTTTGATGCGTTAATATTTCTCATCTAACTCATCAGGTGTTTGGCTGTTTCAGCACAAACAAGGCAAAGAGAGAAGGAAGACGGGTAATGACAGGACGAGTGTCGATTTTTGTTTGCAGGAAAATACCCATGTTGGTGTATTTATTGTGACAGCCTTTCTGTGTTGCTTTTTTGCCCAATTTATGCAACAACACAGTTGTCAGCAATATGAGAGAGAACACTGAAATTAGCTTTTAAAGATCATGGTGACTAAATGCCTAGTAATTCACAGCACAAAGTAACAACAAAAGACATCAGTATGATTAATGTGGACGAGTACAGTCGTGCATCTAGAAAATATATTGTGCAAAATGTTGCCTAAGTAAGAAACCTCTCTATGTTTGCAAATAGTGTGACGTCACTTCGAGCGCCGTGCCAGCCATTCCCTCCCTCTGTGCAAGGGCTGGTTGGCAAGGAAGTTGTTTGTGATGTTCCTGATAGACCACTGAGATGTATGCGATTCTAAACCTGTAGCCTAATATATACGTAATCTTTTGCGCAGTTACATCGCTGCATCTGACACCTACAACTTATTTGCATATTTACATTGCTCCCTTAGGACCTAACACACAAACTTGTTGTTTGCATTGTCACTTCATGAATATCGAGCGGTAAAGGTACTGAGTATATGTGAAACAAGAATCTCTGCTTATTACATGAAGACATATGAGGCCTTCGATAAAACGAGTTATACCTTTATTGGGCTTGCGTACTCGTCGGGGCGATTCATACATGCAGCTTCAGCAAATGGTATCTTCTAGCCCGGTGACCATGCAATTTTTTTCTGCACATAGCGCAAACATCGAGATGTACCCACTCGCAGATGGTCGCGTCAAGTGCATATTTACCTTGACTAAAATGTCGAATCAAGTTTTTTCATCTACCGGTCCTTGCCATGAGTGCTAACGTCTTCGCAAACAAGACACATTGTTATTGACACTGCACACACCACACACAATATTCTCAGTTGAACCAATATTCTCAATACCTTTCAATGCACACTACATGCCGCAATCAACAGTGCACATTTTTGAAGACTATGCCACTGTTCCTCGCACAGGCCACCACGTGTGTTCACTTCTTCAAGATAAACAGACAGCGTGGCAAATATTTTACCACACAGCTAGATGTTTGCTGACACATACTACAGCTAATGTCGACATTGTAACGTGAAGTGTAAGCTTTGAAAAATTAAAACTTGCCCCAAACACCGCACGACTGTACCGGGCTGAGCCACCAGCGGGAGTGTTTTTCCAGCCACACCTTTTACATGTGCCAGTGACATCATGCTGTGACGTACCTCAGTAGGGGCCTATCGCTGCATACTTTATGTGAATGAGGGTCCTGTTAGTGAAAGCAGGCATTGTTGATTTCGTAACTTGTTCATTCCCAACTGGACCTTCATTTGCACGAGTTGTCTGACTGATATTCAGACGAACTTTTGTGCAATAAATTATACAGTTGGCAGTCTGTGCTTGCTCCATACTGTTGTTACTGGTGTTTCTTGTTGTTACTTTGCACTGCTCATTACTGCTCACCTACAGAAACTAGCCTATCTTGCTGCTGTTTTGGACAAGATGCAGCTGGCAAGTGCGATAGTGTTCATAACTCTAAATTCTCAAGCAAAAATTATCGTTTCATATTCAGTTAGTTGCATTCATATCAGTACATTATAAGAAATCATTGATTAAACATGAATCCGTGTTCCTTTACATAATGCTCACAACTTTTATATCAAATTGAATGGTGTTTATAAAAAACATGGGTTGTAGCTAAACTTCATGCTCTTTTCTTGAACAGCTGACAAAACGCTATTGGATGCTTACTTGCCATGAATTGGACTGTGTTTGAAATACATTGCAATTCTTCATCGGACTGCCAGTACACTTCACATTGGGGGAACATTTATTAACCATGGATTGATTAATTAAGAACGGAAAGAAAGAAGCGGCAGGCCGGGATACTTGATATTGGCATCCGTTTTGCTACCCAGCACATTATCATGCAAACTTCCTATAGAGTGGTTATGCGTCTTGCATGTGTGTCTGTAAACCAAGAACTTTGGGTAGAACTATATTTTTCTTACAAATGGTTGCAGGACTGTGGAGGCTGTAGGGCTGCTTAGGAATGGTGGAATTCCTGGACATGTGTTCAACCTTGCTGCATCAGCTCCTTGGTGTTTTCATGGCATCTTTACAGATGTGTTGGGTGAGTAAAGCAAGCAGGTTTCAACACAAGAAAAAGTATAATATGGCAGCACCTCTTGTGCGTGCCTTACATCCCAAGTATATCAAATATTTATCTTGCACCTTGTGGCCTGTAATTTTTAAAGAGACACTTCTTTTTGCTTTATATTTGAGTCTTGATGCTTCGACAGCAATGTATTTGTGTTTGACAGCAAGTGTTCTTGAACAAATAACTGATCTCAATAATGACAAAACACCCTTCATACTTGGTCCTTAGCATAAGCTAGCACATACCTGTAGCAGATTCAATTATTCATTTTTTGCTGGGATGATAATGGGCAAGTAGCAAAGGCAAGTTCAGATTGGAGTGGTCGGTGACGTCTGTTTAGGCTCTGCCATATTGCTTTGCAACCAGAGTTACTTGTGGCCACATATACAATGAAGCCACATGACGTGCATTCTAAATGAGATTACCATATCACATTTCGCTGCATCTCAATGTGTGCCAAACAAATGCAGATATCATTAGCTTGCCACTATAAAGGGATACTAAACCAACACAAGGTTTAAATTTAGTCCTGGTGTTGCAGCTGTGTATGATTCTACAATGGATGCATAGCCGTGATAATTTGTCTATATGTTGTCGCAATAGTAATGTTACACACATTGTACGATACAAAAGAGGTCCTCGCTTATTTCGCTTTTTTTCGCAATGCTTCTTTCTTGTCTCTTCTTGCCATGTGCTCCTCCTCACTGTACAAGGAGCAAGAGTAGTGGGCACACAAACACGTATTTAAAAAAAATGTTGTAAGGTGAGCACTGAGAAGCTGAACACTTCCGAAAGGCTCAAAGAGGTAAAGGTATTGTTTCTAGCTACTTTTTGGGCACCCACAGCTAGTTGTGCTGCTGCAGTTAAAAAATGAGTTCAATGTTAAAAATTAATTGGAGGTGGTTTGGCACCCATAATTGCAGTTACATACAGAACTAGGTTTCAATGCGTAAGCAAAATCTGTTCACTCTAAATCAATCCTAATGATATCTGAAATTCAGGAAATATTCACAGAAAAGCTCAGGAAAAGGCTAAGTGGTTGCCCCTTGAACGTGAAGGAGATACCCTTCTTCTGAAAGGTCAATAGAGAGTCTAGTAGTCTCGATATTACATGCACTATAAAATATTCTGGTGTGGTGCTTTTCATGCATGTTATAATGAGAGGGGTTTTTAATAGAACTGTTGTAACTTTGCCCTGCATTGCTGAAATTGTTCACATAGTTATAATACATGAATCACTTTATGCCTTTTGATTTTATGCAAATGGTTTGCTTACCCAGTCTGTTTAACTTGATTTTGATAAAAACATAAATGCTCTAAACTTTTTTTTATACAGCAGGTTTATTTTTAAAATACGCGACCATTGATGTGAACACAGTTGGTGGCGTGCTTGATTAATCCTTCACTATCACCACTCTAACTACACCTGCTACAGTGCATAGTGTGACAAAAGTAATGGTACTTAACATTACTGGCAGCATACACTTTTATGTCTCAAAATGTGTTAAAAAGCCTGGTAAAAATGTGTGTACGTTTTTTTTTTTCGCTCCAACTAAATATTCTGGTCTACTCAAAATAGCTTCCGCTCTTTTAAGGTCCTCAAACTATTAGGTGTTCAAAAGAAGTATCAATGCCTTATGCTTTCTTTGTCAGCCTACTCACCACTTTAATAATGAGAATTACCCGACAAGACTACCCAGTAAAATATAGGGATGGTATAAAAAGTAATGTCAATTCCATTGTCAGAAAACGTTGCCAAGTTACGTTTTTGTTAACTTTTCTTTTCACAATTTTGTTAAAGTTACTTTTCATAACATCCCCTATAGTTTGTTAGGCATCATTTTCTGCTAGTTCTCATTATAATGTGTTCAACAAAGACAACAAACCCTTACATTTATAGTTCTTTCCTTTACTCATGAGTCTGAAACAGTGAATCGCAGTAATCTTAGCGGTGTGTGACTTGTTTTTTTTTTGATCAGTTGTGCATGTGTTCAAGTACATGCATTTAGGTGGGAGGGTGAACCATTGCCACCTCCTGTGACTAGCAGATTTTCTGAGAACTGACAGATGTATAATGCTGCCAAAGAAGTATAGGGATATTGGAAGTAATCGTAACGTAATTGCAATCGTAATGTAATTGCCAGTAGGCAAAAAAAAGGCGTTCCACACTCGCCATAATGGTGACAAGCAGCGCTGACTTACTCTTCCATGTATAAATGCACATATATACCGTACAAAATGGAAGAGGGATAGCCGCCATGGTAGCTCAGTTGATAGAGCATCGGACATGTTATTCGAAGTTCGCAGGCTTGGTCCCTGTACAGGGCAGGTTATCTTTTTTTCCTTCTACTTTTCTTTCTTCACAATTACAACACTTCTATTCTTCTTGAAGACTTTCTGGTGTAACAAAGGTACCTTATAATCTGAAGAGGCAAACAGAATCTGCCAGTGCACGAGTTAGCTCTTGTAGTGGTTACAAAAAGATATGTTTTGAAGAATAAATCATTCTGCCACTTGCCTAAAGAATGGCTACAGGACATGGCACTGGATGCACTTTGTTATTTTTGAATCAAGCTATCTTGTATTCTATTTTTATAAATTACATGGGATACACATGACGGTATCACACACTTTAATGCCACAAAGATTATGCAGCGAACAATGTTATAAATGCGAAATTGCATAAGGATAAGGTGAAAACTGCACCCTCAACGAGAATGTACAGGGAGCACAGGGTGCAGGCGTCATTCCTTCTGCCCGTGCTTTTCAAGTGCGAGCTGTTTTCACCTCGTTCTGACCAACTAACTAAATTGAGATGTGTTGTTATAGTGCAAGAAGATGCTCCACGGGAAACTAGGTTTGTCTCAAACTCTGTGTGTGTCTTTCAATCTATATGTTGCCCGGTTCAAGAGTTCATGCAGACCAGATCGTGTAAAACAGGACCGTGTAAAATGGACCGTGTAAATAAAATAAAATGGACCATGTAAATAAACAGGATCGTGTAAAATGTCGTTTTCGTGTGCAACTGTAGTTGTGGTTGTGCTGAATGACCTTTCTTTATATACACTACATAACAAACTTGCTCCTTTAGAGTCGAGTGCATCTTCGGATCTATTGTAAATGTTTGCATATGCAAGGCCTGAAGTTTTATAAGAAATTGCTCAGTGTGCCACGAGGAAATGTGTGTTCAGCGAAAATTTGCATATCATTATATACAACTCTTAAAGCCTCGTCTACAACTTTGTGCAGGTTGACCTTGAGCAGAAAACGAGGAGCAGCAGCAGCCCCCAGAAAAGAGCAAGCACCCTCCAAGCTCTTGAAGCTCTCTTCGACAGGAACATCATGGTCACTGTGTGGCATTGAAAGCCATTGCAAGGAGTGCCTTATCAGTACACTGTGCTGCTCTTTCATCGCAGAAGACGAAGTTGACCACTCCAGAGGAACTTCACGCTGTGTATTGTGAGTGCTTCAGTGGTTTTGTTTTTGTCCAGCCAGCAGTTAAGAAATCATGTGTCAGATTCAGCCCGGATGGCTAGAGGGAGTCGGGCAGGCATGTTTGGACATTTGTCTAGCCAAGTAGTGCCAATTTTCGCACTGGTCCTGTTGGAGTTACTGCCACAATCACAGAAGCTACGTCACCTCTCTAAATGTACAGATGTGTCGGGGAAGATTAGCTGCATTAGGTTGTTCTATAACTGATAGCTGCCAACATTCTTTATTATATAGGAGTTTTGTTCCTTACTTATGGGTGTAAAGTCCTCCACAGAAAAAATGCAACACGTCTACTTCCAGAAGGCTCCAAGGCCCTACTTGTAGGTTTTTTCGGCTTGTATCACAAGCACCTCGTTTGGGTGTACATGAACATTTTATAAACATGTACAGCGAAAAATTTGGGTGGCCGGTCGTTTTGTCGTTATCATGTTCCTCGCAGTATTCTTAAGCATGTTGTGCATTACGTTGTCAATCTGGTTCATGGGCATAGAAGACATTACGAAGTTTTAGGCTACAGTATAAAAAGCCTGGAAGCAAGCTATCAATAATTTTTTAACAGAGTTGCTTAATCTCATACATGATACATCACTGAACTTTCGTGGGTATTCATCAATGTAAGCTCGTCTTAGTGTTATCCAAAATGAAGATGTGAGTCGACAGATGGAAACATCTAGTAATCAGGGTGAACAGTGGAAGTGCCTCAGACAGGCTGGCCGATGTTGTGAAAGGAGGACCTAATTTTTAGAAGTCACCTTGTCATCCTTGGCGTGTTAGTTTAAATAAGGTCAGTAATGACATCATCTTTTGGTGTAGGCGTGTGTGCCTGTTGGAAATGTTTGTCTGAAAGAAAAAAAAACCTATAACGCAGAAGAGTGCAGCCCTTGCTTCTTTTCAAGTTAGGTTGCGCTGATACAATGTGTTCTCCTGTCGGAGGTTGGGGGTAAGGGAAGCAAAAGAAGATAAATGATAGAAAAGAAGAGAAAAGAAGAAAGAAAAGGGGGATGAAGTAAAAGTAGTGCTACACTGCTCCTACTTTGCATCCCCCCTTTTCTTCTTTTTTTCCCTTGTTTTCATTTTTCACCCTTTTTGTTACATTGGCATTGTCCCATCTAATGCATGAATCAATGACACATGGCTTTGCTATAGCAAAGATGCCTATGTGGTGTTGGATTGAACAGTGCATTGTACTTCATTCAGTTAATTACAGACTGATCAGTCTTGCAATAAGTGCTTCCTGTCTATCACCACACATGTTCAAATGAAAAGTTTGTGCTTGGCTCTTAGTATGCTGGTATATAGCTTGTGTCTTGGACTACTCAAAATGAATGTTGTTTTGCTGCTGTTTATGGTAATGAATTTATCCAACTTGAAAATATCTTGCCTTGCAAACTTTGTCGGACCTGCCTTTCTTTTTCTTTTCTATGCAGGCATTGTATGTGAGGGAGGCAGTAACAGAGAGGTGATAGCTTGAGCTTCGGAAGAATAAATGCTGGCAGTGAAGCAATTACACATCAAACATCCCAGCCATTTTGCCAACCGTACTAAATGTGTTTTAAAAAAAAAATATTGTGCTCGGTTACTGTATTGAAAACAGCAAAATGCTAAAATATATCGCAGAGAACAAAATATTAGGCCACGTTGGTGCCTTCTGGACTTCCCAGGATGTCGTCTGGGTGTTGTTTGTGAAAAGTAAAAAGTGTTTCAAAAATACTGCCTCTTTTACACCAAATTCGGTGTAGGTATTAAGTAAAGGTGATTGTCTGTAGTGCATGAAGCTCAGTAATATTAGTGCAATTTTTTTGCCAGATCAAAAGCAAGGAAGCAGTTCTCTTTATATGGCAAGTTATATGATTACACTTTGTCTTAAAGTAGAAATGAATTTTCGAAGTTTTATTATGATGGCTGTTTTCTGCATTTGATATACGACAGCTTCCATTCCGAAGTTCTCCATGGCCCTCAATAGGAGACTTCAAAAATCATTTTCCTCATTTAAACAAAAATTGTAATGATAACACTTGCCATATAACAAGAACTGTTTATTTGCTTTCAACTTACACATAAAAGTAATATTCAATTAGACAAACACACAGCTCAAGTTGCATCTCAATGTGGACAAAAACGATTATATAGTGATATTTGTAATCTGGACCTAACATTATTTTTTTTCGTGAAATATAACTTCTGTGCAGTGAGTATTTGTGGCTCAAATATTCATACAAAGTGCAGTATTGCCATACAAGAAATGCAAACGATAAACAGTTTGGCTGAATTCTTCAAAGCCTATGTAGCCGAAAAAGTGCACTAATGTTACTCGGCTTCAAATACTTTAAGAAGCACCTTTACTTAATATGTAGATCAAATTTGATATGTCAAGAAAAAGCGGTACTTCAAAATTTTTCTCACAAATAACACCCGCACGACATTCTGCGAAATTCTGATGGTACCCACGTGACCACTACTTTTTCCTCTTCAAAACATTTCTGCAAATAGCTATTTTCAGAAGAGTAAATTACCATCATTTTTTTAAACTATACATCTGTGATGGTCGCCAGGCAGTATGGTTTGTATGTTTGGTGTAGAATAGCCCAGTGCGAAAAACAACAAATGTCTGAGCATCCTTTGACGCTCCGGCAATTTCGAAAGCATTTGTTTGTTAGCAGCAATTCAGTTAAGCCCTTGTCTTT
The DNA here is from genome assembly GCF_043290135.1 of Rhipicephalus microplus. Taxonomy (NCBI): domain Eukaryota; kingdom Metazoa; phylum Arthropoda; class Arachnida; order Ixodida; family Ixodidae; genus Rhipicephalus; species Rhipicephalus microplus. The sequence continues at coordinate 52,202,620 of NC_134701.1, read as the reverse complement.
ATGCTTAGGCCTAGAAACAAAACACAAGTAACCAAAGTAGTCCTAAGAGTCATGCAGTCTCGCTGTTCCAAGGCTTGTGGAGCCTAATTTAGTGCAAGCTTCACCATTTTTAAAAAATTCAGATTCAACCAACAGGTTTTGGAGGCACAGTGCATTTTGAGCTAACTTGTTTCACACCAGTTACTTCGATAAAAAGTGGAAAGTAGAGGTAAAAATACCATTTTAAAGGCATTGTAGATAATAACAAAAAGGACTGCTTTCTTTTTTTGTGTGGTGCTCTGCCTGAACGCTGTGCTTTTTGTGGTATATTTCGTTGTCTAGTGAACAGAGGCCTTAAAAACTAACATTAGCCATGTTGAGGTCGATTTCTTGGTTATAGTCATAGTAGCCATATTAAAAATATATGACTTCAAACATGATTGTTCTTTTGAAGATGTTTTCTTGCATAATGATATTTCAGAGTCTTAGTCAATTTTGTTATAAGAAAACGTGTTGTCATAATAGGGTCACTTTTTGTAGGGTCGTTCAGTTCTACCTTACCTTTTATATTCCTAATAGAGCAGTTATTTTCAATATTGGTATTTAAAATGGAATGAGCATGCTGTATGTAGTAAGGTGTAAGCACTTACAGATAGCACATGCACCCAACTTTTCTGTTGGCAGTTTATTTCTGTTATTCTTGATTTATATGTGGGGTTTCACGTCCGAAAACCACGATATGATTATGAGAGAGGCCGTAGTGGAGGGCACTGGAAACTTCGACCACTTGGGGTTCTTTAACGTACACCCAAATCAGCACACGTGCCTACAGCATTTCTGCCTCCATCGGAAATGGAGCCGGGATTTGATACCGCGACCTGTGGGTCAGCAGCCGAATTTCTGGTACTCTTGCTCCCCTATATGTGTGCAGTTCGGTTATAGTTATCTGGCTTGCACAGATATTTAATGGCACCTGCCTTGTCCTGCTTGCTTTCATGGTGATTTTAACCTTCATAAGTTACATAGGTTTAACTCTCAAAATTGTTCAAGATGCCAATTTTGTGCACAAACTGTATAGTATAAAGGCAGCAGATATACATGCACACACTATTAAATGTACATTGAGAGCTTTCACTTGCAGTTTCTAAAGTTTTACTGTGCAGGAAGCATTTAAATCATAATTTCATAAGGACATATTAATCGATTATCTCTACCATTGAAAAGCGTGACAACCTAGTTATTTTCACTGTGATAAGCATGTTGTTTTTTTTGATGTGGCAGAACTAATTTATACACTCATTCCTTCTATTATTCACATATGCATAACATGAAGGCTTGTGCGCCTTACATTTTCAGTTTCATTCTGTGTGTTATATTTCTTGTGCATGTGAACTAATGTGCTAACATGTGTCTCTGACATTATTTGTGCCAATTATTTTCATTTCCAGGTGCTTATGAAGGACACACAAGTTCTATGGCAGTGACCTTCCAAATTTACAGTGGTGCCGGAGCCTCAAGCAGCATTTCGCCGATCTCCATAAGGCGTTCATGATACAAACACAGCGCCACACTTTCACAGTGCTATGATTATTATTTATGTTTAAACATTTCGTTCTAAAATTGCTGTTACATTGTGTTTTGTGCCACCATCCTGTGGCTTAGGTGGAGCTCGTGAAATCGCGGTGTAGTCACCTCATTTGTGTACCATCAACGCTGCAATGTCACCATTCTCAGCTGGAGCATACAGACAAATAAAAAAATATATTGATTGTAGCAGGGCTGGTGTGTATAATAATGCTTCTCTATTGATAATAATAACTTTATAAGCTCTTTAGGTCTTGCATAGAACACTGCATTAATGTGTTCCAATGTAACCACCATTTATGATCGCTAGCATGTTAATTTAGTAGTTTTGTAATGTATTTTATTTGAAAGGTAATTTTGCTTCCGCATCACGACAATTAGAAAGATGCCGATGATTCAATCCCTCATTAAGTAGCTTCTTAACACATTTGTTTCTTTCAAGCCTTTGTTTACTCATCAAGGCTGTTTCAGATAGCAAACATATTTCACCTTCATGCAACATATTAAGAATGAAATATTCATATATATTTCTACACAGTACTTGCTTTTGCAAACAACGTGAATGGCCAATTGCTTTTACTCGAGATCTAGGATGTCCATTTGATCTTTGCAAGATGCAGCAGATAGCTGCATAGTTTCTGCATTATGCTAATTTCCGTAAGCTGCTTATCGGGTAATTTAGCATGATATGGCACTTTCCGTAAGCTGCGGATGTCCGCAACTTTCTGCGCGATATGGCGCTTTCCGTAAGCTGCGGATGTCCGCATCTTTTCGCATGATATGGCGCTTTCCGTAAGCTGCCGATGTTCGCATCTTTCCGCATGATGCGGCTTTCCGTAGTCCAATAACTGCGTATGTACGGATCCGTATATGCGGAACGTTTCAGTAGGGGTAATGCAGTTGAATTTGGCAACGAACACTCGCCGAAATCAAAAACGTTGTTAGGATTGACTTTCCCAAACCGTGTAGAGTCTTTTGATCATTGGTGAAATTAAAAGAGAAAACCTGCATGGACGCATCTCTGCGGAAGCTTCTAGATGGATGGATGGATGGATGAATGGATGGATGGATGGATGGATGGATGGATGGATGGATGGATGGATGGATGGATCGGTGGATGGATGGACGGATGAATGGATGGATGGATGGATGGATGGATGGATGGACGGATGGATGGATGGACGGACGGACGGACGGCAGGACGGACGGACGGACGGATGGTAATACTTAGTGAATCAAAAACTAGATTTATTTTTTTTCATTAAATAGTGAGGTTGACGCCTCGTACTTTGCCGCGAGGGGTTCAATTTTCACTCGTGCCTTGACTTGAGCCACCAAACAGATAACCTCCTACTAGTTAATTCGACCCGCTTAAAGTCTATTTTGCCCTCCCTGTCGCTAAACGCCAGTGCTTTGAAAAACTTCGCGCCATCATCTTAAGCTATAGGGTGAAGCCCTTTACAGAACATTATCAAGTGTTCGGCACTTTCCCCTTCCTCTCCACACGCACTGCATACCGCGTCTACCCCTTCGTATTTGGCCCGATATGTCTTGGTTCGCAATTCTCCTGTCCTGGCCTCAAACAGTAGAGAACTACCCCGAGTATTATCATAAATCTTTTTTTTGGCAATTGCCTGCTTAAAAGTTCGATAGAGCCCCGACGCGGTGGTCTAGTGGCTAAGGCACTTGGCTGCTGACCCGCAGGTCGTGAGTTCGAATCCCGACTGCGGCGGCTGAATTTCGGATGGAGGTGGAAATGTAGGCCCGTGTGCTCAGATTTGGGTGCACGTTAAAGAACCCCAGGGGGTCGAAATCTCTGAAGCCCTCCACTACGGCGTCTCTCACAATCAAATGGTAGTTTTGGGACGTTAAACCCCACTAATCAATCAAATGTTCGATAGATCTCTAGTGCGGACTTCTTAATCATGTCGATTATCCACAAATCGGCCTCAGCTTCCTTCACCTTCTTCTCAACCGATAGTACTTTTTGGTTTGGCCCTCTGCTGTTTTCTAAGTATTTACCGGTCAATTTTCTGGTTCGCTTCCTCCATTTTGTATCGACATCCTTCATGTCAAGTAGCTGAATACCTTCCTAGCCCAACGCTCCTCCCACATTTCTCTCAATAGCTTCTGAAATCGCTTCTCAAATTATTGGTAGATTGTGATGCGCCACCTTGCGGAAACATGGCGTCGCCCAAGTTGGTTGTGTTTTCTCAAGATGCTTCTGAAGGTGAGCGACCAGTCCTTTCAATGCTTCCGCTTCCTCACATTGGCAAAGCAGCATATAGCTTCAAACATTCTTCAACGCCTTCGCGTCGAGTGCGTCGACACTGCAAGTGTGCATGCACTTATGAGCAGGACCGTAAAATTAATGCAGATGAGTGAGCGAACTCTGTGTCGGTGGAAAACAGAGGCGGAGGACGCCGGAAAACTGCTACCACCAAATAAGCGTACTTATGGGAATGGCCGTGATCGGACGAAAAAGGTGGACGACTTTGACCTCAGTGTCTTGCGAAGAGTGACGCATGGCTTTTTTTGAGAAGTGCGAAATTCCAACTGTCACGAAAGTAGTGCGTGTTTTAAAGGATGTGAGACACTACCGACCATGTCCACGATGACGATGCAGAGAACACTGAAAAAAGCTTGGCTTCTGGAAAAAAAATGGCAGCATATCCACGGAGTGAATTATGGAGAGTGGGGCGAAGCATTCATCCGTCCATTCGTTCTTGCTTCCGTCCGTCCATGCGTCCGTCTGCGACCGTCCGAGCGTCCATCCGCCCATCCGTGCGTGCGTCTGTTCGTGCGTCCGTCCCTGCGTTCGTCCACGCATCCGCCCCTGCATCTGTTCATGCGTCCATCTATGCATCTGTCCATGTGTCCATTCGTCCCTCTATTCGACACTCCAATACCACCGTCTCGCATATTTTCATCATATATTCCTCATATAGAAGCACCGGCCTCCAGCGGACATTCAAAGGACTAAACAAGAGGTGGCACACGCACACTTTCTTACGGCTTGCGCTTCGAGTCTACTTCCCACCTTTAACCACCTCGAGTTCATGGTATATACTAGTTCGCTGTATTCATGGCACTGCGGCCCAACGCTCGCTAAACCTTTCTAAAACCAAGGAGGTTACGCCCAGCGAGTATACCGTAGAAACCTTTTCTTGTCAGATAGTGCAGAATGTACATGCCAATGGCTGCTAATGGGAAATCGGAGACAGGAGAATTCGGCTTTTACTTTCTTACGGCTTGCGCTTCGTATCTACTTCCCACCTTTAACCACCTCGAGTTCATGGTATATACTAGTTCATTGTATTCAAGGCACTGTGGCTCAACGCTCGCTAAACCTTTCTAAAACTAAGGAGGTTTCATCCAACGAGTATAACGTAGCAACCTTTTTTTGTCAGATAGTGCGCAATGTACATGCCCATGGCTGCCAATGGGGATCGTAGCGTGCGCGTTAACTAAAAGCCGAATGCTCCTGTCTCTCATTCCCCATCAGCAGCCTTTGGCATGTACATTGAGCACTATTTTTTTTTGTTCAACAACGCACAGAAGAAATCTCTCACTGGCGCCACCTTGGAGGTCAAAATGTTATACTCGTTACATACTACAACGGCTACAAGGGGCGAGCAAGGGCCGCTATAAGGACCTTTGACCCTAAAAGAAACGCTCTCGGAACGCCTTTTTCATAGAAGCGACGCACATTGTCTTGACTTACCGCCAGTACCTGTGCCAAATAACGGAGCTGTGACGCCAGGGTAGGCCAATTTTTTCACCGGCGAAACGCCGGTTCTAAGCGTAGTCGGGTGTAGATAGCACTGCTGAGTGTACGTACGAAGCCCGTCGAGTCGACTGGTCTTCGAAGCTAAGCCCAGAAGCTGCTTCCACTACAACCCCCTTGCAGTGTTATAGCCATGGATAACGCGCCATGTCATTCTGTGAAGCAAGAAAATTTGCCGTGCATGGCTAGCCTCAAAAAAGACACACAGGCCTGACTTTTCTAAAAAGACGCGTGGAGCAACGTCATGATGAGGGCGGAGCTCATAAAGCTAGTCGACAACGTACGTACTCGCAAGTGGGGACCGATACCTTGTGCTGCGTCGCTGAGGCTGTTGATCGCCTCATTGTGCGCCTATCTCCCTACCACTTTCACCTGAACTCCATATAACTTGTTTGGAGCAACGTGAAGCGCTTCGTAAAATGCAGCGGCAAACAAGACGTTAATGCTTCAAGACGAAATAAAGTGTTCGCTTTTATTGATTCAATCATTCGTTAGTTAAATAATTTCTGATTGAAGTAAGTAATCTCATACACGTTGCATAAACAATTAAAACTCAAAAGTAATAAAAACTCATTTAAACCGGTGACAATAACAATAAGTAGAAAAGGTCGGGCCTGTTTTATTCCAACGCTAGTCGCTCCCATCCGAAAATGAGCAGAACAGATCAGAAAGGTACGAAGCGCCATCTGCTACAAAATCAAGAATTTTTCACTTGTTTGAACATACTGCAGGCCTTTCACGGCGCATGTCGAAGTGGGGTCAAGAAAGCACATAAAAAACGCGAACAATATACAAAAAACTGGAAAATAAAAACATTCCTAACAACTCATAATTCAATCCAGACACACAGCATCAAATTTATGAATGATTGAGTGGTTCGTGTTCGATTAACTGCTGCTTAAATGCCATTTCATCATTCAGAGCATTTCGCTCTTGAGCATGCTCATGACGTAATCGTATACGCTCCTGCTCCACCCATGCCCTCTGCATCCGTCACTCCTAGATCTTTTCCAATGCTGTCAACGTTGTCGTTATCCATGCCTCATCCCTGTGAGGGCTACCGGTACGCGGCGGCACCGAACCTCTCACGGGTGGACTGCAGGCAAACTCGGACGACGAGCGACTCCGGTCAACGACGGTGCAAGCGTCGCCATTGAGACCCGCGAGTGAGTCCGTGACTCCGGGGGCAACCGAGCCAGGCAAGCTAAGGCCTACGGGACTCGCCGACAGGTGTTCCAGGCGTAGCCAAGCACGTGTCTGGCCAGCCATGCTACGGCAAAGCTGCCGTCCCAGCGACTGTCGTGATAGCAGTACCACAACCTCAAGGCGACACGGCGACACGTCGGACCATCTCGTAGACAGTGTCGGACGAGTGGCTCACGTGCAGTGGTGGGTTAAATAGCTGCGCTGTGTCAGGGTTGCGGGAACCGTCTACTGTAGCTAAGGAAGTACAGAGACAATAGCGCCACAAAGGATTTTAAGCTCATTCATGTAATTCATATATGTGTGGCCATGTCGCAAAAATGTGCTGTCGTTGTTTACGTCGTATCTCCTATCGTTTGAGCACCTGGGTCCACACGAACCTGCCACATTCAGCTGGCGATCAACTGATGAGCGGCTAAGCACGTCGGCATTTGTACACTTGACGTCGAATATTCTAGCATTATCGCTACCGGTAACGTAGGTTCTAGAATAATCTGTAGCGTTCGCAAAGTGGGCGTAATCTTGACGAAATGATCTACTGTAGCCCCAAAGCTTCTCGGACACTGTAGGTGCGGTTTGCGCTGAGGATTACTGACAGTGAAACGGGGCGATAACATAGCTTAGAATGCGGCAATACTCACACCGCGCGCGGCCCTCTCAAGAATGTGGGTGCATTCCAGAGTTCAGCAATACTTCCGTTCTTTTCCGGCACAAAAACAGGACGAAATATTGAGGGCCAAACCTCATAAGCGCGAAAATGCACGCGACAGCGACGAGCGACGCGACGTAGCTCGTCTTCGCGCGATCAGTCGCTAGCGCAGGCAAACCTCATTCACGCGACGGCTTCGGCGAGCGAACTTCACTGTTGCTGGCTTGAGGCCATCTTCTCGCACCAACAAAATCGCGTAGTGAGCGGAATGCAATTTAAAAATACGATATATTGTTGTGCAATGGAACGGAAAGTGTGTATGAACGCCTAGCAGCACTTTTTTTATATGCACATGCGCAAACATTGCGTTATTTCTTGTTGCGCATACGTGACACGGGCAGGGTCACGTGCACCTATGTAGTCTTTGTCTTTTCCGGTTTTTCGCTATTGGCTGCTTGAGCCCAGCACTTCCGGGCGATGAGCGACGGTTTCCAAATCTGGAGAACCGAGCGATCGCGCGAAAACGAGCACGCGACACGTCGCGCGAACGCCCTGTTTCGTCGCTCATAGCATCGCTCGTCGCTGTCGCGTGCATTTTCGCGCTTATGAGGTTTGCTCTTGAAGGCATTCTATATTGTAACGCACAATGAAAGAGTACACATTAATGAAACCAAGTGGTTGAGGCGAGCTTGTGCCCAAGAAAGAGACAAAGCCTATGTGGCCACTCCAGCCAACGATCCGTTCGAAAGCATTCACCTCGCCTTCTTCTTTTCTGTCTCTTGAGTCTATCGGACAGCTGCTGTTGTATGGCTCGTGCTAACACGTGCGCTGCTTTCTGGATTGGCGATCTGTTTTCCGCGGAGTACGCCGTTCGCTGTCGGGAGGGCATGAGAATTGTTGAGCACGGGTAGTTTGAATGTGGCTTGTGCCATTGCCCCCCTTCCAAAACGGCAATATTCACAAAAATGCTCTCACGTGCGTCAGTCAGCCTTCGGTTAACCTACCAACCAGTGAAGTGGCTTACCTAGATGACTTTTCGACGCTGAGAGCAGGCCAGCGATAGCCATTTGCTTGCTCGCCATGACATGTGTGGTCTTTCACCTCAATTTTTCTATGATGTCTTCGTAGGAGACACGCAGGTTTTTTTGCGTTTTTTTAACTCTGAGATTATAGCTGTTTTACGGTTTTTTAGATTGTAGTTTTACGCATGCGTTTCCGTGTTCTGTGTAGGATATAACCTGGCCTTTTCTCTGAATAAACATTAGTTTGTGAGCGAGCGTCTGTTTGACTGTGTATTTTGTTTCTTGCCTGCTAACGCGCTCTAAATACCACTATGTTCAAATACAAACTGAAATTTCCGTAGCCCTCCACTAAGGCATCTCTCATGATTATATGGTGGTTTCTGAGAAGTTAAGCCCCACATATCAATCAATAACATAAAAACTCGCCCAAATTTCAGTGCTTTCAAACATACAGTGGTTTCATAGCGCATTCGAAAACGTTTTATGCACTAAGTGTTTAAAGTACGCCCTAGAAACATGATGTCACTATCATGTTCAACTCCTAAAGGAGAAGCTTTAGGGTCCCCTAATTTTTTTTATTTGTTACCACTTTGCCACCGCCTCTTGACCATATGTCCTTACAAAACAATCTATGTGGAAGGGACAACTTCCGAGACACGTACTGTGCAGTGAAGCCAAATTTCTGTTCATATTGGAACATGAAGTTCGCAAGACAGCATTAGGCTCTCTACTAGTTCATCAAGTTTTTTTAGCACACTTCTGGCGTTAACCTTTCCAGCATGATTGATTGATAGATATGTAGGGTTTAACGCCCCAAAACCACCATATCATTATAAACGACGCCGTACTGCAGCTGGGCCCCGGAAATTCCCACCACTTGGGGTCCCTTAATATGTACCAAATCTTAAACACAAGGGCCTACACCATTTTCACCTTCATAGAAAATACAGCCAGGATTCTTTTCTGTGACCTACGGGTCAGCAGCCGAGTACCTTAGTGAATACTGCTAGTCCCTAGACCACCTTGGCGGCGCCCTTCAGCCCTGTAATTTTTATTTTACTACATTTTTTACTGATAATTAGGGCCTCAGAAGACCATAGCCAAAACGTTTAGTCAGTGGTGTAAGTATTCATGGATTTAGAAAGAGAATCGAATTAAGTTATCATGGCCCTGTAATGAAAAAAGAAAAAAAAGACCCCACTTTTCCGAAGGAAATCGTGAAGAAATGCGAACGCATTTCGTAGCGTTCATAAAGGTGTTTCGCACGCGATAACCCACCGTTAGAATAGAATGGAATGAAAAAACTTTATTTCCGCCCTGGAGGAGGCGCTTAGCGTGTAGCGGGCGTCTCCCACGTAGGGACCGACAGGGAGTACCTGGCTGCCGCTTCGCGGGCCTGCTGGACAGCCCATAGCTGGTCGGTGAGAAGTGAGCTCCTGAGGGACCTCTCCCACTTGTTTGAGGTAGAGTCGGGAGGAGTTTTAGGGGCGAAGCTCTTTATAACAACACCTGTTTGTCCCTCGCAGCCGTGGTAGTGTATACCAAGTATAACATTTTGACCTCCAAGGTGGTGCCGGTGAGAGATTTCTTCTGTGCGTTGTTGAACAGTAAAAGATAGTGCTCAGTGTGCATGCCAATAGTTGCTAAGGGGGACTGAGAGACAGAAACATTCGGCTTTTAGTTAACGCGCATGCTGCGATCCCCATTAGCAGCCATTGGCATGTACATTGAGCACTATCTAACAAGAAAAGGTTGCTACGTTATACTCGCTGGGTGTAACCTTTTTAGTTTTAGAAAGATTTAGCGAGCGTTGAGCCGCAGTGCCATGAATACAATGAACTAGTATATACCATGAGTGAACTCGGGGTGGTTAAAGGTGGGAAGTAGATACGAAGCGCAAGCCGTAAGAAAGTAAAAGCCGAATTCTCCTGTCTCTCATTTCCCATTAGCAGCCACTGGCATGTACATTGAGCACTATCGTACAAGAAAGGGTTGCTACGTTATACTAGCTGGGTGTAACCTCCTTAGTTTTGGAAAGGTTTAGCGAGTGTTGAGCTGCAGTGCTATGAATACAGTGAACTAGTATATACCATGAACTCGAGGTGGTTAAAGGTGGGAAGTAGACCCGAAGCGCAAGCCGTAAGAAAGTGTGTGTGTGCCACCTCTCGTTTAGTCCTTGGAATGTAAGCTGGACGGCGGTGCTTCTATATGGGGAATAAATGATGAAAAGATGCGAGATGGTGGTACTTGGAGTGTTGAATAGAGGGACGAATGGACACACAGACAGAGGCATGGAAGGGCGCATGAACGGACGCAGGAACGGATGCATGGACGAACGCAGGGACGGACGCACGAAGAGACTCACACACGGACGGGTGGATGGACGCATGGACAGTCACACAGACGGACGCCTGGACGGACGAATGCTTCGCCCCACTCTCCATCATTCACTCCGTGGATATTCTGCCATTTTTTGTACACTCCCAGAGCATGTGTGCGAGTGATGCCATGTGTCCACATGATGGGCATGTGTCGCTAACGTAAGCATCAGGATAATAAGCGTGAACTGTGGCAAGGTTTGGGTACGTGTGCGTCTGTAATAGGCATAGAGTTAATGCCTGCGGTCTGTTAAGTTTTGGATGTGGGGGTGGGAAAATGCGGCGTTCAAGGTAAATGTGCTTTGTTATGTCAATGTACGTAATGAGTGTATCTCGATTCGTCTCTAACTCAGCAAGATGGGGTCGCCCTGTGGCGGTGCGGTCGGTAAGTGCGCGCGCTGCATCATGGGGGATCTCGTTAAGGTTGGATAGGGCACCTGGCCGAGATGGGCGGGGAACAACATGACAGTGTGGTGCTTCAGGGCTCTCGGGTCCGCTCTGCGCAGGATACGTAATGCCTGGTCGGAGATGATTTCGCATTCGAAGGCTTTGATGGCCGGCCTGGAGTCGCTGTAGACGAATTACCGTTCTCTGTCGAGCATAGCTATAGCTATAGCTACTTGCTCCACTACTTCGGCGTTTCGGGTGAGGATTGTGGCAGGGTTCAGAATCTACTGCGCGGATGATACCGCGACCATGGCGAAGGCTCGGTTGTTGTGATAGGCAGCGGCTTCCACGAACGAGACGTTGTCCGCCTCCATGTCTATGCGCTTGAGAACGGCGGACGCTCGCGCAAGGCGCCTGCCTATGTTTTATTCGGGGTGTACATTTCGCGGAATGGGAGCGATCATGATAAGGTCATGGATTTCACGGGAAATTAGAGTCAACTCGGGGGGGTCCCTGGCCGTCGAGGAGAAGAAGCCGAGCTCGCACATAATATGGCGACCCGCCTTGGTGGTAGTGAGTCGGGTCGATTGCACACGTTCCTGAGCTTCGGTGATCTCTTCTAGCGTGTTATGTACGCCAAGCTAGATGAGTTTGTGCATTGGAGTGGTGATATGGAGGCCAAGGGCTCGTTTGACCACCTTGCGAATAAGCACAATGAGTTGATCGCGCTCAGCATGCACGTAGCCATTTGTGTATAGTGGCAACTTAGGTAAAACGGCACAAAACGAACGCGTCCGCGAGACGCAGCAGGTTGTCTTTTTTGAGGTCATGGTGCCTGTTTGCTAGAATAAAGAATTTTTTCTTACGCCGTGCAGCCACACGTGGCGTTTTTCTGTCGCGAAAAACACGGGGAAAGAATCATCATCATTATCAGCCTGACTACGTCCACTGCCGGACAAAAGCCTCTCCCATGTTCCGCCAGTAAACTCGGTCGTGTGCTCGCTACTGCCACTTAATACCCGCAAACTTCCTAGTCTCATCTGCCCACCTAACTTTCTCTCTCCCCCTAACTCGCTTGCCTTCTCTCGGAATCCAGTCTAGAATTCACCTGGACTTAGAGAAGGAACGACGGAAACTGATATGCAAGAAGCCAGGTTATGAGCTATCACTGAGAGAGAAGGTACAGGAATTAAGAGTCTTGCTTCTTAACACATACTCGGCTCTTATCGAAGCAACCAGCCTTAGCGGGGTTGCAATGAATCTGACGAGTATCATTACGGAGTGTGCAATGAAAGTAGGAGGCAGGGTAGTTAGACAGGACACTGGCAAGCTGTCCACAGAGACGAAGAACCTCGTTAAGTAACGTCAAAGCAAGAAAGCATCAAACAAAACAGACGAAATAGAATGGCAGAGCTTTCGAAATTGATAATAAGCGTAAGGTATCCGATATAAGAAGGTATAACATGGAAATAATTTAACCCGGCCTGAATAACGGAGGAAGCGTCAAAGCAATGAAGAGGAAACTTCGGATATGCAAAAATCAGATGTATGCACCAAGGGACAAGAAAGGCAAAATAACTACCAATATGGATAGAATAGTTAAAATAGCGGTAGAGTTTTACAGAGATCTCTGGAGTTGCTGGAACAACCACGACCTTAATGTAAGAACTAGCAGTAACGCAGGTGGCATCCCACTAGTAATGATAGAAGGAGTCACAAAAGCATTGGAGGAAATGCAAAGAAGGCAAATGTGCTGGTGAAGATCGGATAACATCAAATCTGCTTAAAGACGGAGGACAGGATGGGTCAGAAAAAACTAGCCACCCACCCTCTTTATGAAATGTTTCCTGACGGGGAGGGTACCAGAGTTTCGAAAGATTATTAACATCATCTCAATAGATACGAAAAAGGATGTCAAGGACTTGAAGAATCACAGGCTTATCAGCTTGCTCTCGGTCGTATACAAACTATTTGCAAAGGCGATTGCTAACAGAATTAAGACAATATTGGAGCAAAATCAACCAAAGGAACAAGCAGAATTTCGAACAGGCTACTCAACAATTGATCACATTAGTACTATCAATCAGCTAATACTATAGAAATACTTAGAAGACAACCAACCACTATACATAGCCTTCATAGATTACGAGAAGGCTTTTGATTCAGTAGAAATATCAGCAGTCATGCAGGCACTGCAGAATCAGGGTGTCGACGAAGCATATCTTAACATCCTGGAAGAAATATACAAAGGATCAACGGCCACCATAGTGCTCCATAAAGAAAGCGACAGAATACCAATCAAGAAGGGTGTAAGACAAAAGGATACAATCTCCCCAATGCTATTCACCGCGTGCTTACAGGAGCTTTTCAAAGGTCTAGAATGGGAACAGCTAGGGATCAAATTTAATGGAGAGTACCATTGTAACTTGCGCTTCGCCGATAACATTACATTGCTGAGAAACTCAGGGGACGAATCGCAACTCATAATTACTGGATTACACAAGCAGACCAGAAAGATAGGTCTTTAATTTAATCTGCAGAAAATGAAAGTAATGTACAACAACTTCGAAAGAGAACAGCGCTTCGAGATAGGTAATAATGCACTTGAAGTTGTACAAGAGTACGCCTACTATGGACAGGTGATAACCGCAGAGCCAAACCATAAGATTGGAGTAGCTAGAAGAATCATAATGGGGTGGAGCACATTCGGCAAGCACTCTCAAATCATGACTGTTACATTGCCACTGTCCCTCAAGAGGAAGGTATATAACAGCTGCATCCTGCCGGTAGTCACCTATGAAGGAGAAACCTGGAGGCTTACAAAGAGGATTCAGCCTAAATTCAGGACGACGCAGCGAGTGACGGAAAGGAGAATAATAGATGTAACCTCAAGGGACAAGAAAGCTGAGTGGATCAGGAAACAAACCGGGTTGAAAGACGTCATAGTTGAAATCAAGAAGAAGAAATGCACATGGGCCGGGCATGTAGCATGTAGGCAGGATAAAGGATGGTCCTTAATGGTTGAAGAATACTATGAAGAAAACAAAACAAACGGCGTCTTCGGATCGGCGTTGGCGTTTCGCAGTGGTGTCTCGAGCACACATTTCCGGTTGTTCTCGAGAGGTGCCAAGCCAGCGAACGATCGAGAGTGAGGCGCGAGCAGAGGGGAAAGTGGGTCGCATGGGGGAGAGAGAGTGAACGACGAAAGAAGGAGCGTCGAGGCACTCCACCTACCCTCTCGTACACTCTTTCACACCACATGCTTTGGTCACTATGGGCGATAAGTGCGCCCGCCCCCAGCTATTGCTAGGGAGAGGGCGATGGACGGATCCCGACGGACTCGTGACAGAGCCCGACTAAGAAATGTATTCGCATTTAAATGAAGGCAAATCTATTGCTGCTATGTCCTAAAGTGCACAAAATTTTAACCAATATAATCCAGTGTGGAAGCTCTCAAAACAACTTCAGGACTTCATCCCGAAAACGCCACCCTCCCACTCCCGCTTACTCACCTCGTCGTCACCCATGGATTCGGTCAAGCATCTTCTTGTAACGGAACAACGATGGTGTCGATCGCAGTGGGGGTAGTTGAAAAAATAGTTTTTCAAAAAATGAGCAGGCTTTGCTTTCGTTTCGTTATTGAGGTTCTAGGAAAAAGTTTTTGCGGTATCGTCACTTGAGGACACCAGGGCCGAAAGGGTTGAATAAAATGATTCTAGGTGTGTTACTACTGGGCTGTAGTTTCGCATTTTTCGTATTTGTAGACATATTATGCGCAGTTGAAATCGACGGTGTGTTTTGCGGTGGGCCGGCTTTCCGCGATATGTCGTTTACTGGGTTCCATGTGTAAACCTAGCCATCGACTTTCAGTTTATGAAACGATAGTTTGACTTTCGTTTTTTTAGCCTTTTCGTTTGCTGCATAGTGGCATGAGTGCGCGCGCATGCAGTGTTTACTTTTTGAGATAAATCTTTGAATATGAATAGCTGTGTACCCTTGAGTTTATAACAAGATAAGGTTTATTTTTTTTTCGCTGTAGTCAAAAAAGTGTAGGATGATTGGTCTTTCTTGGTTAGCTTTATAGGTGCCTATCCAACAAATTCTTTCGGCGGTTCTTATTACTTCGACGCTGAGTGTTCGTTTCAGAACGTCTTCTTTCACCTTCTTTTTCAGTAAGATGATATCATTGTTACACTATTCGGCTACACCATAATTGATCAAAATATTGCGCTGACTCCTGTTTTTTTTTAAATCCTCCAATTTTAGTGCAACGCTTTCAATTTCACCTTTCGTGGTATCGTAGCTTCATATTTGGTCAATCTTTCTTTTCAGTGTTTGAGTCGTCTTGATATAGTATTCGAATTCAGTAAGCCAGGTTTCCATATTATCTACAGGTCTACTTTTTTAAGGTAGGGCCTATCAGTGCTGCGGAGTTGCCACTCAGGAATTGGAATGAACCGGAATATTTCCACATTTACGCGACACCGACATGAAATGGAAACGAAATGGCGACAAAACTTGGAGGAATAAGATAGGAACAGAATTAAGACTTCTTTTTTTTGAAATTAGAGCACGTTTTTGTTGACGTAGTGCTTTTTTTTTCAAACTTCAAACATTTTGAAATCAGAACGTTGAATTTAACAATATTGAAAAGGCTTGGCTGATTAGAAGTACATTTTTAAGCAACGCAGCTACCATAAGTATCTCCTTATATAGTGTGTGGTGCTCCAAAGTTTCTCTCGATTCTTCGCGTAACCATGGCACTATGCCATGGTATCTGTCTTGCGGAACTATATCATGGCAGCATACCCACCCTACACCATGTGATATTTTTTTTGCCCCTTTGTGGCGCCTCAGTAGCCTGCTGTCTCCCCATCCTTCACTTTGTTTCTGTTTCTGCCACCGGTGGTGACTCGGACGCATATCCGAAAAGGTGCTTCTCTAAGTTGTGATGCATGTTGACGCCGGCGCGATGCTTGTGTTTACTGCAAGCTTTTGTACACCCGCTTGAACACCGTCTTGCCACATATTAAACCC
The DNA here is from genome assembly GCF_043290135.1 of Rhipicephalus microplus. NCBI lineage: Eukaryota > Metazoa > Arthropoda > Arachnida > Ixodida > Ixodidae > Rhipicephalus > Rhipicephalus microplus. The sequence goes on along the minus strand of NC_134701.1, from coordinate 52,186,594 downwards.
TCTTCCTTTTTTTTGCAGTACTGTGTCCCTGCCTACACACACGGGTGCCTTTGCCTGAAACCCTATCGCAAATGTCTGTAAGCCAACACAGCACACATTCGTACATTATTGATTGATTGATTTGTGGGTTTTAACTTCCCAAAACCATGATATGATTATGAGAGACGCCGTAGTGGAGGGCTCTGAAAATTTCGACCACCTGGGGTTCTTTAACGTGCACCGAAACCTGAGCACACGGGCCTACAACATTTCCGCCTCCATCGTAAATGCAGCCACCAAAGCCAGGATTCGATCCCGCGACTTGCTGGTCAGCAGCCGAATACCTTAGCCACTAGAACACCGCGGCGGGGCCACATTCGTACATGATGAACTGCGTGCGAGATGAACTGTTGTGCAAGATGAACCATTCAGAGAGAGATAGAGAAGACTCTTGAAAACATTGGTTTGGATAGCCAGCCAAAGCAGGCGATCCCAATTAACCAAGATGGCAAAAAAACCCTACGCGATGATTAGCAACGCAGTTGTTTTAGCATTAACGCATTTAAGCTTGAACAATCTTAAACCACCGTTTGCTTAAACATGTACTATTAAAGAAAGGCGTGCTTATTCACTTGATGAGTACCAACCGTTTAGTTGTGTCAAAAAGCACTAACCTCCTCGTAAGTGCGGGTAGTAAAATACCGATCAGTGAAACTTGCTAGTTTGCAAAGTAGTTCGTGAAAAGTGCTAACTCGAAATACTAATACACAACTGAATTTTTAGTCAACGAGTGTTTATATGTGCTCGTGCATTGTCACACAAAGATAAATTAATTACAAAAGTATATATAGGATAATCACCTAGGCAATCTTGGCCAACTTCCAACGATTTGTGCGTTGCTAGGATGTAGTCGGCAACCGACTTCACTGGCCCCCAGCTATTTTAGTGCAAACGAAATTGATTGGCGCGTGATTTGTGCATGTCTATGCACGGAACATAGGAGCGAACCGAATGACTTTTTTGTTAATTAAGCAAAATTTGCAGACACCAAAACAGCTTGTTTAATTGAAAGATTTTACTTTTGTATTGAGCGCGAAGGATAGAGTTATTACCACCGGGCGCGAAATAGAAGCGTTCAAATGCTACATGACTTGCTGAAGGAATTCAACCTATAGATGGTGTAGCCGAGTGCCTTGAGGTTGGGCGTGAAGTTCGTCTTACGCATTTTCAGGGAACCAGTCACACACGCCTCGATTGAATATACACGGCAGTAGAGGCGATAGCTAAAAGCAATTTTACCTGTTTCTTTCTCTGACCACTGTCTTGTACATTGCAACGTGAGACACCAGCGAAAAGAAAACAAATTCAGTTGGGATTTGTGTAAAATTAACGCTAAACTACTTCGGGATGACAGTTTCAAAATCTTTGTGATTGAGGAAATTAAGAACGTTAAAGTGATTGGTGCATGTAATATTGGCGAGGAATGGGAAGCTTTAAAGCAAGGCGTTATAATTAAAGCCACATCGAGATCTAGTGCTTCAAACATAAAGAAAGAATGAAAGAAAATGAACTCATAACAACGATTAAAAATTGATACAACTAAATTTTCAGGAGCCCAGTGCATATAAAGAAGTTATTCGAACGATCAAAAGTCGAATTGAACTATTTGAGCTGGAGCGCTTAGTGAGGAGCCTCGAGCGAGTACATAAGCGAGTGCAGAAGCGTGGGCTATGAAGGGAACTCCTGCTAAACGCGCCCTTGGAATCGAGAAATCACAGGCGTGTCGTAATCACATCGACGTAATAGAGGAAAATGACATTCTGCTGAATACTAACAGCACTACCGCACAAGCCTTCTTTCGGTACAACAAAAGCCTCTTCGCAGCCGATGTCACAGAACGAGCGCTCAAAAAGGGCGCGCCGCCAAATTCTCGCGACGAACCACCGGAGTGACACCGCGAGGTCAACGAAAAAGAAAGAAAAAGAAAACAAACATCTAAAGGCTCCCCGGGCGCGCGAGCCTCTCCTCTCGGAAGCGTGGCTTTGCCGACGAACCTCCTCACCCCACAACGGCGGCCGAGCAAGCACTGGATTTTTCTAGAAGGAAAGGGACGTGGTCATACCGAGTTGAGTCATCCGCCGCGGAGGGCATTCCGGCCGTCTCGCTCTCTCCCCAGCCTTCGCTGCGTATCGCGCCGACGAAATGACGAGAACCTTCTGGAATCTCGCGCGGAAGGTATTTAATCTAGCAGCCGAGACGAGAGAGCAGGAGAAAACGGAAGTTAGCGCCAGAGTGCGTAGGGATTCCGCCGTGTAGTCGGCGAAGGTTTTGTCCATAGGAACAAAGCAGGAGCGTGAGGTTTCCTGGAAGAGAAACTTCGGAGGAGAAGACGGAAGTCAGCGCCAGAGCGCGTAGGGTTTCCGCCGTGTAGTCGGCGAAGGTTTTGTCCGCAGAGACAAAGCAGGAAAAGAAGAAGAGGATTTCTACCTGAGGGGTGAAGGCTCGAGCTACAGGCAAGAGCGTGTGTCTACCGCTATCGAGCGAGGACGCGTGGCAACAGCTGCGTGAGTGAAGCCGACGTGTTTCCGGCGAAGAAGTTTGAAGCGTGGAGAGAGGCCAATTGAAGACGCGAGGTTTCCTGGAAGAGAAACTTCGAGGGCGCGGAACGACAACAACGCTGGACTTTGAGTGAGTGATTCTCGGAAGAGTATCTTCCAGACTTTTGTTCAAGGAACTTTGGACTGGATAGGTTTTCTATCTCTTTAGTCTTTCAGTGTCTTGGTTTTTCAATGCAGGCGACTGCATTGTAGTGCGTATCGTTGTCTGTGTCCGTTGTTTTGAGTGTGGCTGATTGTACTGTGTAGTACGTTGTTTGATTGACGTATTGTATGTAACCATTGTGGAGTGTGCATTCTTGTGTATTGTTTTCGATCTGCCATTTTTGAGAATATAATATTTGTTTTGTTTATCAACTCTCGGCTCTGACTTGTTCTTTGGGCCACAGCCAGCGTCCGCTGGCGCGCCAAAAAGGACCACTTCTAAATTGTCCACGCTTTCGTGGTGCGGTTCGGGGGGCCGATGCTTCGGCTCTTGGAATTAGCCCGGCGATCGCCTCCCTTATTAACGGGACCTGTGTGTGACAGCCGAATTAGTGGACGTTACGAAGTTCAAGAAAACTACTTTCTTGAGCCGGATGTCGCAATTATCCGTCGAAACGAAAGATGCATTAGAGAGGCCTGTAACAGTCTCTGAAATTGAAAAGGCAATAGATAATCTCGCCACTGGAAAGTTCCCTGGGCCTGATGATCTCGGTGCGATATGAAATAAATCGTTTAAAACAGAGGTATTACCAGTGTTAGAAACTGTCTTCAAGGAAGCCTACACAATCAAAGCAATACCAGCTTCATTTTCCGAGACGCACACTATTCTAAAATCAAAGATAGATGAAAAATCAAGATTAAAATAGTTTCGTCATATATTCCCATTTCGCTAACCAACACTGACTACAAAATACTCAAGAAAGTATCGGCAGCTAGGTTGCAGTCCGTAATCACCTGAATAGTTGGGGCGCACCAAATGTGCGTTATCAAGGCACGCTCAATGTAATGAACTTACACATAGTGCTCCGTGTCCTGGAGAGTTGCGATGTTTTCCATTCTCTCGTTGCGATCCTCCAGTTTGACCTAGGAACGCTTTTGACTGCGTACTGCAAAACGTGCTATTCTGCATACTGGAACATGTCAGTACTGAATTGGTTATTACAGAGGGCTGAGTTTTGGCACATAACAACTGTAATACGACACTAATTACTAACAAGGTACCGGGGTATCTCATTAGGCTGGAACGTTCTGTACGCCAGGACTGTCCAGCAAGTCCGCTCTTGTTTGCATTGTACACAAAGAGCTTGAGCTTAGCCATAATAGAAAACGAGACCACCCCCTCTTTTAAACTTCTTGACGCCGAGCTAAAAGTTTTGGCATGTACTGATGATGCAGCACTGTTTTGTACCACCAAAGAAAGTGCACAAAAGACAGTTGCCGTTGTTCAAAACTTTGGAGAAATTACAGGCAGTTGGGTGAATTAGAGAAAGTGTTTGGGGTTGTGGCCCTGCGATTGGACATCAACCCCAGATAATTATGCTAACGTTAACTGGTTATAAATTCCAATAAAGAATCGAAGTATACCTTTCTAGCACTGCGAAGACATCAATGAGTACTGAACAGAACATATAAAACAAACGCGCGAAAAGACAGCGCAGTGGAACTGCAACTGTCTCTCAATGTTTGCCAGATCCATTGTATGCAACATATTTTAATAACCATATTATGGTATGTGATTCAGGTTTTGTGTTGCTCACGATTGGACGTACAAAAGCTGCATAGGGTACTTGCTGTGTTTATATGGGGTCCACTTGAGAAAGTTTTAGTAGAAGGAATCTGTTACGAAAAGTGAAACAGGGGTAAGCCTGTCGCATCTGTTCGTGTGACAACTAGTTAATCGTTATTTTGTTTTTCGTGATTTTCGACACCCCTTCTTGAGAGCTGTATGCCAATTACGCCTTTGTCATGTTTTGCATAACTTTGTGGTTTGCGCCGCAAGCATGCTCGGAGCCACGCGAGGTTTCTTCAGGGAGGTTGCGGACAGTGGCCGCTTTTTGCGAGTTTGATTTTCAAGTGAATATCTTTTTTCGTTCGAGCGAAACAAATTGCATAAAGACATACGCGACATCATTTTTACCGGCTCCTATGTATAGGTAAATTATTATCGGGAGAAAAGGCAATAATGCTCTGAAGCGTGTTAAGAATATGAAAATTCAGCCGAGTACAAAAACTTTTTTTCTCGTTACATTCGGGCGCCCGTTAAGACTTTTTTTTTTGCAGGTAGAGAATTTTACCTGCCATGGGGTTCGAACCTCTTGATCTGCCGAAAGCCAGAGACAATAGATCAGGTATTTTCGCATTGATGGGAAGGGGTATACTTTTCAAATGATTTACAGAGAATTCTAAAAAAAGAACTTCTGTCTAGTGGCTAAGGTATTCGGCTGCTGACCCACAGGTCGCTTGATAGAAACCTGGCTATGGCGGCTGCGTTTTTGATGGAGGCAGAAATGCTGTGGGCCCGTGTGCTCAGATTTAAGTGCATGTTAATGAACCCCAGGTGGTCGAAATTTCCGGAGCCCTCCACTACGGCATCTCTCATATACATATGGTAGTTTTGGGACGTTATACCCCACATATCAATCAATCAATCAATCAATCAATCAATCAAAAAAGAAACATTCCTCACATTCACTGGATATCAGGTTTTCAACAATACAAAAAGAGGATGGGCTGCCTATTGGTTTTATATTGCTGCTCCGCCTCCATTATCTATGGCGGCCTAGAATTGCCGGTTTCTACTGTGACCCTGAGAGGTAGCCTGCACACATGCTTCTTTGCGAGAGCATTGCTCAACACGTTGATATACTCAAACAACAAGACTTTGTTCCGGATTGCCTCTCAGTGTGGAACTCTTGGTAAAGCTAATAAAATTTTAGCGCTGTAACCACTAAAAGCCTCGCGACTGTCCTAATATCTTTTCTGTTGTGCACATTATTGTTCATAGTGACCTATATTGATGTTTGCATCGTGTGCATTAACTGGTAATGAAAAAAAAAACTTGTAAAAAAGCTCCTTCATGGCTGAGTGGCTGACTCCTCCCACTCACAATTCAGTGGTCTATATATATATATATATATATATATATATATATATATATATATATATATATATATATATATATATATATATATATATATATTATGAGATGTGACAGACAATAATGCCAAGGAATGAATAGGGGAAGTTATTAGAACCAATGTGATGTAAATAAGAAGAAAGAAAAGTGGGTGAAAAAATAACTTGCCGTGAGCATGCATCGAACCTACGACCTTCAAATAACGCGTTCGATGCTCGAACGTATTACGAGCTGCCCGCTCGTAATAAGTTCACGTGCTGCGTGACGCTACACAGGCTCATAAAAGGGTGTTCCACACTCGCCGCTATGGCTACAGATGGCGCTGACTGACACTTCCACGTTTAAATTCACATATATATTCAATAAAGTGGCTGGGAGGATAGCCGCCGTGATAGCTCAGTAGTTAAAGCATCGAACGCGTTATTCTAAGGTCGTAGGTTCGATTCCTACTCACGGCAAGTTATCTTTTCAACCACTTTTCTTTCTTCTTATTTATATTCCACTTGCTCGAATAACTTCCGCTATACATTCTTTGGCATCATTGTCTGTTAGATCTCAATAATATTGTGTCAAAACACGAAAAAACGAGCCCTTATGTACACACTTCTTTCCGTTATATATATATATATATATATATATATATATATATATATATATATATATTGGTTTCGTTCTGAGTGTTGACAGTGGTTCTTCCTCTTTTTACTTTTTTCTTTTCTTTCTTTTTCTCCCCCTTTTTTGTTTTTTCCCCTTTTTTAGTTCCCTCTCACTCTCGTAAGCATCTTTCGAGGCGAGAGGGACGCGGCAGCAATGAAGTTTGGAAGCTCATGTCAGTATAACTCCTCCCCTGATAAAGGGAGGAGCCCTCCCGAAACTGTTGGGAAATAAATATATTTATCCTTGTTGACAACGCTCCCGTTGTCATATATGTCAACGTTGTCATGTATATATATATATATATATATATATATATATATATATATATATATATATATATATATATATATATATATATATATATATATATATATATATATATATATATATATAGTGGGAGTAATAATTCAATGGGCCAGTTAGTCTTCGTGAAGGTATGGAATATGGCACAACGGGAGCGTTGTCAACAAGGATAAATATATTTATTTCCCAACACTTTCGGGAGGGGCCCTCCCTTCATCAGGGGATGAGTTATACTGACATGAGCTTCCAAACTTCGTTGCTGCCGCGTCCCTCTCACCTTGAAAGACGTTTGCGAGAGTGAGAGGGAACTAGAAAAAGGAAAAAAAAAGTGGGAGCAAAAAGACGAAAAAAAGAAAGAAAAGAAAGAAAGTTAAAAAGAAGAAGAACCACTGTCAACACTGAGAACGAAGCCAACTGTCCGTCTACATCCACATACGGTTCATATCACGTGTTGTTCAGTTCTTGACGTGTGTCGGGCCACCCAAGATTGTCGCCGCGGTGCCGGGAGGGTCCGTGACGGCGTGCGTAAAGAAAGGGGTTTCCCCGTAATGGGTCGTTCGGCGGGCGGCGGGCGTAAAGGAAAGGTTTCTCGTTAATGGGTCGGTCGGCTATTTACCTTTAACCTTCGTCCGTTTCCCTTCAATGGTCATAAAGTGGTAGGCGAACGTAAACACTTTGTATGTGCATGTGGAAAAAAACCACAATAAAGGACAGTGTACACGTGCGAGTCAGTCAGAAAAAAGCATGGTCTCCAGCTATCAATCTTTGTCACCAATTTTCTCCTGGCTTACTTCTCGGAGGAAGTTGAGTTTTCCGGGGTCCTCGTTGATGCCGGCTACTAATGTACGAAATTTGAAAATAAAATATGCCTCACGCTGTTCGCGCTCGCGTCTGTTTGAGAAACCGGACTGGAAAAGAGTTACACTGATATTTTCAAAACTGTGGTTTGGCAGGCTCAGATGTCTAGATAAAGGTAGCTTCGGCAGTGAAGTGGCGTGGTACCGGTGGTTATTGAACCGCAGCCGAAATGGCGTGTCTGTTTGGCCGATATATTCTTGTCCGCAGATGTTGCAATGTAGCATGTATATTACGTTACTGGAGTCACAATTAAGGCTTTCAGTTATGCAGAATTTGAAATCCGAGAAGTTCGCTTTGGATTCACGTGTTGTGACCATCTGTGGGCATACCTTGCATCGAGCTTTTCTGCAGGGATGGCACCCTGATTGAATTTTTGGGGGTGTTTGTTTTTGCTCTGACAAGAATGTCCGTCAGATTTTTATCCCGGCGGTACACCACGTGAGGTGGCTTCGCGAAAATAGAAGTTAGTCGTTTGCTTTGCCTAATTATGTTGAAATGGCGGGAAAGTATCTTGTTGATTCGTGGCGCTGATGAGGAGTAAGTTAGTACAAGGTTCGTTTGGGAAGTCGTTTTAGATACTCTGTTTGGTCCCTTAATTATATCATTCCTGTTCACATTGCGAGCACGTAGTACGGCATCGTCAATAATGTCTTCCGGATAATTTTGTTTCAGTAAGGAATGCTTTAGGTGTTCCGCGTGTCTGTCAAATTCCCGCATATCGGTGCATATTCTTCGGTACCGGTAGGCCTGAGAATATGGAATACCCGTTTTGCAATGCTTTGGGGGGCTGCTGTGGAAATGTAGGAACATTTGACGGTCTGTAGGCTTTTTGTAAAGGTTTGTTGACAAGCGGTCATTTTCGACCTTGACAATGACGTCCAAAAAGTTCATGCTAGTTTTGGAAATTTTGTGCGTGAATTATATTGACGGGTGGCATTTGTTAAAATCCTCTATGAAGCAAAAAAAACTTCCCTCATCATGGTTCCATATCATAAAAATATCGTCTAAGTATTTTCTGTAGTAGAAAGGTTTCAAGGTGCGTCCCTCAAAGAATGGGATTTCAAGTGAAAGGTGCTCGCGAAGTTTGGGGCCATTTTCGCGCCCATTGCAGTGCCACTGACCTGAAGGAAATGCTTGCCGTTGAACTCAAAATGGTTATAATTTAGTACAAGTTCAAGAAGTGTAAACAGTACATCGTCACTTACACTAGTTGATGAGTCAGATTTTACGTATTCAGAAACCTTAGCCGCTATTCCGTCATGGTGGGGTATGTTGGTGTACAGTGAGCAGGCGTCCATGGTCACCAGAAAACTGCCGCCTGGGATGTCGAGACTTGAAGTTTCGCAGATGAAGTGGTTTGTGTCCTTTAGGTAATAGGGAAAACTTGGGGGGACGATTTTATTAAGGAATTGATGAATTCTGATATATTTTCTGTTGATGTGCTGTTACTGGATACTATCGGACGTCCCGGATTACCTGCCTTGTGTATTTTGGGGAGCAAATAGAATCGACCGGGAACAGAATGGGCCGGTAACATTGCTTTTAACATTTTGCCGGTAATCAGACGCGAGCGCGAACAGCGTGAGGCATATTTTATTTTCAAATTTCGTACATTAGTAGCCGGCATCAACGAGGACCCCGAAAAACTCAATTGCCTCCGAGAAGTAAGCCAGGAGAAAATTGGTGACAAAGATTGATAGCTGGAGACAACGCTTTTTTCTGACTGACTCGTACGTGTACACTGTCCTTTCTTGTATGTTTTTTTCCCACATGCACATACAAAGTGTTTACGTTCGCCTACCACTTCATGAGTGGTTTAGTGGGCGTGGAGGCAGCACAACTGTGGCAATGGCTTACGAGCTTCGCTTTCACGTTATACAGGTTGGTGAAATCAATTCATTATATGCTAAGAAGACAAGTAACCGTTGTTTACTGCTGCTTCCACGCCCACAGGTGTTATACGTCTTGTCGCGAGAGTGTACTAACGCCCTTTGCTCGCTACTCTTGTGTTGCGGTGACGTTGAAGCAAACCCAGGGCCTCCAAAAAAGACCCCTGGGCCACTAGATGATGTCGAGAACAACATAGCTTCTTCTGATGCGCGTCATAAAGAAGTCATGGCAATGCTTTCTAAGATAAGCGCCCGCTGTGATTCATCTGCCGTTGAGCAGTCCAATTTGGCAAAGGCGATCGACGAGGTGAAAGCCAACCAGCAACTTGTGGCGAGCAAATTATGCGAGATTGAAAGGCGGCTTTCGACGGTTGAACTGCGGACTAACTCGGTTGCGGACATTGAGAAGGAATTGCAGGTCGCGAATGAAGCTATCGGCAGCATCACTCAAACAAACGACGCATTGGTGTCCCGTCTAAACGACCTCGAGGACAGAGCCCAAAGGTGCAACTTAGTGTTTTTCGGTATGCCCGATAAAAATGAGACCTGGCAAGCTACTGAAGAGGCACTTACGAACTTGCTCTCTAGTAGCCTAGGCGCCGAGTTCGACCCGAATGCAGTAGAAAAGGCCCATCGTTTAGGTGGTCCATATATACGCGAGAAAACTCGACCAGTGATAGTAAAATTTGCAAGCCTTAAAGCAAAAGAACTTGTGCTGGCACGTCGATCGAAGCTGAGAAGTCATAAAGTCTCTGTATCGGAGGACTACTGTCAGGCTACAAGAACAGCGCGCAAGATGCTGCACAATTATGCAAAATCATTGCCTGGCCGACCCGCTTTTCAGCTTCGTTACGACAAGCTCGTTGTTAACCACAGAAACTATTGTTATGATGCTTCCGCGGGCATTGTTCGCGAGACTACTGCGCATTCTCGCAGTAATGGCAGCGAATCCCGCATCGAAAATGGGGCGCACTCAACTTCTGATCACAGCCATGACCTTCACGCACGTTTATTGCCTGATGCCGCACTTTTGTCCCGTGCGCGGACATCTAATGCCTCCTCATAACAATCAGCAAGGGGAAGTGGCAGTATCGTATCACGTCCTATTTCGGTGCTCTACACGAACATCCGTAGTATAATGGGAAAGCGGGACGCTTTTGACGCTTTTATCGATTCTTGTGAAGCCGACGTGATTGCCGTGACTGAGACTTGGTTGAATGCTCATGTTTGCGATAACGAAATCTTTACTACTTCCAAATCGTTGAACATTTACCGCCGCGATAGAGATGGAAGACAAGGTGGTGGCACTTTGCTTGCCATTTCGAAGCATTTCAAGTCCTTTCTTATAAACGTGACGTCTACATTGGAAGTGATATGGTGCGGGTTGGTTGTGAATAATAAAACGCTTGTTCTTGGCGTCTGTTACCGCCCTCCAGATACAGACATCAGCTTTGTTCAGGAGTTTCACGATAACATTAATGAAATTACAATGCGGTACCCATCTTCTTCGATAACTATTCTCGGTGACTTCAACTATCCTACCATAATGTGGGCGTCATCGTTACCAGAAGTCGTACCATTTTCTTCAAATGGCCAATGTTTTCTCGATACTTGCAACCTGTTTAATTTTACGCAGATGGTGAATAACCCAACTCGCGTCACCAATTCTTCATCGCACATTCTTGACTTGATTCTTACAACAATGCCCGACAACATTCATGCACTAAACTCACTTCCTGGTCTCAGCGATCACTGTCTGCTACATTTTTACATACGCAACAGCATGCCAACTGCTACTAAGAAACGCAAGGTTATCTATAACTACAATGCTGCAAACTTTGAGGCAATCAACAACGAACTCTCTCTATTTTACGACACTTATTTACATGACTTTGATAATAGAACCGTGCAGGAAAACTGGGATCTGTTTGTTAACAAAATCTACGAACTTACTCGTACCTTTGTTCTCTTAAAGTCTATACCTGTGAGCTCTTGCTCACCCTGGTACAATACAAACCTAAAGCGACTTTCTAACAAAAAGAAACGCTTGTTTCGTGCTGCGAAACTCCAGAGTACGGAGAAACGCTGGCGCTCCTACGAGAGTGCTGCGCGAGTTTACTCGTCAGCAGTTTCGGATGCTAAGGCCAGCTTTCTATCTAACACTCTGCCATCAATGCTTGTAAGCAACCCTAGAAAGTTTTGGAAAACTATTACAAATACCAACGACAGTGAAATCGTACTTGTTGACTCGGACGGCCTTCCCGTATCTTCCGAGATGTGTGCAGCACGCCTGAACGAAAATTTTGTCCGGAACTTTTCAGGGTCGTCCACTTCTGCTACCGTCTCTTTACCAGCGCGCAACTATCCATCAACGTCTGTTATAGTGACTGAGGCCCATGGAATTGTAAAAATAATTGAATCGCTCAGAATATCCTCTGCTTGTGGTGTTGACAACATAAACGCAAGAATCCTTAAAGAAACTAAGCATGCCTCATCTATGTTCCTGTGTAAAATATTCCAACAGTCTTTGAATGAAGGTGTGGTGCCACGCGTTTGGAAAGAGGCAAAGGTGGTTCCACTACACAAATCAGGAAACAAGCATTCTGTTACTAATTACCGACCTATTTCACTTACTTCTATACCATGCAAACTTTTGGAGCACATAATTTTCTCTTACTTGGTCAACTTTCTAGAATCAAAATCGTTCTTTAGCACGTCACAGCATGGATTTAGGAAGTAATTCTCATGTGAAACACAGTTGCTTTGTTTTACCCATTCGTTACATATCATTCTAGATCGGAGTTCACTGGTCTACTGCATCTTTTTAGACTTTTCGAAGGCTTTTGACAAGATTAATCATCACCTACTACTATATAAGCTTAGGACCCTTAATATTGATGGCGGCATTCTTGCTTGGATCGAGTTTTTCTTAATTAATCGCTCACAATTCGTTGTTGCTAACAACTACAGCTCACCCTCTTCTCCCGTTACTTCTGGTGTGCCCCAGGGTTCTGTGTTGGGCCCTTACTATTCCTTATTTATATTAACGATTTACCCGATGTTGTAACTTCTTCGATTCACCTTTTCGCCGATGACTGCGTTGTTTACCGAGAAATCTCATCTAACTCTGACGCTAGTTCTTTGCAAAGTGACATTAATAATATTGCCAGCTGGTGTAGAACTTGGCACATGGACCTCAACACTAACAAATGTAAAGTTTTACGTATCTCACGAACTACCCGACCCCCTGCTAACTACATCTTAAATGACGTTGATCTAGAGTCTGTAACTTCGTATAAATACTTGGGGATTCATGTAACATCTGACTTGAACTGGAAACATCATATTACTTATGTTATTAACAATAGCAACCGTATGCTAGGGTACCTACGACGCAACTTCAGCCGTGCCCCTCAAGCCGTGAAACTAACCATGTATAAAACACTAGTTCGTCCAAAACTTGAATATGCATGCTCCATTTGGGATCCTTTTCAACTGAACTTGACTCACTCGCTTGAAATGGTACAGAATAACGCAGCACGCTTCATTCTATCTAACTACCATCGCACTAGCAGTATTACGTCAATGAAACGGAGCCTTTCACTACAGTCACTTGAATCACGTCGCAAAGCATCTCGTCTCATACTTTTTCACAAGATAATCAATCATCCACTTTTGAAAGCTCAGTTCATTACCACTCCTGCCTATTGCTCAGCTCGTTTAGATCATCAACATAAGGTACACGTCATTAGCTGCCGCACTAACACTTTTCATCATTCCTTCGTTCCACGCACATCCAACGACTGGAACCACCTTCCCTCAGACATGGTTTCCATTTCAAGTCACGACTTGTTCTTATCTACAGTACAGAATTACTTACGTGATGACACGTGAAGTGTATATTGTACATATATATTTTTGTACTCTGTTTGCCCCATTCTGATGATACTTACACGTACATTCATTGTACTGCCTAACATCGAATTTTCATGTTTTGTAATTTTTATTATTTTGATGTTACTATGTTTGCTCTTGGTTATAGTTTTTTTTTTGTACCCCACTCCCCTCTGTAAAGCTATGTGCGATTGAGGGTAAAATAAATGAAATGAAATGACCATTGAAGGGAAACGGACGAAGAATAAAGGTAAATAGCCGACCGACCCATTAATGAGAAACCTTTCCTTTACGCACGCCGCCCGCGGAACGACCCATTACGGGGAAACCTCTTTCTTTACGCACGCCGTCACGGACCCTCCCGGCACCGCGGCTACAATCTTGGGTGGCCCGACACACGTCAAGAACTGAACAGCACGTGATATGAACCGTATGTGTATGTATACGGACAGTTGGCTTCGTTCTCAGTGTTGACAGTGGTTCTTCCTCTTTTTTACTTTCTTTCTTTTCTTTCTTCTTTCGTCTTTTTCTCCCCCTTTTTGTTTTTTTTTCTTTTTCTAGATCCCTCTCACTCTCGCAAATGTCTTTCAAGGCGAGAGGGACGCGGCAGCAACGAAGTTTGGAAGCTCATGTCAGTATAACTCATCCCCTGATGAAGGGAGGACCCCTCCCGAAACTGTTGGGAAATAAATATATTTATCCTTGTTGACAACGCTCCCGTTGTGCCATATCCCATACCTTGTATATATATATATATATATATATATATATATATATATATATATATATATATATATATATATATATATATATATTAGGAGAAAACTGTGCGCTCTGGGGCTTCAAGCACTTCTCAAAGTCTACGCATGCACTTACATCATTATTGTAAGAGCACATTTTTTTCTTATTGTTGTATATACCCACAAATTACTTTGCATAATTGTCGGAATAGATCTTATAAACGCATGGGACTGTGCATCTAGTCAAGTAAATAGTCTGCCTTTCTTCGAGTATAATTTGCTACGTTTTTTTTTTGTTTTCAGCTTTTCCTAGCAGAAGAACGATACAAGCCTAGATCTTGGTGGTGAAATGTCGCACATCGAATACGTAATCACGGCCAAGAGCACCAGAATTGACCGAAAGAGGAAAGTGATCTAGCAGCAATACCACTCTATCTATTGCATAGTTGGGTTGCACAAGGGCTGCTGCCAATCGTTCCATGCGAACAATGTTGCGTAAAGAATAGTGCATATAAAAACTGTGAAATAAAAATAAAAAGTGAGGAAGCTTACGTTCAAGTCTTTCTTTTTTGTTATGTACTTACACGCTAACAAGTGCACACTTTAGAGGTGTTTAATGTTTTACACGTGCGCTGTGCCAATGTCATGTGCACAAAATACAAAAAAAAGAAAAGCAGAGCAAGAAACGTTTGCAACCGGCCTGTAGCCGTCGGTAAATACACGCTTGTGTTAGGTCGCACTACGGTTGACCTTCGTGCGGCACGCACTCGGCCTTATCGGCCAACGCGGCAGGAGCTACGTTGGGCGCCGACGTAGGCCTGCGTCATGCCGCCAATCTTCAAGAACGGTCCTACGTCGGAGTCAAGGTTGGGCCAACCTCAGAGTAGTTGAAGAGTGACGACGGCCACCATTTTGCCCAGGATAAACTGTTGCTTGAGAAGCGAAGTGCAGTTGTTGACGTAGATTATTTGGTAGGCACTAATTATTTCATGTAATTACCATGGCAAGTACGCATCTCAGCATTATAGATGCATCAACAAATCACAGGCCAGGACATACACACAAACACGCACATGTAATAGACAGTTATAGTTTACCGTTAGCGTGATAGCGGAGAATGGCGTTACCGTGCAGCAAACGATCGTTTTGAACAGACTTTTATAGTTTAGTCGGACAGCGTTTACGTGGTTTACGTGCCCCTGCTGGGATAGTGGCGCCACCTATCAGATTGTTAATAATTTGCAGAACAGTGAAAAGGAAAAGGAAACGAGAATGTTTGCCTATGCCAACGCGAAGCATAGTTGAAAGTTTATTTTAGTAATAATAAAAGTAAATAAATACGAACCACACACCAAGCGCGAAAACATTCATGTTGCCGATTTGTTTACATTAATTTTGTAGTTAGGCCTAAACACGTTTGAAATCGCAAGCTATCTCAAAAACTATGCCAACGTATCTGTGATACTCGGTCATCGAAGCTAACTGAAGGCAAGCGAAGCCACTTTAAACAATCGTTTGCTGCGAACAAAGTGAACCTTTCAACTACGCCAAAATCATTTCGCCTGAGAGCGCCGCCATGTTATGCGTACATACGTACACCTACGATAACACGTTAACGTTAAATCTGATAAATAGCCCGCCTATGGTAAGCGGTACGGCTAACGTACGTATCTGCGCACGCGCACTTCGATCCCGCTATCACGATATGCCCGGTATCACAGTAAGCTAGGTATATAAATGTCTAGTATCATGACTTAGCTGCTATCGCATACTGTATCAGCCGTTTGAAGGCTATTGATTCTCCTGCCTTGAAATAGCACATTGTGCATGTATTATTTAGTAGCCATAGAATTTAGAATAATAATGGGCGTTTTGTACGCAACATCCTCTGTCCTTCTATATATGTTTGTCGTCCTGTAGCACGAAATTTTTATTCCAGAGTAATCGACAAAATGAAAATTCGCTTGAGTTCTTTACAGTGTCAATAATAATAATTTATTTATTCATTATTTGATTGATTGATTGATTGATTGATTGATTGATTGATTGATTGATTGACTGATATGTGGAGTTTAGCGTCCAAAAATTACCATATGGTTATCACAGACGTAGTGGTGGAGGGCTCCGGGAATTCAGACCCCCTGCGATTCTTTAAAGTGCACCCAAATCTGAGCACGTAGGCATACAGCATTTTCACCTCCATCTAAAATGCTGCCGCCCCCAAGTATACTGCGAGGTATACTAATAGTAATTATTTATTTTGGGGTTTAACGTCCCAAAACCACCATATGATTATGAGAGACGCTGTAGTAGAGGGCTCCTAAAATTTCGATCACCAGGGGTTCTTTAACGTGTGCCTAAATACAAGCACGCCGACCTCAAGCATTTTCACCTTCAATTAAAATGCGACCGCCGCGGCCGGAATTCGATTGTGCGACCTACGGGTCAGCAGCCGAGTGCCTTAGCCACAACACTCCTGTGGGTCGCTGCAAGATATGCGGAGGTGTTAACTAGAAATCCGGCAACATATATGGCTTCGTAGTTACCTAGTTAAAGAAATTCCGCCATATCCACGAAGCGAATGATGATGAGTGGGCGAAGCTCCGGAGGTGAACTTGGTAAACCATGAATCCTCTGTACATTTTGCCCACTCGATTTTATTACATCGCTCCCCCTAGCGTACGTCGACGCACTAAATCGAACGATTGCCTTCAACCAATGACACGCGCCATACGTGACATCATTCCTATTTTATAAGATCTCGCGTCTTTCATCAACTACAAGTACCGCTTTCTAGTTTATAACATCTTGCATCTTTTCATCATCAGCTACAAGTACCACTATCTAGTAAACACTACAAGAACTAAACGAGAGGTGGCTACATACAGGAGACGGTACCGCCATCTAGTGAACACTGCAAGAACTAAACTAGAGGTGGCTACATACAAGGGACGGTACCGCCATCTAGTGAACACTGCAAGAACTAAACTAGAGGTGGCTACATACAGGCTACAGGGGACGCACAGCCCACGCCCTAAGGAGCTTCGCCCCTAAAAAAATCAAAAATTGGCGGATCCCACGTACTGTGGTAATCGATCATATGCGAAGCACGAATGAGGAAGGTTGATATGTGACATCGAAATCAGCACAGCGTTACGAGGTGGAGGTAAATGATGCCCTACATGACTTCCGTGTCATGATTATCATATTTAGATGTGTCGTTTACGTTCGTCATATATTCACGTTACGTGATACCAAATTTACTATATGTGGAGCTAGCAAAACAGCCGTGAGTGCATCATGAAGTGCCCAATATACTGCGATGTAGCGTTGACGCACGCTGAGTACAGCGACGCTACGTTAGCAAAACGCGAGCACTCTATTCACCTTTTCATAAACGCCTCCCTGGGCGCCGCCATAGCCCCCTTGGGCTGTGCAAATTGGCGCGTCACCTCGAAAATGCACTGGAAATGTTGCGCCTTCAGCCTTTGTACTCCCGCGCACAGCCCATCATGGCGGTGTATTTTTCCTTCCTGTGAAAAGGTGTATAATCTGACGCCAGACGCGACGCCGGCGCGGCCCGATGGTAACCAGGGCAAAATGCGACATGCTGCATTTCACGCCAATGCGTTACCCAGACACCACTGCTTCTTACTATTTTCGTGTGGGAGGGACGCCGGACGCGCTGAAACGCGCATGGTTCAATGCAACGAAGTGCTGCGCGTGCCTGCGAGTATATGGGACGACCGGTACCCAGCATGGCAACGCCGGCGTGACGCGACAAAATGAACGCTGGTGAGCACGCTCACCGCGTCACGTCGAAATTTATTGGCGCCTTGACTGTGACATATAGTCATGTTCTCATATGACACGCATCTCATGATTATTTATTTTGCACCAGTCACATATTTTCGTCATTCACTCACGTCACGTAATACCGAATTTGGCATATGTGAAGCTAGCGAAACGGCCGCGAACGCATCATGAGTGTGGCATGTAGTCAAATTGTTACATGACACGCATGTCGTGATTATCACATTTGGATGTGTCATTTACCTATGTCATTTGTTCGCGTCGCGTAATACCGAGTTTAGTACACGTGAAGCTAGCGCGACGGCCGCGAGGGCAACATGAGCATGGTGGCATGTAGTCATCTTCTTACATGACATGCATCTCATGTTTATCATGGTTGCACCTGTCTGATACCTTCGTTATCCAGTCCCGTCCCGCAATACCAAATTTGGTATAAGTGAAGGTGGCGAAACGGCCGCCAGTGCATCATGAGCGTGGCGTGTATTAATGTGTTTAGATGACACGCATTTCACGATTCTCACGTTTCTACCTGTCACATACCTTCATCATCCATTCACGTAGCGTAATACCACATTTGGTGTATGTGACGCTAGCGAAACGGCCGCGAGCGCATCATGAACGTGGCATGTAGTCATGTTGTTACATGACACGCATGTCATGATTTTCATGTTACGGTCTGTCGCTTGTGTTCGCCATGCAATTGCGTCATACCATACCAGTTTTGTAATATGCTATGTGAACGACACCACCGCAAGACCTGCAGGACCATTAAATGTAAATCATGACAATCATGACAAAATTTTATGATTTTCATGTTATGACAAGTCAAACATTTTTTCTTCATACACTCATGTTATGTCATACCAAGTTTGGTATTGTTACCATTATCGAAACGGCCAGGAGAGCTAAAAGTCTTAGACGTCTAGATAGATACGCTCAAAGTCGCCGAAGTTCGCTAAGAAATGCTTCGCATTTAAAAAGCATTCCTGGTAAGTAACAGCAAAGATTTCAAACTTTTCTAGCTGTTTGCTATAGTAAAAAGAAGTCGCCGAGGTAATATAATAAGCTCGGAACAATAAATGCATGCGTTGCCAACTGTTTACTAACTCTTTTATTATATTGTGCTGACCATGCGAATTTCACCATCTACAGAGGGCGCTACTGTAATTCCAACATGGCTGTCATCTGGAGGATTATGCTGCCAGCGCGCCGGCGGCCGCCGCTGGTGTGCCCGTTACTTCGAACTGCGTAGTATTTTTGGTTCTTGCCCCGGTGTTGTCAAGGCTTTGCTTAAAAGGTCATTGACTCTAGCAAGGATTACACTGGGTGTTGAGAAACGTGTGTGCTGTGTATTATTGAAGGAAAAGAAGATTGGAACGCCGGGCACATCGTTTGCTGTGGAAATACATGCACGAGCCATGGTTGGAATTAAGGAGCTACGAAGCGATGAAGGTTAGTTGACGTACTGCACTGACTTATTTACTTTAGTAAGGGGGTGTGGGGGTATATTTTTTTTCGACAGGGTATTCTCGCCGGCTTTGCGTGCGTGACCGGCTCTTATGGAATTGTAGTTTCTTTTTCTTTACCCACAGGTAGTACAAAAACAACTGTTGCTCACAATGCCCGAACGCTTCACACGAATGAAGCGCTTGCTGCTGAAGTGTGTGGCACGGAATATGCGCACACAGTCGTTCACTCTTAGATAGGTCATGTGAGCGGATGGTTGCGCTCTTCAGAGGATTAGTACGTCCGAGGCATCTCGCACAGAAGCAAGAGTGGCGCAGTTACGAAGCAACCTGGTGCTCTAGCTTTTTGTCCTATGTAATTTAGCTTCAATGCACGGCTACAAAAGAATCAGTGGTTCTCTGAAAAGCGAAATCGTTTTCTCGCATGATCTAGCAAACATTGCGTCGTTACGTCGGTGTTCGAACCCTTTATCACTTTGCAAGAGAAAAACGATGCTTTAATGCGCTTCTAAACAAAAAGAACATGGTTTTACTTACCTGCTGACGCGTGAATATTGCAGTAGCACGTGACAAAATTTTAAGCTTGCTTGGAAGCGGATGACATTTCTATGAATATATTATTTCAAATGAAACATTTATTTTCATCATATATGTAGTCTCACAGGTAAACACAGCAACAAAAAAAATCATCCGATAGGCTGTTTTACTAATCAGTGTCAGCCACCCCATATATTGGTTGGCGTATGTGCACAGCAATAAAAACCAGCTATTGAGCAAATGAAAATATGTGAGGAGTGCAGAATAAATGCAAAGCCCTACAGTTTACAAAAAAACAACAGGTTGATGAAAAATTATGATGAAAAATATATTTGATGAAAAGTGCTTCTTCTCTCCACTTCTACTCAAATGCATGCGCACGTGTGAATGCAGACAAGAGGGAGGGAGGGGGGGGTCACCTAGTAACCTAAGAATGTCTCCCGCAAACAGTGATGAAATAAAAGGGTTCACCTGAAGGAGAACTCTGCACGTGCTTGTGCTTCCACTGAAATGCTGCGAGTAACAAATATTTTTTTCTTTTGTCTCTCACTCTCATGCAGGGTTACTGCTCGTGCAAAGCGGGAAACTACCCCTTTGACTGAACGGCGCGTGCACAGCGGCACCTAGCACATTTCGTGATTCTTGTACATGTAGCTCACAGTGAGCAAACAATAAAAAATAAGCCATTGCTACAACGACTCGCAGTTCCTGTTCGACTTCGGTAGTTCACTACCGAATCCAGAATAACCGTAGTGAAAATTGCCAGAAACAAAATCTAATGCAATAGCGGACCGCCAAAGTGAGGCCAACTGGACGACTGGCTGCGTGGGCATCCCCCAAACGACAGTTACGATGGAGGTCGCATGGTGGCGCCACCATCCGTGAAAGTTGCGAATATGTAGCTGAAGAACTGCCCCTATGGAAACTAGTAGTGTGGCTGTACTGCACGAGACAAGTCACCAAGCTACTATCCCTCGACCGAGGTAACGTTTTAGCTTAGGTTTGCAGTTTCCATGCATCTGGTGACATCAGGTACATTTATTTTACACTTTGGTACATTTATTTTTAGCTTGATAAAGCTATGAAGATATACCTTTCCTACGTTGAGGAATCGTAGAAATAAAATTGCTCTCCCAGGCCAATCCCGTAGTGGGAACGTGCAATGTTTTTTTTTTCTTCCGAAGAAATCAAGTACGCCGCTTGAGGGCCAAGGAGTGCGGACGCACGTCGTACCAGCCCCACAGTTTTTCTATGATTATCGGCGCGATATCGAAGTTCCTCGCACCATTTTTTCACACCAGTGGACGACGGAAGTTCTGGAGATCTTCTGGACACCACGTTTTGACAGATGGGCTGCATTTTTTTGGTGTAACAACCGTGTTTTCTGGGTCACCTCGTCAACGCGGCAGCTAAGCTCAGCGAACGCGAACTGGACGCTAGTGTCTCCACCGCCGCGGCGGCGTGGAGAGCTCGGCCGAACACGCTGTCGGAGCTGTTCGGAGCCCCCCGTTCCTCTTCGAAGGCCCGATTTATGCAAAAATGGAGGTCGTAACTGTGGATGGAGAAGACTTATCATCAGAAGAGTTTGAAAAAGGGTCAGGTTGGTGCGAAGTGTGAAAAGGCGCCAAGGCGCAGGTCAACCAGGAGCCCGGCTCAGCGGGAAATACACAGCGACAGACGCCCTTCGCAGAAAAGGCGCCAGGAAACAAATGGAAGAATGAGCGAAACGCTCGACAAATCATCAAGGTGAGTCGACTGCCTAATCTGCCAACGGAAAGCTATAAGGTCATTGTGCGTCCGCGTGGTGGACTTAATGTCTCAGAATACAGGATGGATCGCATATATTGCTGCCTGCGCAACGCTGCGGGGGTCGGCCGGGCGGCGGCTGTGGAAGACAGTATGTGCATCAACAACACTCAGAACATACTCGTCCTCAGTACACCGTCCGAGGATCAAGCCCGGCAGTATGGAGCTATTACCAAACTACGAATAGGTCAGCAGGAATTTGCAGGGCAGCCCCGGAGAACACGTCAAAGGGACTTATACGAGGGGTGTCCAAGGAAGAGAGCCGAGAAGACATCCTTAGCAACTTGGTTACTCCACGTAACCCAGGAGTCCTTCATGCAAAAATGGGAAACACGGACAATATGATTCTGCTGTTTGAGGGGTTTCGCGTTCCGAGATATGTGAGGTATGAAGCAATGCTCGTTAAGTGCACGCTATACAGAAAACACTTCGATGTTTGCTACGGTTGTGGGAGACTTGGACATAGAGCAGATGTGTGACCCTACCCTAAGGACAAGGTGTGCAGGAGATGTGGAAGCGGTAGTGCAGCGCAAGGTCACCGTTGTGAAGTGGAATGCAAGTTATGTGGCAAAGATTACCCCACTGGAGACAAGAGACGTAAGGCAAGATACAAGATACCGTACCTGATTAGGAGGCGTCGCTGGGAACGGACGAGGCGAGACGAGGAGGAAGCACGGGCAACGTGCGCTGAAGCCTGTTACCAGTACAATGAAGTCAGCGTATGCCATGACGAGGACCACAACACAACAACCAGCCAGCAGTCGGACAACAACACTAACAGGCAAAACAGTGCGAACGGCCTCGCACGAGACCACTCCGCATCCTTCTCAAAGCTTACTGTGGAAAGAGTCTAAGACAGTCCAGGTCCCGCTCCAAACCGAGATCGAGATCAAGGCCAAGCTCCCACTCAAGAGCCACTCGAGGGAGTGGCAGTACGCAGGTGAGCTTTGCAAGTGTGGTCTCCGGCACTGCTTCTCCAAGTAATGTTATATGGTCCGCCTTAGAAAAGGAAATGATGCAGATTAAAAAATGTTAGAACAGATCACTAGAGAGAACCTAACGCTTAAAGAAGAGATTAAGCATCTGAAAGAAGAAAATTCAAAGCTTCAGGAGGGGCGCAACGCGGGTGCGACGCCTAACACTCCTTCTGTTAGCAAAATACCAACGCTTAATCGAGCCCCGACATCTGTTCCCTCGCAAACGAGTGGGTAGTCACCGCCGCTAAAAAGGTGGGTGCAGGAACAGGCAGAAAAAGGCGGTAATTTTTTGATTAGTGAGGTTAAGATATTGTTCGAAGAATTGTTTGATGAAATACAAAACCAGATTACTTGCATGCATGTCGAAATAAAGCAGAGATTTGATGGACTCGAGCACAGGGTATTAGTGATAGAGAGCACGCCGAAGGACATTAGGTCGTCTGGTGCGGGGCCGCTTAAATTAAAACCGTATAGCAGAACAGCCACACTAGAAACTAGCAAGACCACCGGGGAGGATCCCATAAATAAGCATGGCGCCACGTAACCAGTACATTATTTGGCAGTGGAATTGCCGCGGGTACCGTAGGAAACCAGGGAACCTGCAGCAATTCGTGATAAAGAGGGAGGTGCCAGATGTCATCGCCCTGCAGGAGAACGGGGGGACGGCATAGTTATCGGGGTACAAGTCGTATAGTACTTCTGGTGAGAAGGCGACTGTCACAACTCTGGTGCATAGGAACCTCACGGCTGTAGAGCATGATACCGGAGTGCACAGCATATACCACATCCTTATAGAAATAATACCCTTCCGTAAGAAAGAGGAAAGCCTCTTCGTGCTTAACATTTATAGCCCACCGCGACAGAAGCTCAAATTTGGCCCACTTTTCCACAAAGCCTTGAGCATAGCGGAGAGACAGGCTCTCGTCATAGTCGGCGACTTCAACGCACCGCACGCTGCTTGGGGATACACTGTTGAGAATATAAAGGAACGCAACTTATGGACAGACGCTCAACACGAGGGCCTTACGCTGATAACGAATCCTGAGGAGCTTACAAGAATACGCAACAGCGTTAGTAATGACACAACACCAGACCTAACTTTTACGAAGAACGTATCAGACTCGCGATGGGTAAATACGCAGCAAAATTTTGGCAGCGATCATTATATTGTATTTACAACGGTGTAAGCAGACCCTCAAAAAAGCAAGGTAGAAAACTGTCACTTGTAGATTGGGACTTTTTCCGCGAGATTCGAGAGGAGGATTCGGATGATACCATAGTAGATATAGAAAAATGGGTAGAGAAGCTCCAACAGAGTGTCAAGAAAGCCACTAAAATTGTTCCCGAAGAAGCTGGAATGGCGGAGATAGACAGCAAACTGTTGAATCTGTGGGAGGCAAGGACTAGCATCCAAAAGCGCTGGAAAAGACAATCGTAATTCAAGAAAGTAACTGCATTAGACAAGCAGATAGAGCTCCTTGTGAATCGGCTGACCCAACAACAGTGGGAGCCACGTGTAACTTTGTGGATAGAGAAATGAAGATGTCAAAGACTTGGAACATTCTCCGAAGTCTCCTAGACCCGCAAAGTACAAAGACTGCACAGAGGCATAAGCTGCAACACGTAATACATAACAATGCAGGAAAAGAGGAGGAGCTCCTCCACGAGCTACGAAAAAAGTACTTCGCAAACGCAACAAAAGAACCACTTTCCGGTTACAAATGGCAGGACAACCTTATACTCGATGCTGATATAATGGAGGCCGAGGTTAGATTCGAGCACGCTCGACTAAACCCGTGGTCTGCTCCGGGATCTGATAAAATAACTAATAAGACACTCAGGAACTTGGACGACGAATCCATTAAGGTGCTCACTGAGTACAT
The DNA here is from genome assembly GCF_043290135.1 of Rhipicephalus microplus. NCBI lineage: Eukaryota > Metazoa > Arthropoda > Arachnida > Ixodida > Ixodidae > Rhipicephalus > Rhipicephalus microplus. The sequence continues at coordinate 52,162,056 of NC_134701.1, read as the reverse complement.
GAATAAGTGTTGGAAGAGTGGGACTATCCCACGTCATTGGAAGACTGCTCCAGGTCATCATGATTCCGAAGCCGGGAAAGAAAGCCCAGCTGGATAACCTTAGACTGATTTCACTGACTTCATGAATACGCAAACTCATGAAGCACGTAATCCTTACGCGTCTCACTACCTACATGGAGGAGAACGGACTCTTCCCCCATACCACGATCGGTTTCAGACCTAAGCTATCAACGCAGGACATCATGTTACAGATTAAGCATCAAATACTCGACGTGGGTACCAGATCTTTAGACTCTAAGGCTATCCTCGGCCTTGATCTCACTAAGGCCCTCGATACCATCACACACAGAGCCATATTAGAGAATCTTCAGGGACTGGGGATAAGACAGCGCACCTATGCATATGTGAGAGACTTCCTATCCGACCGCACTGCGAGAATTGCGGTCGGAGAGGCAAGGTCTGAAGAGATCGGATTGGGCAGTAGGGGGCACGCCACAGGGTTCGGTGCTGTCTCCCCTGTTATTTAATGTGGCGATGATTGGCCTACCCGCAAAACTTGACGAGATTGAGGACCTCAGACATAGCATATACGCAGACGACATCACCCTCTGGGTGACAGGTGGGAGTGACGGCGACATCAAAAACATTCTACAAGAAGCTGTTGACACTGTAGAGAGATATGTAGAAGGTAAGGGGCTAAAATGTTCTCCCGAAAAGTCGGAATTGCTCATTTACAGGCCCACACGTAGGGGACGCAAAAGCATACAGGAAAGGCCAGACATCACGATTTTTGCAGGGGGAAGTAAAATACCCATGGTAGCGAACCCGCAAGTTCTCGGCCTCCGTAAATCTGAGAATGGGCACAATGGAGAAACTATTAGGCTATTAGAGAACAGCGTCTACCGAACAAGCAGGCTGATCAAACGAAGAGCCAACAAAAACTATGGTATGAAGGAATACAACTTAGTTCGTTTATTCCAGGCTTTTGTAGTCAGCCGCATCGTGTACGTTGCCCCATATCTTAAACTACACGCAGCCGAACAGAGCAAAATAGATTGCATAATTAGGAAAGCCTATAAACAAGCAACATGTCTACCATTAAATACGTCGAATGACAAGTTCTTGGCTCTAGGGCTACATAACACGGTCGCAGAGCTAATAGAGGCCCACACAATAGCACAGTATGATCGGTTAACCCAAAGCCCTACGGGCAGGTATATTTTAACACAATTGCCGTCACGTACAATGTGCAAGATGGTATAAAAAAGGGCATTCAGCAGGAGGCAAGGAGGCATATCGTGGTGCCTACATTACTTAAAAATATGTATCCTGAGCATCACCACACTAGAATAATAGAAAGGGCGAAAAGCCTACATAAAAAGTTCGGCAACGCCCGGGACGTGGTCTATGTAGATGCAGCAGAATACGAGAATGGCCAAAGCATGGTAATCGTAGCAACAAATATTCAAAGGGATTCCAACGTCAGTGGCAGTGTACGTACAGATAGAGCAGAAGTGGCGGAGGAGGCGGCTATAGCACTAGCAATAGCCTCCACAAAAGCCGAAGTCGTGATCAGTGACTCCAAATCTACTGTTAAAAATTATGCCAAGGGAAGGATCTTACCGGAAGTGCTAAGAATTTTGGCAAACTTTTGCGACGAGCGGGTATTTCATATTGAATGGGCACCTGCTCACTCCTCCCTCCGCGGAAATGAAATCGCGCATGATCTGGCTCGACAACTGGCCGGCCGAACAGGCACAGTGCGAAGTCCGGAGGCGGAGAGGGACCACATGATTAGTTATAAAGAGATCACAAAACACTACAGGCTAGGAAGGGTCCGATTCCCCCCGGCACATACCTCGCTCAACAAGCAGCAGGCGACGGCATGGCGCCTCTTACAAACGAACAGGTTCCCGAACCCGGTAACTTTTCACTACATCTACCCAGAGATATACTCATATTTGTGTAGGTTCTGCAATCAAAGGGCAGATCTTAATCATATAGTGTGGGCTTGCCCCTCAGTGACAGGGCAATATAAAAAATACAGCAATGGAGAGCAGTGGGAGACCGCACTGCTAAGCGCACACTCAAAAGTGCAACTCGACGTCCTTCGGCAAGCCGAGCATGCCGCCAGAGCTCAAGGACTCATGGCTGCCACCTAAGAGAAGGAGACAATTCTTCCACATCTTGCCGCTTTTTTTTCTTTCATAAAGTTATTTCCTCCTCCTCCTCCAAAGAAATCAAAAGAATTGAATCATAGCACATTGCCATTCCTCGGAATGGAATCGGAACGGAATGGAGGTGCCCATTCCGCAACATTGGTGACTATAGTTCTTTCTACACTTTATTTGTTTTGTTTATTCTTTGAGTGTTTGTTGTAAAATATCATTATGAGAATGGGTATCGTACTCCAAATCTAAATTTGAGCCTCGATTAAGCCCAGCATCACCCTATGTTAATAAAGAAAGTTTACACGCATTATAGAAATTGGTAATCAATTAATCAAAGAAGCGTGGACTTGGCAGTCCCATCAGAGTTACGTCCTCATCTCTTATTGCGGTTACAGAGCAATTGCTACTAACCTGCGCAACAAAAAGAGGAGGAATAAACATCGATGCCTGGTGGGTGCTGCCGAGTCCATTAAAGTGCCTCGGGTAATGCGCCAGGCTTCTAAGTTGTTCACAGTTTGCTTGCATCGGTGTTATGGCGCCTGTGACGTGGTAGCTACGTTGCTGAAGTGCATAGACGCTGCTCGGCCCCTGAATGCGTTCGCTACTTGATGTTACTTCTTCGGTGATCACTGGCGTAGTTTCCTTTGCGTGCAGATGCGTAGTCAGCCCGGTCAAGAGGCATTTAGGCCACAGCGTGATCTTTCTAAACGAAAAGAACAGAAATAAGCATCTGTTCCTGGTCGATGCCGCCAAGTCCACTTAGTATAATACACAACATTTCACGCATACGGGGCTACCTATCAAAATCACAGACGCGACATTCGCGTGAGGTAAACTAATGAAGTGCGCTCTCTCATGATTGGCTGAGAGCGTCCGTACCTTCCATAACGCTGTCAACAGCTTGTGAAACGAGTATATATGCTATTGTTGAACTGATTCACATGTCCGATTTTCAAACATACGTCACCTACCCACAGGGCCGTAACTAGGGGGGGGGGTTAAGGAGGTTCTGAACCCCCTCCCCGATTTTTTTTCATGCTTCACGTTTTTGGCTGATACTATTAGGCGCTTCTGAAGCAACCACTAGCTGTCAAATTTTTCACACATTGCAACTTCATACTCAAACTGCTGATGCGGGCTAGTTGGTTTGGGTTTTTAGTATTGATACTCGTAGAGCAAAAAACAACTGCAAGGGGACACAGAAATAAATCACGTAGTGGACGGGCCCTAGGGCCTGTCCTTCTGTTTTTTTGCCTGGTACTTTGTTAGCACTAAGAATATGAATACAAGTTTTCTGAGACTGCTTTCCTCTTCTGCCTTTCCTCAAACCTTCCCTCTTACCAGAACATCTGAACGCTCGCGTTCAGGTGTACCTCACCCTAGGCCTAAACGTTCTTTTTACAGACTTGCACTTTACCCCCCCCCCCTTGTACCTATTATCCCTCCCGCCTTTCTTTGTACTTTTTGCGCTTAAGACACTTTCTGTATGGACAGCACGTGTCGGCTTCGCATTGTTCAGACTCAGCTAGCCTGTAGTGTACCGAGAAAACATCGTGGCCGAAGCAGTGAGCAGCCCAAGCTGAATGAAGAAAATACTTTGTACGCCATATTCACCTTTTCGCTCTCAGGGAACAGCCTCGGCGCCCGTCGGAACGCCGGATTTCACTCCTTTCCTACTCCTCTCCTTAGGGTGGCCAGCATTCCACAAATCCTGTGACATTGACCAGCGCATAATGAGTTCACCTGTACCTCACAGGTCAATGTATAGTAGACTACTTAGGGCTTGGTGGTGCTTTCAGTCCACTTTGCCGCAGCTTGACGGGATAAGTCCAGACTGGGGAGAGCACCTGCACGACGTCGGAGAGGTAGCGCTATTGCCTCTGCCTTCATTACGGAAAGATCGAGGAGAAGGGCGTGGGAAATAAGACCATGACCGGAGTCGGGAAGAATGCATTGGCCGCAACCAGCCACGGGAGGAGATTCAATGACTCCCAATATGCCTCAGCCTTAGCAAGACATAGCCCTTGTGCCAATATGTGCTGTGGCACAACAGGGTGCCCGCGAAAAGCGTGTTTGTCGCTTTTTGTGAAAAGTAAACACTTCGACAGTGTTGCCTTCGGCAACGCCAACACGATGTGCACCGGTTTGCCAGAGCGGCCCCGACGAAAAAAAAGGAAGAAACGTTGCACCAAATCCTGCCGATGCTGCCGGCGGTCACGCCGGAAAGCCACCCCAGAACGGGACGCAGAGCACCGAATATAACGTCGGCCTCGTCTCAGAGCTTGCCATGAACTCTTTTATTTTCACACATTTCACAGCCGGGCTATACTGCACCTACGCAAGCGCGCAGGCGCAGTCTAGCCCACACATGCGTATTTACACATGATACATATCACTGCCGCACGAAGCGCCACATGACAATTGAACCGTAACAAACACAACATCGCATCATCCCCTCCTCCTGTAAAGAAATAACATGTTTACCTTTAACATTCCTATACAAACAAAATACACACATCGAAAAAATTATATCAGTGTACCAAGCTGTAGAAGTTGAACTTTATACATTAGGTACACAGCATACAGAGACAACACGCAAGTATAGTACACTGACTCCGACATGCGGGTAAAACAAGAATGATTTAGGACACAATGTTCTTAAATCTGGCCGGCTTTTTTTTCGCGAATGTTTCGAGCGCCGAAGCACATTGCGATCTGAACAGCTCCAATGCGGAGCCGTAAGTTCTGTTTGCAAAGATGAGCCGGGCTTGTTTACAGCTGCTAGGGCACAGCTGACAGTGCAGAGGAATAGCTGAAGGCTGACGACTCACTTGCAATTGCTGTGTTAGTTGCAGCATGAATTTCCAGAGCCAAATTCGGTTCAATAAACTGACGCGCTGGTCGAGATTCAATGTGAGTTCTTCAACCTCAAGCTACACCTACTGAAAGATCCTCCACCCTCGAGGGGGAAGTATGTGGGCAGGAAGGCCACTGTTATGCCTGCGAGTCCACAGCGAACGTCCATGCCTCTGGTCAAGAACAGCACGCGAGCCCACCTGACGTGAATAACTCAACGGTGTCATCACGCGGCCGTGCATTTCTGCTGCGCACGCACAGTGAGTCACCTCAGCCAGTGAGCCCATTGAAGCAATCGGCGCCTTCCTGTCTGGCGAGTCTGACGTAATGCGTGGCGACGTCACTCGTCCTTGTGTGCAGCCACGTGCAGCGCAGCGGCTCCAAACTCGATGAGAACGACGCGGCCCAGCGGCGACCCGATTGTGGGATTCTGACCTCACGACCAGCGGCACTTCTGGTTGGACATTTGGTTACTCAAAGAATCCACCCGGTGCATATAAAAAAGCCCCGTGGCGCGTCGCTAGAGTAGACCTATGTGTTAGAAAGGAGAGCTCGGCTCTTCGGGTCTCTAAGCTGTCGGCCCCAGTGCCGAATTTGTAACGCCTCTGTATATATGCTGTACATAAACCTTGTTTAACTCACCATCGTCTCGTCCGTTCGTCTATCAGCTCTGCGCAGAAGCAGTCGCGAGCTGAGAAACCTACGCTACCAAACGGTTGGTGACCGTCCCGGCGGAGATCGAAGCAGTGGCGCCTTCGGGACCGTGTTGGCGTCGCCATCTTTCGTAACAGTGGAGTCAGCGGCGAGATTAGTGGCGCCCTTGGTAACGTCGTCGGAGGCGCGCTTCGCAACAGTGGTGGACGCGGTGGGATCGGCCGGTGTCAGCGACATCGATGCGGTTAGTGTCTGATGTTTTCCCCTCAGTTCACCAGACAACTCTAGCTCAGGTTATAGTAGTTTACAAAACGGCTGTGTGAAGCATTAGAGTGAGCTTTGATTGTTTCAAGCCAAGTCGAAGCGCTTTGAAACCAAAGTTAATGCGGAGGGCGTAAACACGGGAGTGTTACAAATTGCTTGCGCGTCTTGCTGGTTGTCTTATAGTGGGTACGGCAAGTAAATTCTTAACAGGGGCAAACAGCAAGAGGCTAGTGTGAACGATGGAGAACCTTAAAGTTAAGGAACTCATCGAAATTTTCGAGGAACTCGGCATTACTTTGGGCCGTGCGAAATGAAAGCAAGTGATCCTTGAGATCGTGAGGGATGCGAAAGTGTCGGCTGAGGAAGTCGATGAGGCCTTGGAGGATATCAAAGCCCGCTGCGAGGAGGCTGAAAGGCGAGAAGCTCGCGAACGTGAAGAAGCTGAAAGGCGAGAAGTTCGCGAACGTGAAGAAGCTGAAAGGCCAGATGTTCGCAAACGTGAAGAAGCTGAAAGGCACGAACGTCGCGAGCGCGAGGAGGCCGAAAGACAGGAGTGCCTCGAGTTGAAATGAATAGAATTGGCAATCCTACAGTGTTCGCAGGCGCCTAGCGTAGCTTCTCTGACAGTTCAGGTCAGTGGTCAAAGAATTCGCGACCAACTGCCACCGTTCGTAGTAGGCGAGGACATGGCGAAGTATCTCGTCAAGTTTGAACACGTCTGTTAGCGAAATGCTGTGGAGCGGTCTCTTTGGGCGCAGAACCTGTTAGCTCTTCTTCCCGGCGAAGTGTCCGACGCGATAACTTGCTTGCCGAGGGAAGTGTTTGAGAGGTATGACGAGGTTGAGGAAGTGCTCTTGAGACGTTATAAGTTGTCGCCCGAGGCTTTCAGGCAAAGGTTCCGGTATGCTAAAAAGGGGAATAAGTCACGCGTTGACTTCGCGTTTCCTCTTGAAGCCGATTTAATTGAATGGCTCAAGGGCGAAGGTGTTTATGACGACCGCGATAAAGTCGTAGAATCCATTGCATTAGAGCAATTCTACCGCTGCATCGAGGAGGATGTCAAGCTTTGGCTGCAGGACAAACTTGGTGAAGTACGGCTAAACAAGGCAGCAGATTTAGCTGAGGAGTATTATACTCACAGAAAGTTGCATAGCAGGGCAGTGCGCATTGAAAAGGATGAAAGGAAAGAGGGCTTTTCAAAGAAACCTGATCACCGGAAACCCGCTCCGCACCGTAATTTTAAGGACTCGTCTCTTACGAAGGACACTGTAGGGGAAGGGCAAACGGAAGAGGAGAAATTGAGTTAGGTTCCTAAACAACGCACTGATACCACACGGGCGTTTGAATCATGGAAGCCGATAATCTGCTACAACTGCAAAAAGGAAGGACACATCGCGATAAACTGTAAGCAAAAGTTTGCTTTTGCAACAATCCGAGAATCGGAAAAGAACATGCGGTTGTTAGAGCCTTATCTCCAAGAAATTAGTGTAAATGAGAAAACGTGTCGAGCACTTCGAGACAGCGGCAACCATGGACGTTGTCCATCCTTCATTGGTGTCTCCGGATGGCTTTACAGGAGAATGCGCGTGGATCAGTCAAGTCGCCGAAGAGCAGAGTGCTTGCTTACCAATCGCTACGGTTGTTATTGAAGGCCCGTTTAGTAAGCTTCGTACCGAAGCGGCTGTGTCTGCCGCGCTTCCCGATCGTTTTTCTTATCTTTTCTCTAACAACTCAGAGCAGCTTCTCAAAGAGCAGGGTAAATCGTTCTTCCCCAACTTAGCGTACATGACCCTCACGCGATCGCAAGCGCGGAAGCTTTCGCAGAATCTTGATCTTGTTCAATGTGGTGAAACAAGTTCAAAAGCAGCAGATCTGTGCGGCGATTGGACGGAACCTCAGAGAGGAAATTCTCCGTGTGAGTCATGTGAGCAATTACTCGAACAGCCCGTCGCCGAAGCGACCGGCGCGGTTCCCGTAGCAGGGGGAGACGACAAGGCGCCATTGAGTCAGAGTGAGAGGGGTGCAACGCTCTCACCAGTAGCGGAAAGTTGGAGTAAGCTGTCGAGGGTTGATCGAGAAATGCTCATTCGAGAGCAGCGTGAAAACCTCTCGATTAAAGCGCTAATGGAAAGTGTAAACTTGGGAAAACGAAAAAGAATGTTTCTTTTTTGAGAAAGCAGGGCTCCTGTATCGGAGGTACACAAATGTACAAGGTTTCAAGTATGAGCAGCTCTTGGTGCCACAAAGGTATCGTCGCCTTAAAGTGGCCGGTTACTGAGATGGAGCATGATGCTCCAACAGCAGAACTTTGACGTTCGCTACGAAAAAAAAAATTCCGCCATATCCACGAAGTGAATGATGATGAGTGGGCGAAGCTCCGGAGGTAAACCTGGTAAACCATGAATCCTCTGTACATTTTGCCCACTCGATTTTATTACATCGCTCCCCCTAGCGTACGTCGCCGCACTAAATCGAACGATTGCCTTCAACCAATGACACGCGCCATATGTGACATCATTCCTATTTTATAAGATCTCGCGTCTTTCATCAACTACAAGTACCGCTTTCTAGTTTATAACATCTTGCATCTTTTCATCATCAGCTACAAGTACCACCATCTAGTAAACACTACAAGAACTAAACGAGAGGTGGCTACATACAGGAGACGGTACCGCCATCTAGTGAACACTGCAAGAACTAAACTAGAGGTGGCCACATACAGGGGACGGTACCGCCATCTAGTGAACACTGCAAGAACTAAACTAGAGGTGGCTACATACAGGCTACAGGGGACGCACAGCCCACGCCCTAACGAGCTTCGCCCCTAAAAAAGGAAAGCTAAACGCTAGTGCAGACGCATTGAGCAGTGTGTTTAGTTAGTACCTTCTCCACCTTTCGGTTTCTCGCTGGCGATTCCGGGCAAAATTGTGTCCTCATCACGGCCTTAGTTGAGCGCTTTCGTGCAGAATGAGCTCAAGGAGCCAACTTTATGTTATATTCTATTTCGTTAAGTTGTTGTACGTGTAAAAAATTGAATTCTCATTTTAAGAGTCTTGTGTCCCACATGTGCCTCTTGGTGTAGAGGGAACGAAATTCCCATAGACACGTAGCTAGGTATATGATGTACTATACTTTGTCTGGTGTTCTGTCGGGTGACCAAGGGCACTTGCTTGTGTCGTGTGTTTTCTGTTGTCGAACCGTTCTTGACAAGTTGCAGAACCATTCGACAAGTGCTGAAACCAAAGACCGTCAGAAGAGACGAGCGAAGCTGGTCGACAAGTTGTGGCGACAAGCCAGTAGAGCTGGGATCCGTCCTCAAGAATGGGATGTGTTCCCGGAACAGGGTCTGGAGCTGCATTCTTCCCATGGCCCTGGAGGCGAACCTGGAGGGACCTGGCGAACGAGCGCGCCTGACATCCGAGCCACGCGGAAGCAACTCATCTTTCCGGCGCATTGTCTGGCGGCGGGGGTGCTGTTATGCCTGCGAGTCCACAGCGAACGTTCATGTCTCTGAAAAAGGCAATCTGTGTCAAGGCCAGCACGCGAGCCCGCCTGACGCTAACAACTGAATGGCGTCATCACGCGGCGGTGCCTTTCTGCCACGCACGCACAGTGAGTCACCTCAGCCAGCGAGCTCGTCGAGGCAATCGGCGCCTTCCTGTCTGGCGAGTCTGACGCGATGCGTGGCGACGTCACTCGTCCTTGGGTGCAGCCACGTGCAGCGCAGTGGCTCCAGATTTGATGAGAATGACGCGGCCCAGCGGTGACCCCATTGGAGGATTCTGACCTCACGACCAGCGGCGCTTCTGGTTGGACATTTGGTTACTCAAAGAATCCACCTGGTGCATATAAAAAAAGCCCTGCGGTGCGTCGCGAGAGTAGACCTATGTGTTAGAGAGGAGAGCTTGGCTCTTCGGGTCTCTAGGCTGTCGGCCCCAGTGCCGAATTTGTAACGCCTCTGTATATATGCTGTACATAAACCTTGTTTAACTCACCGTCGTCTCGTCCGCTCGTCTGCGCAGAAGCAGTCGCGAGCTGAGAAACCTACGCTACCAAACGGCTGGTGACCTCCCTGGCGGAGTGCGAAGCAGTGGCGCCTTCGGGACCGTGTTGGCGTCACCGTCTTTCGTAACAGTGGAGTTAGTGGCGAGATTCGTGGTGCCCTTCGCAACGTCGTCGGAGGCGCGCTTCGCAACACCACATATATTCTGGTGAGTAATGCGCAGAAATGGAAGAAGTATAGGCAGAAGTTTCAGGCGTTGAAGCCAAATACGTATAAAAAATAACGATACTCGAGGCGTTCCATATGTTGCCATCACTTAGACGAAAAGAAGTGGGGCTAACTTGTTCTAAGACTTTGTACGAACCACCATAATTGGGACCTTTTCTTGGGATATGAATCTTAACTGTGTTTCGTTGTAGGTAAATTATGTTCACAGCAACTTGACGTTGCCTACCATGAATAAGTTGTGCAGGAGACACTCCTGCGGTGTCCTGGGGTGAAAGCTTGTAAGAAGTAAAGCATTCAGTGAGGACTTGCTTGACGGGATGCTGTTACAATGGTGCAATCTGAATGTGTTCCTTCAGAACACGATCGAATCGCTAAATTGGCACATTCGATTGTGGGTAGAAGACAGGTGATTTCAAATGCTGAATGTGACGCTGCAAAACAAAAGTCTCGAACTGAAGAGTCTGAAACTGCGGACCATTGTCGGTGAGTGTCGCATAAGAAAACCTTCTCTGCTGAAAATGAAAGCCAGCAACTCGATAATAGCTTTAGAAGTTACGTTACGCGTATCACAAACTTCAGGCCGATTGGGGGGACACTCAATGAGGGAAATATTGAACCAAGCATTTTTCAGAACATTATGAAAGGATTTTTGAAGTCCATAGAGAGTTTTTGCCAAGGCCAGGATGCCCCAGAACAGGCCGCAATGAAGCGAATGGACGTTTGGCAGACTTATCTGCCCCCCAGTGGCGTAGTCAAGGGCGGGGGGGGGGGGTCAAACCTTTTTCCCCGAAGGTTTTCGCACAGCCCCGCGCCCACCACGTACCCATTTTTTTTAATTGCGAAGCATTTCTCAGCGAACTTCAGCCCCCGGAAGTGTTTAACGCCAGATGTGCTTACTGCAATAGCATTGCCAGTTTAGTGCACATGGTCTGAACCTTGCCTTCCTACATTGATCCAAGTAGGAACGCAGAATGCTGGAAGGCCTTATTTCGCAGCCACAACGCTGAATAAATGCGTCAAGTTATAGGTCTCGTCCTGACCGCCACCGACTTTCAAAGAATTCCGGCCGATGGCTAGGCGGATGATCGGTGGCAGATGCCGAAGCCTCCTCCCTCGTCATCCCAGACAGGTGCAAATCAACATTATTTCTCTCTTTCTTTCTCTCTCTCTCTCGGTGAGTTTGACTGTATCTATTATTGCGATAGCAATTATATCGACACTCTCGGCTGCATGTCGCCAATTCTTCATAAAACAGAGCGCACAAAACACGGGACAAAAAGAGGTCAGGACAAGCGCTCACTATCAAACGAAGTTTTTGTTGCGGAATAAGAGCATATATAACCATCTAGACCACGAAAAGAGAAAGAAAGACAAACAAAAAGGAATGTTACCAGAATAATAAAAAAGAACACGTGTCTAAGCCAAAAAATTATGCTCTTTAACAGATATATAACAGGATAGACGGTAAACTAACACACCTGATACATGCCCTCGCTATCTCTGCAGCCTTTACGATTTCTCTAGTCGTTTTTACCGCTGCTCATATAGAACAACTGTCTGACTGAACAGTGGAACACACTGTGGCTTTGCGTCACACTTCTTACAATAGGCGGCAAGGTGTCTGTCAATTGCAGTGTTCCCGATTTTGTTGTTATGCTCCTGCAGGCGAACGTTGAGGCATCTGCCAGTTTGGCCGATGTATTACATGCCACATGAAAGAGGAATAGCGTACACTATGCCTCTTGTACACAAACCGTAGCCACACTTGTGTCTGTTGGGGCAAACAGGTTTCCGTTTCCTGTCGGACAGCTCAACTTACGCAAGCCTAAAAGCTTGTTAGGTGCCGAAAACACAACCTTTGCTCCAGTATGCTGTCCGACCTCCTTTAAATTGTGAGAAAATTTGTGAAGATACGGGATTACAGGCACCTTTTTTACTCATTTTTTTCTGTTCTCTCAAGATCCGCTCTCTTCTCTTCACTGAAAAAGGAGACAGACTTCCTCCGATGCAGGACTTCAGCCACTGAGGCAATGACATGTCTAGAGTAGCCCACTGCTTCCAAACCTACTATTTCTTTCTGCAGACTTTCATTCACCAAGTGTTCGCACAATTTGCCGATGGCATTTGACAAAAAAGAAAGCACAATGTTCCTTTTAAATTGCTTCGATTGCGCAGATGAGTACTTTAAAGGCGGCTTGTTTGCTCTTCGTTCATAGACCCAACACACGTGGCCATCTTTGAAATGCAATCTCACATCTGAAGACCTAATGCTGAGTTCTTCAGAAAATCCCGTGGTAAAACTGAGTGACCTAAAACACTGATTAAAACTTGCAAGAATTCGTGTGACGACAGCATTGCTGCAGTCCAGTCCAGTCCAGGTACATGAGAACTACCTGGCGGAGTTTTAACAACTGACCTATCAAGAACGCCTAGAAGTCTTCTACATACCTAAAAATTTTTACAATCATAGGAACACCCAGCTGCTCAAAGAGAGCCCGATCACATCGAGCGCGGAACAAATCACTTAAAATAGGTGCTATGCGCGGTCCTATGCAAACAACCTGCTTCTGCAGGTAAATGCCATTATGAAAAGCAGCTACGGTCGACTTCAAGTAAAACGATACGAGTTCTAAATAACCAGCCTCACCCACGCCAAAATCATTTGAAAATTGGACAGCACTGAACTCGTCTATTGCCTGCTCGACGCAATACAGCAAACCTTCGTGTGGCAAAGAATAAAAAAAATCCTTAATATCTACAAAAAAATGGTTAACTTTTCGTTTCGTACAGTTCTAACAAAATCAATGACCGCTGCAGAATCTTTGGTAAGAAATGGAGCCACTACTTCAAGCAGTTTAGGCTTGCTTTGCAAGAATTCAGCAACACACCTTTGTCATGTACCACGCTCAGAAACAATTACTCCGAAAAGACTATCTTCCTTAATTGTCTTAACTGAAAAGAACATATCAATACAGTCCCTTTTGCTTTTGGTGCCTTCCATATTTTTTTACAGTAGACACCAAGTTCAGCTCATTGCACAACTTTTTTGCCCGAGTCCTTACTTTCTTGAGTCACGCTTGGCTGATTCGGTTGAATACAGCGTTAACAGCAACGGATGCCTTACCACGGTACACTTCTTGCCCGAGGATGGCGAAACCTCCTTATTTGTCAGTGGGAAGAACACAGAGTTCATGCTATCGAGAGTGGTAGCCTACCGACCAAGGTGAACAACCGGCACCTGCTGTCGGCACCGTGTGAGCACATCCAGCCCCTGAGCAACACAGCAGTCACGTTCGTCATCCGGTGCTCGCCTTGCAACTTCTCGGACGCAGGCCAACAGTTCCACAGCGTATTTCCGAGGTTGGACGGTGAACTTGGGTCCAAGGTGAAGAATCCGGCCGACATCTTCTGGAAGTTCGACGTCACCGATGCAGTGAAGTCTGTCCTCCTTGACGAGACCTTAGGAGACACTAGGACCCCAGTGCCAGAATGACTCGGTAAAAGAAGCGAGAAGCCTACAAAACTTACCCCCTTTCATCTTTGCGCGTCTCACGTTGCCGTCACAGAAGATGCTAGCGTGCAAACAGTCCCTGTAAAACCAAGCCTTACCCTTCCGCGGTGGTCTAGTGGCTAAGGTACTCGGCTGCTGACCCGCAGGTAACCGGATCGAACCCATAGCTGCGGTGGCTTCATTTCCGATGGAGGCGGAAATGTTGTAGATCCGTGTGCTCAGATTTGGGTACACGGTAAAAAACCCCAGGCGGTCTAAATTTCCGGAGCCCTCCACCATAGCGTCTCTCATAATCATATGGTGGTTTCGGGACGTTAAAACACGCATATCTATCAAAACCGAGACTGTCGTCGCCACTCAGCACGGAAGATTTTGCACACTCTTTCGCCATGGCTTGACCATGGAGGAAAACCCCCAAGCATAGCGAAGATTTCCGGGGCAGTATCTTGGAACAAAGGCCACGGTGACAAAGGCAGAAAGAAAAAAGCCCGAGCTTGAACTTCAGCATAGGCAGCGTGGGAAATCAAGGAACACAAAATTGAAGAAGCAACAGTAGAAAAGCCCAAGGTACTAGAAATACACTTCAAAAGGGAGAACACTTGGGCGTGTTGGTCATTAATAGTCGACGTCGATATCATGCACCCTATATGTATGCATATCTATACATATTAAAATGCAAGGAAGAAAGAAAACCGAGAAGGAAGACTCCAGCACGCGGAATCGAACGTGGGACCTACGCGTCGTCAATGCGAGGCGTTACCGCTGCGAAATAGTGGGTTTTTTATTATTTATTGCCTGTTTATAGACGCTTATATGAAACCACAAGCACAGCAACAACAAGCAGTAACAGTCCGACACAAACTAAAATTCCTTAAGTGCTGCCAAGGGCTCTACTCTCGACAACCACTCAGATACAATCTCTTGATTTTTCTGCAGTTCAGCAAACTTGGCCATACATTCACGGAAATACGTTCGTGCAGGCCGTGCATCCTGATCACAATAAAAATCCGCCATACGGGCCCGCCATAAACAGTGAAGTACACATAGCATAATCAAATCAAAATGCATTCCCTCTTCGTCCACTATTGGTAGAAATCTTATACCACATGAATCTAAACGCAATTCCTTCTTTAACGTCCTTTGAAGTACATTCCGAAAATATACTGCCTCCCAACAATGTAAGAAAATATGGTCTATAGTTTCCGGTTTTTCACAGATAAGGCAATTTTTCCCCCAAGGTGAGTTAAAACCACGGTCTGCTTCAAATGTCCTGACAGATAATGTACTAGTGTGCAGCTTGAAAAAGAACTTCGCGACAGGAACCACTTGCATTCTCTTCACTCGTTCAAGCACATCTTGCCCTTGACCTCCAGTGTACATGAAATGGTACAGGGGTTCAGGTAAAATAACATCACACACATCTTTACAACTTTTTGCGAGTCACTGAAACCAATAATCATTAGAAGATCTAACAGATAAAAATCGTACACTTCGAATAACCTCCTTAAGATACCCGCGGACAGCACCGGTCATGTCATTCATGCTAACCACATATCCAGGTAAGGCCCGCATCAGTCTCATTCGGCACACTGTACGTAAGAAAGGATACCTTGTGTAGCGAAAAAAAAAAGAACCTATTTACGACTTGGCGTATGAAAAGATGTGGTAAACCCACCTCTCCGTGTTTCACTTTTCGAAACAGATTAGTTCGGCTGCATCTCCCCCAGTTCGAGGCCCACACGAACACTGCGAAGATGCGATGAAGCTTCTGTATGCTTGCCCTTGAACAATGCAATACTTGCATCACATAACAAAGTTTTGAGGCAAAGAAAAGATTACAGACAGTCGCCCTCGAAAACACTGACAGATTATTACCGTTGCATCTATTTGCTTTCGTCCAGATTTCTTTCGCTTGTTCTTGCCAGTAGTTCTCATTATCTTTATAATATTCCAGTGGCACCCCAAGGCATTTGACAGGTGTGGTCATCCATTTAACATTGGCAAGTTAATCTGGTCTTGACGACCACTCTCCATGCCAGAAACCCAGATACTTCCTCCAGTTTTTAACCACACTGGTGGTAGTGGTAACACTATCTTGATCGATACAACAAACAGCCACATCGTCGGCATACGCCAAAATAGTAACTTCGGATTTTTGTAAGCTAAAGCCACGAATGCAACTGTTTTGAGTTATTGCTAAGCACAACAATTCTATATATAAACTAGTAGGGGACTCAGTGGGCAGCCCTGACGGACAGAACGCTTTATGGTAATTGTATCTCCTAGCGTCTTGTTGATTACCAGACGGGTCGTGCAGTTCCGGTATGCCATAGATACCCCATCTCTGATTACAGAACCAACGTTGACATGGCCTAGAATGGCAAGCAAAAGGTTGTGGAAAACACAATCAAAACCTTTCTTGAGATCAATCTGTAGAATGACTACCCCTTCTTGATTGGCATCGCTACACTCGAGCACGCAGTGCCTCTTGTGTATATTGGTCACAATGGAGCGTCCCAAAATACCTCATGTTTGGTGAGGCCCTGCCAATTCTTTGATTAACCTTTGAAGTCGCCGTGCTACTATTTTCATTAAAATTTTGTAATCACGAATAGTTAGTGATATAGGTCTATACGAATAAACTAATTTTGACTTCTCTGAGTTTTCTGTCTTAGGTATCAAAACTGCATGTGCTTCGCTAAGAGACCTAGGGAGGCCATTAAATTTATAAGCCTGATTGAAGACATCTGTGAGTACTTGAGATAATTCATATTTAAACTCCTTATAAAACGAAGCACAATTGCCCATCCGGCACCGGAGATTTACTAGGAATAATTTTATCTATAGCCCTTTTTATTTCCGTTGGCGTTATAGATAGCTCTAAAGCTGATTTGGTGTCATCTGACAACTTCGGCATTCTGCTAAGGAACTCTTGCCCAAATGCCTCTGAATCAATGGGCGTGGCAGTGAAGAGTGCTTCATATTGTTTGCCGAACGCTCGTCCAATGCTCTCATTGTCTTAAACTTCAATACCGCTGACTTTAATGGCATCTATATGATTTCGTCTGGCATGACTTTTCTAATCCAAGCGCTCGCTTCGTCGGGTGATCATTCACAGTCATTGATGTTGCTCTGGCTCGCACTAGCGCTCCGCGATAGCGTTCCTTCTCATATACCTCTATCCGCTGTTTGATACTCCACAAATCGTCACCATATACTCCAGGTTTTTCACATTCAAGAGCTGTTAGCCTCTCAAGTGTTCGTCTAAGCTCTTTTTCCTTCTTTTTAGATTCAAAAGATAAAACGCCAGATCTCTCTATTGGTTTCATTTTGATTCGCCGCTTGATTAGCTCCCATTCTTCACCTATTTTGTCCATACGCTTCATGTTAATATTATTAATTTCTTTAATAACTGAAGCGCTAAATGACTCATCCCTTAAGGAATTAGAATTCATTTTGCCCTATTCCCAAGAAAAGGCGTTCCTTTCTTTTTCTGACCCGATATTGCATTTTACAAGACAGTGATCAGAAAAGGAAACAGGGACAACGTTATAACTGCTACACTGGGCTATGGCATCTGCAGTAAGGTAAAGTCGATCCAATCGGGCATTACTTGTGCCCTGAAAGGGGGTATACTTCACATCTTGGGAGCTGTACAGACACTCCACTACATCTACTAATTCGTATTCAATAATCACCTGTGCCAGGACATCACTGCTTCTGTCTTTAACGTTGCGACTGCTTGATCTATCACTTTCATTCAAGACACAGTTGAAATCACCCACCAAGAAGAGTTTCCTACCAGTAGACGTATGTTGTCGTAAATTTGAAAAAAAAAACTCGCTATTTCCTGGCCAATAGTTGTAGCGTAAACACATGTAATGCGCCATTAATGTCACAAAAAACAATATCACACCATACTACTCGGCCTGACGAGCAAGAAAAGACATTTTGTATGACTAATCCTGGAAGTTTTCCAATGAAAAGAACACATCTACCAGATGGTGTTTTGCCACTGCGAGCCATGCCGTAGGCATGGCTCGCAGTGGCAAAACACCATCTGTGATGTGTTCTGTGATGTGATGGTGTTTTGCCACCACCAGTGGCAAAACACCATCACAGTGGCTTTCCTGTCCGTGGTGCCACCAGCTCTTGCTCTAATGCTGGTGCGTCTGCCAGTCGGCGTCTTTGCTGGTGGTTGTTCCACGCTACTTGCACTGTTCTTGTATCCCGTCTTCATAGATTGTTTTAATGGTCTTTTAATGGCTGGAACGGCACCGCTAGACCAAGACACGCAGCTGGCGTTGCGCATGTCTCCGTCCATCTTCATGTTGAAACCGACGCTGCAAGAGGCACCATCGACTATCTGGCCCTGCTCCAACGCCGGGGCAGACGCTCCGGTGACTTCACAGCCTGCATCTGTCACTGCATTGTCAGCTATCTCGGTTGATACAGCTGCAGAACCTGGTCGTGTGTCCACAGGTGCTGGTGTAGATTCCTCTACTGATGTTGCATATGTGCAGTTCAAATTCGCTGTGACTTGATCCCCGCGACCTTCAACCGTGTCCTCCACTTCTGTCACGTTCATAATGTGTCCCGACGCATCCTCGGCCTCCTTTGACGTGGTCAATGAGGCGTACGAACGGACGCATTCCGCGTTTCCGTGCCCGAACTGCCCGCAGCGTGAGCACCGTGGCACCTTACCCTCGCGACGCACATGTTCTGTTCCACTGCAATGCAGGCAATGCATAGGCCCACCTGGGGCTACCACTAGGGCTAATTCACCGGTGACTCGTATCTGATGAGGTAGGTCCTCAACTTTGATACCGCTTTTATTTATTTATTTACTTATTTATTTATTTATTTTTACATACTGCAGCCCGAATCGGGCTATCGCAGGAGTGGGTTTGCCATACATCAGCACACACAAGAATACAACTGTTAACAAACAGGACTAGAACTCTTAATAAACAAATTCTGAATGAATACATTCATGCAAGAAATCTTCTAAAGGCAATGATCTAGTTCATCCAGGCAATACATTCCATTTTTCTATAGTGTGCGGGAAAAAAAAGCTGAATTTAAATAGGTTATTACGTAGATGGAATGGTGTCAGGTTGAGTTTGTGGCTATTCCTTGTGGGTTTCAGTTCATCAGGAGACAGATATTCGTTATTTAATGCGTAGCGTGGGGTAATAACAAGAATATGCAGCAACTTTAGGCATTCGAGCTCGCGTCGCTCGAACAGGGTTCGCAGACCTAGCGTAGCAAGTTGAGAGGAGGGTAAGAAATTCCAGTCGGAATGGCGGAAAATGAAACGGATGGATTTCTCCTGAACGGATTCTAGTGTGCTGATGTCCGATTTTTTATGAGGGTTCCATGCGGGGCAGGCATATTCGAGGATGGGACGGATGAGCGATTTACACGTTAACAACTTTGTTTCGGGTGGAGCATCTTTTAATGTACGATTTAGGTAGTCCAGTTTCTTGAAAGCTTTATTCCAACAGTATTCGATATGTTTAGACCAAGACATATTGGGTATGAAGATGAGGCCTAGGTACTTATATTCGGACACACGTGACAGAGAGGAGCCATTGAAGGAGTAATCGAACAACGAAACAGAGCTGCGTTTACAGAAGGAAAGAGCAACTGTTTCAGTAAAGTTTATGTTCATTTGCCATATCATCTGCAAGATTGTGCAAAACAATCATTAAGTAAATTGTGGTCATCATTGGTATTAATTATATTATATAGGACACAGTCATCACCGTTAATGCGGATTTCCGCAGACACATAATTGGGCAAATCATTTTTGTACACTAAGAACAACAGTGGTTACAGGACTGAACCCTGGGGGACTCCGGATGAAACATTCACAACAGACGAGTTTGAGGAACTAAAAGAAACAAACTGAGAACGGTTGTTTAAAAAGCTAGCAATCCAGTCAACTAATGAATAATATTTAAGAACAGCGTGAAGTTTGTGCGGAAATTTAAAATGTGTAACAGTGTCGAATTCTTTTGCAATGTCGATGAAAATCGCATCAATTTGGTAACCAGAGTCTAGAGCGTTCGAAATTTCGTAAGAAAATTCTACAAGCTGGGTTTGTACTAAAACCTTGGCGAAAACCATGCTGGGCATTACTTCGGATGTTATTATTTTTAAGAAACCCCATGATATGCTTAAAGATTATGTGTTCTAAATGTTTACCTGATTGAGACGTTAATGAAATCGGGGGATAGTTTAATAGTGACTGCTTGCTGCGAGATTTATGTATAGGAAGAATTTTCGCTAATTTCCAAGCTGAAGGAACAGTTGAAGTGCTTAAGAACTTTTGAAATATTATGGTCAAGTAGCGGCAGGCTCACTCACAATATCTAAGAAGAAAAATATTAAGAATGCCGTCAGGACCAAGAGATTTCTTGTTTCCCAGGTGCAAAGTTAGGTACATAACACCGTCGATAGATGCGGAAATGTCCCTGATTGAGTCATTTGCACCATGATAAAAGCTAGTGATGTCTAAGTTGTCAGTTGTGAATACTGATTGGAGGTATTCGTTGAACGCGTTAGAAATGGTTGAGGGGTCACTGCAGGGGACGTTATTCATAACAACTGTATTTGTGGCAGCTGAGATGGGTAAAATAGAAGTCCAAAATTTTTTAGGGTTGCTTTTCCATAAATCATAGAACGTACCTTTGAAATAGAAGTCCTCCGGCGAATTAATTTTGATCCAAAATTCTTCTTTGGTGAGGTTAAATTCCTGTATTTTAAGGGAGTCGCCATTTCTTTTTAAACGTCTCAGTCCGGCGACCCGACGCGACAGGTGAATTATATCACGCGATATCCAGGGAAGGTGGGGGTTTTACTTTTTCGTTTTTATTGGGACGAAGCACTGAATACAAGTTGTCACAGTCTTTCCGAAAGAAGCCACCAGGGAATTCGCATCATTACATTGGCCGATGCATTCAAAATCATCAAAAGAATCTGACAAAAGATCAAAAACAGACGCGTCATCGGCTCGTGAAAAATCGGGAAATGTAGAATAGACAAACAGGTTGGTATGTACAGGAACAGAAATTGATACTAGAATGGCCTTGTGGTCTGAAATACCATCAGCAACTTCGCATTCATAACCATGGTCTAAGAGGAAAGGACGAACAAAAACTAAATCTAAAACTGCATCCCCTCATGTGTTCGTTTCAACAATCTGTTTTAAACAAAAATAGAGCGAGAAGTCTAACAGAACTAACTTTGCAGATTTCTACGTCATAGCCTGTGAGCGATAGAGATGGCCACAAAATACCTGGAGTGTTGAAATCACCCAGGCAGATAAAGTTGGAAGTAGATGAGAAACGCTCGTGCATAAACGTTGCTAAAGCGAGCTGCTGATCTATGTTTGATGATGGTGAGCGGTAGATTACGCCAAAAACTATGGAAATGCTTCCAAAAAAGAACTTGCACCAAACAGATTCGGTATCAGGTGGACTGGGGAATACTGAAAATTTAAGATCAGACCGTAAAAACAGTGCGACACCCCCTCCCTTGCCAAGACGTTTGTCATTTCTGATTATTGTAAAACCTGGGAATGTTACTTCGCTATCGTATATATGTTCATTTAACCAAGTTTATGTTACGCCAGCTATAGGCGGTGAATGGGCCGTGATAAGTGAAAGAAAATTAGGGAACTTGTTGACTAGGCTTCTGGCATTAACATTTAAGATGCGCAGGGGCTCGTTAGGATCATTCCTGAGGCGTCAAGGAGCTTTAGTGGTGACATTAGAAGAAGCTTTTGCTGGGCGAGAATGAATCCTAATGAGGGTGTTAGTGTCATCGTTCCAGTTGTACCTAACTTGATCTATAAACACATGATCAAAACTTAAACGTACAGTGGAGCCCTTATCCCGAAATGGTTGTGATGCTTCCCATAACCTCTTTCTGATTGTTCGTACGCGCAATAGATAGTCTTCAGAAACGCGAAAGTTAGACCCTTTAAGTTTGTAGCCGTTTTTAAGGACATATGTCTTTTCGCGATAGTCAAGCAGCTTTATGATAATGGGACGTGGACGATCGGCTTGCCTACGTCCAATCCTGTGACACCTTTCAATATTAGGGCAATCAATTTGCACATTTCCTTTGAACCATTCAGAAAGGTTAGACAGAAGAAGGTCAGAGGATTCATCTGGTGTCTCAGCGAGGCCATGCAGCAGCAAATTATTGCGACGAGATCGGTTTTCTAGAACATTGTTCAGCATAGCGAGTTGCTTGATTTTGATTTGTAGCTGCTGAATATCGCTGTTCACTTTGTTACCGGCAGCTGTAGAAGGCGTGACGGGAAGAGATACCGATGCAGAGACACGAGTCTCCAAAGCATCAAACCTAGAATTGACAACTTCATGATGCTTCTTCTTATCGGCTATATCTTGCGATATGCGTTGCTGACCCTTAATTATTTCGGTAAGCATTTGAGTCACTGAAGACAAGTCAAAATCCGCTGTATCAAAATCACCCGTCTCATCAGCAAAGGACGAACCACGTAAACGAGTGTTCGCCTTGTTTACCTTAGGAGGCCCCGGGTTCAATTCTACATCACCGCACAAGAGATTCCTGCTAACGCAGACAATAACGGCAGAGCATAACGATAAAATATCAGAGGTACTTGTCAAACTGTGTGGGCGAAACAACAGCAGCAGGAAGCGATTATCTGAACGAATGCACTTGGCATTCTTAAAGTACCATACCTGCGCAAAATGCATAATGAAAACAGCTTAATAAAAACAGTGCGGGTCATCGAATTCTTCTCATTTACTCATTTTACACGCTAGCGCTCCCGGGTCACTTCTGTAACTTTCCCGGACCCTGCCAACGCCGTGCGGACATCTTCGTCCGAAACGCCGCGTAACAGCCAGTGAAGCCGCAGCCTCACCTGCTGCTCCTGAGGGCCGATAACAAGGCAGCGGCGTCCCTTGACCTGGAGTTCATTCAGTTCAGTCAACCTCTTCGTCGCCTCCTAGCTGTTAAAGGTGACGGCCCACATGTGGTCGATCTGGTAGGCGCCCAATGCAATTACGTAAGGAAGCAGTCATTCCTTGTCCAGGGCATCCCGGAAATCTTCGACCTTGAAAGGCCTCACTCGGATATCACCGTACAAAACACTGTGTTCAAAACAACACGTCTTTTGGGCAGATTCGGCAAGATGATCTCAATATCCTTGTCACTTTCGTCTATAATCCTGTTTCCGTGGCCACAAAGAACCGCCTTTGCTGCTCCGCGGGAGCCTATGATTTTCGCGTCCGACGCGTGCGAGTGCTGGCAAAAGAATGAGCAACCATGGGGTACCTTTTTGGACGTTTAAACGGCAAGCTATTTATCAACCACTTACCGCTGTTAGCGGGCATCTCCGGGGGAACTATGTTGTTTTCAGCATTATCAGTAGTATGGTGCAATGAGAGTGCGGTGCCTCTCATCTCTCACGCGTACTTTGACCCGCGTAGAAAATAAGGGGGTGTACGCTCGATCGCGCGCTCTTATCTTGCAGTGGGGAGGATCGTACGTCTCGTACGTATTCTTTTGTAGTTACCCGGCGCACAAAGGTCACTGAAATAGTTGCATAACCTCCGTTTTCGGAAAAGACGCGCTTTTCAGACAAGGCAAATTAACAACTGAGATGGTTATTCGCGTTTCTCTGTACCTGTAAGTACATTTCGTGCATAACTTGTCCATGAGAAACGCCGGGCACGTGTTGATCTGCTTGCCATCCTGCGCGTGAACTTCCAATTTGTTGCTGTCGCGTTCAGTGCTTCGCCTTTGCGGCAAAGCTGTGACTTTTGATCAAGCCGCCGACGGCTTTTAGTTCTTCTGGCCGTTTGGATTATAGGATCTATACCAAATTTGGTATGCCATAACATGACTGTATGACGAGCGTAACTGACTAGTCATACGATGAAAATCAAGATATGTATGCCATGAATGTCGTGATATACATGTCATGGTCTTGCTGCTCCACGGTGATTCCGTTCACGTAACATATTGCAAACATATATAGTATGATATGACTGCTTGGTGAACATAAGTAACTGGACCTCACGTGGAAATTAAGACATGCGTGATTTGTTGATTTGATTGATTGATTTGTGGGGTTTAACGTCCCAAAACCACTATATGATTATGAGAGACGCCGTAGTGGAGGGCTCCGGAAATTTCGACCACCTGGGGTTCTTTAACGTGCACCCAAATCTGAGTACACGGGCCTACAACATTTCCGCCTCCATTGGAAATGCAGCCGCCACAGCCGGGATTTGATCCCGCGACCTGCGGGTCAGCAGCCGAGTACCTTAACCACTAGACCACCGTGGCGGTGCCATGCGTGTTATGTAAGAACAAGACTACATGCCACGCTGATGTGCTCGCGGTCGGTTCGCTAGCTTCACATACACCAAATTTGGTATTACGTGACGTGAATTGATTATGAAAGTATATTACTCGTGCAAACGTAATAATCATGACATACGTGTCATGTAAGAACATGACTACATGCCATGCTCATGATGCACTCGTGGCCGTTTCGGTCGCTTAACATA
Source organism: Rhipicephalus microplus (assembly GCF_043290135.1). Classification (NCBI taxonomy): domain Eukaryota; kingdom Metazoa; phylum Arthropoda; class Arachnida; order Ixodida; family Ixodidae; genus Rhipicephalus; species Rhipicephalus microplus. The sequence continues at coordinate 52,137,792 of NC_134701.1, read as the reverse complement.
CACCAAACTTCGTATTAGGTGACGTCAATGGATGACGAAGGTAAATGGCACGTCCAAGCATGATAATCTTGACATGCACTGTCATGTAAAACGTGACTATATGCTACACTCATAGCGTGGTCGCAGCCGTTTTGCTAGCTTCTCATATGCTAAATTTGGTATGACGTCACATGAATGGACAACGAACAAAAGTTCCAGGCAAGAACATGATAATCACGACATGCATATGTGTGGCATAATTTACATCCGCCTCATGATGTTATACTGATTTTGAAGTGACATATCAACCTTCCTCCTCCGTGCTTCGCGCAACATCGATTCTCACTGTACGTGGGATCTACGTTTTCTTTTCGTCTCTTCGCCCTGGAAGGTCGCCAGGGGGCCACGGAGTGCGGACGCACGTCGCATCGGCTCCACGAATTTTCTACGGTTTTCAACATTTACTTGCCTGCTATTCTGTTGAAATATTCCCTAGTGACTGCGAAAGTCTTGCGGACTCTGTCGATACCAGCTTTAGGCACGTGAGCCAGTAGTTCGGCTACTCCGACAAGATATTTCATACCACCACGCTGGCCCGACAAGCCAGTAGACGGGCACGGTAGGCCTGACGCGTCGGCGTCGCAAACCGGTGCTACCCATCCGCTGTGATGGCGTCTGAAATGGACATCGTGCAAGTCTATGGAGAGGAGCTATCACCGACGGAGTTCGGGGAAGAGCAAGGATGGTGCGAAATCAAGCGTAAAACCAAGAAAGCGGCTGGAGACGCCGACCCAGCGACGGACCAACAAGCAACGCCAGCAATTTCCAAAAAGGCCGCGTTCATGCAGAGAGAGACGCAGCATGTGCGGAAAATCACCAAGGTGAGCCGAAGGCCCAACCTGCCAACGGATGACTACAATGTCATCATACGACCCCGAAACGGCTTCAACGTATCGCACTACCAGAAGGACCTCATCCATTGCTGCATACGTAGTGTGGCAGGGGTGGGACGCAAAGAATCCGAGGAGGACAGCGTTTGTCTGAATAAGCGCCAAAACTAGATTGTGGTAAGCACGCCGTCAGAAAATCGTTCAAGGTGGTTTGGCGGCATTTTCAAGCTGCGTATCACTGACCGCAAGTTTAAGCGGATGCATACAGAGCGGCTCCGGAGAACACATCGAAGGGCCTCGTTAAGGGCATATCACTTGACAAAAAGCCATCCAGCGCAGTGAGAAGTCTCATGGACCGCCGTAAGCCGAACGTCCTGCATGCCAAGTGCATGGGAAACACGACGAACGTTATCATCTAGTTCAACGGATACTACGTGCCCCGTTACGTGAACAAGGGGGAATGGTGCTAAGGTGCAATCTAAACAAAAGACATTTCGACATCAGTGTGGTCGTCTGGAACATAGGGCTACGTGTGCCCCAACCAAAACGACAAGAAGTGCCGAGGGTGCGGATGCGGCAACTCGCCCAACGATCATCGGTACGAGCCCGCGTGCCTGCTGTGCGGAAGGGATCACTTCACCGAAGCCCACATGTGCAAAGCCAAATGCAAAACACCCTACCTTGTCAAGCGACTACAATGGGGACACAGAATGCGCGACGAGGCTGAGGCCACCTGTCACGGACGGCCATTTTTGGCGACCCCGCGTCACGGCAATTAACGGGTGCCGTACACCCCACTGACCGTGGGAACGGCGGGCGCATGAAAGAGAGCCGATAAGTGCAAAATGGGGTGCTCTTCTTCGAACGTCGCCGCCGACGTTTCATCCTTTGTAACTGCGGCGGCGTCTGCAGGGTCGTGGAAGGCCGCGATGTACCCCGAACAAGGATTAGACTACGGGACGCACCGGCTGAGAGCCAAACAGTCTGTCCCATGGAGGAAACCGTGTGAAAACCTCTGGTGGCCAAGCCGTATGACAACACCCCAACAGGTTGTCACTCTCGCTAGTTGAGGGCCCTCTTCTAGTTAAAAAGGGGTGGGGTCAATATATTTTTGGGGCGGAGTTTCTATCAATTGAACGCGCATGATTGGACCCATGTATAGGTCTCTTGTCCCCAAAAAAGAGAGCGAAAAGACACGAGGGGGATTTAAGCGCAGGATTTTGCCCTGCTAGGCAAACTAGTCGCTAACCAACATGGTGTAGAAACAGATCAACAAGCATCTCTTCTAGAAGTTTTTAGTGTGGCTCTGTATTGGCTGGCCACCTAAACTTAGCCGTTCGTCTAGTTGTGACGCGATATTAACGTCTGCAACGTAGACATCGGGACTTTGCCTCGAAATAGCTCAACCGGCCCGAAGTCACCTGCAAGCACTAGCCTCAAGGAGCCACCAGCGTTGCAACACCCCCGACATCGCAGTCGTGCCAGAACTCTCTTCGACTTCTCGCATCCGATCGTCGGGGACGCAACGCTGCTGGTCATCACACGTATGCCTTCACCTGTTTATATCTCCGAACTTTCTCCTCCGTCGTTTTATTGTTGTTAGTTTGTGTAGTTTGTAATAGTTCTCTCTCGTAAGCTGATTAATTGTTTTTTATATTTTTAGTTGCATCAAATGTTGATGTATTTTGTTAGTTGTACTGAAGTGTTGTACTAGATCTCGTGTGCTGCAATATCACTAGAGTAAAGTTTGTTTTGTTTTCTCACGTCTCTGATCTCTTCACTGTCTCTTCTTGCGTACGGAACGAACTAACCTGCTGTCATTCCCGTCGCCGACTTCGCGCTGGCGACGCTAGAGTGGCAGCTTGTAACAAAACTGGCGTCCACGACGAGGACGTTCCGTACAAGAGTAAGACAGTGAGGGGTGAACGAGAATCGTGTGGACAGCGTGGTGATAGACCCGCCCAGTTGAAGTGGTTGCATCCTGCATATGATTGCGCTGGTTTTATAGTGGCATTATAGTGAAAGTTTGCAGTATGGAGTGCATGGATTTTGATATGTGGATCGCGCACGGTAAAAAGTTAGGCCTCAAGGGCGCCAAACTGAGACAATGAATTAAGGAGCAGCAGGAACACGCGCACGCGTTAGCCAGAAAAGAGCGGGCACTGGCCCGGGAGGAAAAGGTAAAAGAAAGCGAGAGAGAACACGAAGAAAAGGAGAGAGGACGCGAAGTAAAGGAGAGAGCGCTCAAATAAAAGGAAAGAGAACGCGAAGAAAGGGAGAAAAAACGAGAAGCGGCAAGGGAAGTGGCAAGGGAAGCCGGAGAACGGGAAGTGCAGTTACTGCAATTAAAGATTGGCCTCAGTGAGAATAGCAGTGTGAGCCAATCCAGCAGTGAGCACGGCGATGCCGGAGAAGAGCCAAGTTTGAGATTACACGCAGGTAGACTGCTCGTCACCTTTGATGAAGGAAGGGACGACTTATATGCGTTTATACGCCGGTTCGAGAGCATCGCCAGAGGGCAAAAGTGGCCTGAAAGCCAATGGGCGACGGCGCTTTTGACATGTCTTACAGGAGAGGCGCTAAGTGTTTATGGCAGGCTACCACCTACAGATGCAGCGGACTACACCAAGGTCAAAACCGCCCTCCTGAAGCGCTTTCGCTTCACGGCGGATGAGTTCCGAGACAAGTTTAATAAGGAAAGGCCAGTAAGGGGTGAAACAGCAACACAGCACGCAGCTCGCTCAAGACATTACTTCGATAGATGGGTTGAGCTGTCCAAAACTGAGACAGAATTCGAGTCTCTCCGCGCATTGTTGATTAGAGGGGGTTTTTGCATGGATGTGGTTCGAACCTGACATTATATTTGAAAGAAAGGAGGGCGGAATCCCTGGGAGACATGCTTGAGCTGGCAGACCAGTTTTTGGAAGCTCAGGGTGGAGCAAGCCTAGCGAAAACAAAGAAAGATAGTGCCGTAACGGACGAGAAGGGGAAATACGAGAAAGGAGGCAACAGCCACGCACCACTACCACGGTGCTATGTTTGCAATCGTGAGAATCACCCACCGCACTTGTGTCGCAACAGACCTGCCGCTAATGTAGCCATCGTCTGCTTCAAGTGTGGGGGAAAAAAGGACATAGGGCAAACGACTGCCGGTCAGGAGCAAAAAACTCACTCCAGGCATCCTGCCTCTACGCAACAAGAGAAACGCATCAGGATCCCATATGCGACGGGTATATCGAGCTTAAGAATGGCGAAAAAGTCCCCGTTGTCAACGCCGTAAGGTTGACACCGCCGAAAAATCTGGCCGAGAACCTACCAGTGGCTACAGGGACCCTTCGAGGCACAGACATATTAGTGTTGCGGGATACGGGGTGCAACACAGTAATCGTGCGGAGGAAGTTGGTGAAGGAATACGAGCTGACAGGTACAAGCAGACTCGTTTACTTGGTTAACGGAACAGCGAGGATGCTGCCCGAAGCATGGATTGAGGTTGACACCCCCTACTTTACTGGGAATCTGACAGCACGATGCCTGCAAGATCCACTGTATGACCTCATTCTGGGCAATATCGATGGCGTAAGACCTCCTAAAGATCCCAGAAAGGAGACTGAAAAACCTGTCTCGACAAAGCAGTTAAGGGAAGAGCCTGTAGTAGCAGCTATCACCCGTTCCCAAGCACATGCACAGCCGGAACAAATTGCCAAGCTTCGTACGCCTGGGACCACGGCGGGATTGCCGGGAGATAACTATGGCTGCGAGCAGAAGGGAGGTGCGACACTCAAACAGTGTTTTGAGAAGATCGGCAGGAAGCAAACATGCCGAAATTAGAAGGGAAGCGTCGAGTATAAACAAGAACAGGGAATGCTGTACCGAGAGTACACAGAGGCCAACGAACGGCTTGTACGCCAATTAGTCGTTCCGCACTGCCACCGAGAAGCTGTGCTTAAAACAGCACACGATGGTATAATGGCAGGACACTTGGGCACGCAGAAAACCAAGGACCGGATCTCAGAGGAGTTCTTTTGGCCAGACATCACAGCTGACGTAAAAAGGTTCGTCGCCTCTTGTAACATTTGTCAGTGCACCGTACCAAAGGGCCGTGTACCACATGTGCCACTGGGGGGGGGGGGGGGCACCTATAATCGACACCCCGTTCAAGCGAGTGGCGATCGATATAGTGGGACCGATTCACCCGCCCTCAAAGCATGGGAACCGATACATTTTGACTTTAGTGGATTATGCCACCAGGTATCCAGACGCAGTGTATCGAAACTCCCGAGTATCGAAACTGAGCGAGTGGCCGAAGCCCTGGTCGAGATGTTCTCCCGATTTGGCGTCCCCCGCGAGGTACTGTGCGACCATGGCACGAACTTCACATCGGACCTGATGAAGGAAGTAGCGTGGCTCCTTTCCGTGCGCCAGCTCCACACCACCCCATATCACCCCATGGAGAATGGCTTGGTGGAAAAATTCAACGGCACCTTAAAATTAATGTTGAAGCGCATGTGCGCCAAAAAACCGAGAGATTGGGACCGCTACCTGGCACCTCTCCTCTTTGCCTATAGAGAGGTTCCGCAGGGCAGTATGGGGTTTTCACCCTTCGAGCTTCTCTACGGCCGCCATGTGAGGGGACCCTTGGTGATACTGAAGGAGCTGTGGAGGAACGCCGACTTGACTGAAGAAGCTAAGACGACGTACCAGCATGTCTTCAACCTTCGGAACCGTTTGGAGGAAACGTACCGCCTGGAACACGAGGAGTTGGAAAAAGCTGGAGCACGGTACACGAAGCTGTACAATCGAAAGGCGAAAGAGCGGAGCTTCAACCCCGGAGACAAGGTACTGATTTTACTTCCCACCGACACGAACAAGCTGCTGCTGGAATGGAAGGGCCCTTTTGCAGTCCGGGAAAAGAAAGGTGAAGCTGACTACGTCGTAGATACGGCTGGCGGCAGAAAAATCTTCCACGCCAACTTACTGAAAAGATACGAGGAGAGGGACAGCCCCTCCACCAAGGTGTGCAACGTGACATTTGGTGTTGTGGAATCAAGCGAGGACGAGAATCTTCCAAACCCTGACTGGCTGAAAGTAGAGGGGGAAGAAGACGTGAAGCTCTCCGACAAACTGGACGCTCAGCAGATCGGACAGCTGCAAAGAATTGTCAGGGAACACGCTCGTATTTTCTCGGATGTCCCGGGCAAAACTGACTGGGTCCACTGCAACCTCGAACTCACCACGAGTAACCCCGTCCACGTGAAACAATACCCTCTTCCCTTTGCAACGCGGGAATGTGAAGAGAAAGAGGTGCGGGAGATGGAGAAGCTCGGCATCATTGAGAAATCAGTCACCTTATAATTCGCCAGTCATTTTGGTAAAGAAACCCGACGGTACAAATCGACTGTGTATTGATTTTCAACGCCTGAACAACGTTCTGGTGGCCGACTCCGAACCTATGACAAGAACTGACGCGGTGTTTGCTACAGTGGGAAAGAAGAAGTATTTCTCGAAACTCGACTTCGTGAAGGGCTATTGGCAGATCCCGCTGACCGAAGTGTCCAAAGCGAAGACGGCCTTCTCGACGACATCGGGACTATATCAGTACCGCTTCATACCATTCGGCATCAAGACAGCGCCTGCTGTATTTGCTAAGTTGATGCGGAAGGTTGCGGAACGTATACCCGATGTGGACCATTACTACGATGATGTACTGGTACCCACTGAGACATGGGAAGAGCACCTGAGGTGTCTGAGACTGCTTTTTGAGCGCATACAGAGGGCCGGGCTTACAGTGCGGCCCAGTAAATGCGAACTTGGTGTGGAAGAAATCGACTTCTTGGGAGACCGAGTTGGCAGGGGCAGATTGCAACCGCTGGGGAAAACACTCGACAAGATCGAAGCTGCACCACGTCCTTCAACCGAGCGACAAGTGCGCGCCTTCCTCGGTTTGACCGGGTACTATCGGAAATTTATCCCGAATTACGCAGAAGTCAGCGCCCCCCTTACAGATTTAACCCGGAAGTGTGAAGCTAACTCGGTGAAATGGACAGCAGCCCACTAGGAGGCTTTTCGAAGTCTCAAACAACACGTCTCTACGGAGCCGATACTACGGCTACCAAATTTGCACCAACCATTTGTACTTCGAACGGACGCATCGGACACAAGTCTTGGAGCCGTGCTCATGCAGGCCCACGAAGGCAAGCTCCACCCCACAGCTTATGCCAGCCTAAAGCTACTTCCACTGGAGGCTTCCTATAGTACCATCGAACGCGAATGTCTCGCGTTGGTATGGGGAATTCAGAAATTCTCCATGTACTTATATGGAGTACATTTTTGTGTCCAGACAGACCACCAGCCTCTGAGTTATATCCAACAGGCAAAACAGCTGAACGCTCGAGTACTTCGATGAAGTTTACTACTCCAAGAGTACCAGTTCGCCATTACGCATATTAAGGGTAGCAAAAACGTGGGAGCCGATTACTTGAGCCGGATATAGTTTTTGAGGTCTATGAGCATGTTATTTTTTTTCTTTCGTCGTTGTTTTTCTGTTTGTATGTGCATATTTCATTGTACAAGAAGTGTCTTTTGAGTTATTTTCATTTTGCTTGGTGCATTGGTTGTTTTACATGTTGTAATGCACATTGAAGGATTTCACTACAGTAAAGGAGCGCACCTGTTCCGTTTTGTTTCGTGGTATACATTCGTGCAGTGTACTCTGTATTGATGGCTGCCGTACATGGCTATTTCTTTTTCTTGTTTGTATGGCGCATTGATACTGTTGCGTGTAACTAAAGCTGGTACTCTAACAATTGTTTTTTTCTCTTTTGTTGTTACTTTGATGCACTCTGCCTATTTATGTTGTGTATGAGAAGGACAGTCCTCATGTCTCCCTTGTTGGCGGCGTTTTGTTCCTTGTTGTCGAAAAATTCCCCTCCGTGTGAGCAAATGTTATGAATAACATTCTGAAAGTGGGGGGCGATGTCACGGACGGCCATTTTTGGCGACCCCGCGTCACGGCAATTAACAGGTGCCGTACTCTCCCACTGACCGTGGGAACGGCGGGTGCATGAAAGAGAGCCGAGAAGTGCAGAATGGGGTGCTCTTCTTCGAACGTCGCCGCCGACGTTTGATCCTTTGTAACTGCGGCGGCGTCTTCAGGGTCGTGGAAGGCCGCGATGTACCCCGAACAAGGATTAGACTACGGGACGCACCGGCTGAGAGCCAAACAGTCTGACCATTTCCACGGGAGAAACCGTGAGAAAACTTCTGGTGGCCAAGCCGTATGACAACACCCCAACAGGTTGTCACTCTCGCTAGTTGAGGGCCCTCTCCTAATTAAAAAGGGGTGGGGTCAATATATTTTTGGGGCGGAGTTTCCATCAATTAAACGCACATGATTGGACCCAGGTAGAGGTCTCTTGTCCCCAAGGAAGAGAGCGAGGAGACACGAGGGGGATTTAAGCGCAGGATTTTGCCCTGCTAGGCAAACTAGTCGCTAACCAACATGGTGTAGAAACAGATCAACAAGCATCTCTTCTAGAAGTTTTTAGTGTGGCTCTGTATTGGCTGGCCACCTAAACTTAGCCGTTCGTCTAGTTGTGACGCGATATTAACGTCTGCAACGTAGACATCGGGACTTTGCCTCGAAATAGCTCAACCGGCCCGAAGTCACCTGCAAGCACTAGCCTCAAGGAGCCACCAGCGTTGCAACACCGCCGACATCGCAGTCGTGCCAGAACTCTCTTCGACTTCTCGCATCCGATCGTCGGGGACGCAACGCTGCCGGTCATCACACGTATGCCTTCACCTGTTCATATCTCCGAACTTTTTCCTCCGTCGTTCTATTGTTAGTTTGTAATAGTTCTCTCTCGTAAGCTGATTTATTGTTTTTTATATTTTTAGTTGTATCAAGTGTTGATGTATTTTGTTAGTTGTATTGAAGTGTTGTACTAGATCCCGTGTGCTGCAATATCACTAGAGTAAAGTTCGTTTTGTTTTCTCACGTCTCTGATCTCTTCACTGTCTCTGCTTGCGTACGGAACGAACTAACCTGCTGTCATTCCCGTCGCCGACTTCGCGCTGGCGACGGTAGAGTGGCAGCTTGTAACACCACCTATAGCAGCAGCAGCATCGTCAATGACGAAAGGTAGGGCTCCCGCCGACGCCACGCATCAAGACGACGCAGTCGCAACAGGCGATCGGCCTCGAGAAAGAGAGCCGCACGCGGAGCCGCACTCGCTTCGGTGGTCGTTCTCGGGCACACTCCCGCAGCGTCTACCGACTCCGTTCAGTGAGGACTGGCAGCAAGTCGACGATCCAAGCCACCTATGCCACTGCAGCCAAAAACGGAACAGTATTCAACCCCCATGATGTCAGTTGGGTGGACGTCGCCTCCGGTTGCGCACCTCGCGCACCGAAAGCGCGAATCGAGACTGCCATTATTCGAAACCCCAACGTAGGCCGACGCGTAAGTTCGGCTAATAGTACCAACAACGAACCAGAAAGCTTAATACATAAACTGCTAGATTAATTCGAGTCCCTAGTCAAAGCACTAAGAGGAAAATGATGAGTTAAGAAACAAACTTGCCGCGTTAAAGGGGGAGGCCCCTAAAGTTTCCCTATCTTTCTCTTTTCCTAAACCCATCACCGCCAACGCGGCTGTTAATACTGTTCAGAGCGCGCAAGAAGCTGTGGACGCGCAAGATGTGCACTCTGCCCAGACCAGGAGCAGGCTGAGCTCGTCAAATCACAGAAATGCGAGGAGCGAGTGAGTCGACAGACGACAAGGTAGACACGATAATTGCCCAACAAGTGCAGCAAACCGCGCAACTTAACAGTGCAATAGCTCAACCAACCGCGCAAACTGAACAGTTGAGGGTTGCGATATCTCATCTCACACAGATGCTCGCGACGCTGCAAGCACGCATGGACGATATCAAAATTCGTCTCCCAGTGGGAGTGGGTCACCCCGTGTGAAATACTGGGAGACCTTACTTTGGGCCGTTACGGGACGACGAGGCACAGCATCACTTGGACGGCAGGTAAAAACACGTACATGCACTCACCATGGATCCACACGAAACCACACAAACGCAACGCTCGTGACGCCTAAAACACACGGGACACGCTCACGATCTGGCAGGGGAACTGAAGGGGTTCCGGAGGAAACAAGCGCTTCTCCAACAATTTCTATGAATCCGAGAACAACCAGATGTAATACTTTTGCAGGAAACAAACGACCTGGTCAAGCTTGCGGGATACAAAGCTATAGATGAGGCTGTGAACGCGGGAGCACCGCCGGTCGCTGCAACGCTAGTGCGACGCAACCTCACCGTGGCGCAACGCGAACTTACAAACGTCAACATACCGCAGGTACTCAAAGAGCTCATTCCATCGAAAAGGCGTGGCTCTGGCCATAGCCGCCTACATTTTCCTTGCCTGCCGGATTATCGGCGGTCACAGGGAAAGCGGCCGTCGTCGGAACTATGGTAGTGGCGCCACCTAAGTAGGGGTGTCTTCAAATAAGTTTTTACGTTTTTAAAGCTTATATGAAACAAAAATTCGCAAAAAGTTTTTCAAAGGTGTAAACATAATTATAATTAACCCTACGTAAGCGACGCCGTCATTCAGCAGGTAACTCCTTCGCTACAAGGCATATCTTCTGAAATTAGTATAGTAAACGCCAAAAATGCTGATTTCAAAGGCCAAGTACAAAGACCCTTACACCTACGTAGGCAGCACCACCATAGATGATGGGCGTTTCGCGCTCATCCGGCAGGCAAGGAAAATCTAGGGGGCTATGCTCTGGCACGTTTATACTGAACGAACACTCTAAACAGAAAAACTCCTAGATGGGATGACGATAGTTATAGCGCGAGAACAAAACGACGACACAAAGACAAGAAGGACACGAAGGACACAAGCGCTCTTGTCCTTCGTGTCCTTTTTGTCTCTGTGTCGTCGTTTTGTTCTCGCGCTATAACTATCGTCATGCCATACCAACTAGCCCAAGCTGCCACACTCCCAGATGGGATATTTTGGCTTCTCCTCTAGATCACTGCCATCTGTAGATGTTTTTATGCCCTCAAAATAGGAGTAAAGAAAAAAAAATTGGCAGCATATCCACGGAGTGAATGATGGAGAGAGGGGCGAAGCATTCGTCCGTCCGTCTGTGTGACCGTCCATGCGTCCATCCGCCCGCCCGTGCGTGCGTCTGTTCGTGCGTTCGTCCCTGCGTTCGTCCCTGCGTTCGTCCATGCATCCGCCCCTGCGTCCGTTCATGCGTCCATCCATGCATCTGTCTGTGTGTCCATTCGTCCATCTATTCAACACTCCAAGTACTGCTATCTCGCATCTTTTCATCATATATTCCCCATATAGAAGCACCGCCATCCAGCGGATATTCCAAGGACTAAACCAGAGGTGGCACACACACACTTTCTTACGGCTTGCGCTTTGGGTCTACGTTCCACCTTTAACCACCTCGAGTTCATGGTATATACTAGTTCACTGTATTCATGGCACTGCGGCCCAACGCTCGTTAAACCTTTCTGAAACCAAGGAGGTTACGCCCAGCGAGTATAACGTAGCAACCTTTTCCTATCAGATAGTGCTCAATGTACATACCAACGACTGCTAATGGTAAATGAGAGACAAGAGAATTCGGCTTTTATTTCCTTACGGCTTGCGCTTCGTGTCTACTTCCCACCTTTAACCACCCCAAGTTCATTCTTGGTATATACTAGTTCATTGTATTCATGGCACTGCGGCTCAACGCTCGCTAAACCTTTCTAAAACTAAGGAGGTTACACCCAGCGAGTACAACGTAGCAACCCTTTCTTGTCAGATAGCGCTCAACGTACTTACCAATGACTGCTAATGGGGACTGCAGCGTGCGCGTTAACTAAAAGCCGAAAGCTCCTGTCTCTCATTTCCCATTAGCAGTCATTGGCATGTACATTGAGCACTATTTTTTATTGTTCAACAACGCACTGAAGAAATCTCTCACCGGCACCACCTTGGAGGTTAAAATGTTATACCTGTTACATTCTACAACGGCTACGAGGGACGAACAAGTGCCGCCATAGGGAGCTTCGCCCCTAAAACGCCCATGTTGTAGGGCATACAAAGGGACCCAAAACCGTTTAGTACGGTTCTGCGAAAGGCGCGCGTAGCAGCTGGTGACGGGCCCTTCCTCACCGTGGGTGACATCAATGCGCCCCACGCGGCTTAAGTGTATGAATACGGAATGCCAAAGGGTAAGCGCCTTTGGGACGATGTGCAGAATGGGGGGCTCGAGCTTATAACAGACCCTTCTGCGCCTACGCGCAGGGGCAACAGCGTATGTGCGGATACTTCACCCGACCTTACGTTTATTAAAAACGTCGCTAGCGCGCAAGGGCAAAATACGCAGGAAGACCTGGGTAGTGATCGCTCAGTGATCGAGATCCAGGCCGACGCTGAACTTCACCACCACCATCATCAGTACGCCGCCGAGGGCAAGCATTACCGGCTAGTAGATTAGGACGCGTTTCGCAAAGCCCGGAAAGAGCAGAAACGTGGCAGTGTGGCTATCGACGATATCGAGAGCTGGACCGCAACGCTCAGGGGCGATGTAAAAACGGCAACGCAGGAGGTTCCGTTGGAAGCAGAGCTAAAAGTAATGGACAGTAAACTCCTACACATTTGGGAAGCCAAACGCAGTTTGCCAGACAAGTGGAAGCGTCAACGCCACAATAGAACACTACGCAGACGCATTCCACGGCTAAGCAGGGATATAGAAGAGCATGCCTTACAATAATTATGCAGAGCGCAATGGCAGGATACGTGTAACGGGATGGAGAACCAGCTGGGCTTGTCCAAGACTTAGCATCTTCTCCGGCATCTCTCGGATCCGGAGGATACTAAAACAGTGCACGCACATAAGCTAAACAAGTTACTGCACTAGTCCGAAGGCACGTCCACGGATTTTTGGGATGACGTGCATAGCTGTTACTTCATGTCCTCAAGCTCCATCGTGCACCCGGCATACGGACAGGATAGTGAGAGTAACGCGTAGCTAGACGAGGATTTCAGTGAGGCAGAGGTGAGGGCGGTACTGCAGAAGCTCAACACGATATCGGCACCAGGCTCAGATGGGATAACAAACAAAACACTGCGTAAGTTGGATGATTACTCGATAGATAAATTGACAGCTTACATGAACGAGTGTTGGAGAATGGGCTCTATACCGAGCTCGTGCAAAACTGCGCGCATAAGTATGATCCCCAAACCAGGCAAACGGGTAGAGATTTACAAACTTCGACCAATATCTCTGACTTCCTGCGCTGGTAAGGTCATAGAACACGTGGTTATCGCTCGTCTTACCAACTACCTCAAGGACCGAGACATGCTTCCGCACACGTTGATCGGGTTTCGTCGTAACCTTTCCACGCAGGACGTTATGCTTCAACCCAAACATGATATCGTAGACAATACCACGCAATCTACAAAAGCAATACTCGGGCTCTACCTCAAGAAAGCGTTCGGCAACGTTAAACACGCTGCAATAATTGAAAGCATACGAGCCTTGGGACTTGGCGAAAGAGCGTACCACTACGTACGGGATTTCCTTACAGGTCGCTAGGCTCACTTAGCGATCGGTGGACTAGCATCGCAAGATATAGACATGGGTTGCACGGGAACGCCGCAGGGCTCCGTAATTTTGCCCATGCTTTTTAACCTCGTGCTTGTCGGGTTACCACGAAAATTGGTCGAGATATAAGGCCTTCACCTCAGCTTACACGCCGGTAATATCACCCTCTAGGTTGCCGATGGGAATGCCGGACATATCGAGCAAACGTTGCTGGAGGCGGTCGGCGTGGTACAGGACTACCTTCGCGACACGGGCCTCGAATGTTCCGCGGCTAAATCGGAGCTCCTTCTCTACAGACCGCCACACAGGGGCCGGAAACCCAAGAACGCTGATTCTTCCAGCGAGCGTGAAGATGTAGATATTAAAGTAGTAATACCGGCCGGCGCCATCATTCCACAAGCTAACAACATTTGAGTACTGGGCTTGCGCCTGTCTGCCAATGGCGACAATGGTGAAACCGTATGCACAGTACACAGTGCTGTCAATGGAACACTCCGGCTACTGCAACGAATAACAAATCGCCATAGCGGAATGAAAGAAAGCAATGCCATCCATCTGGTACATGCTTTTGTAATGAGGCACATAACGTAAGTCCCCTCCTACCTTAAGTGGCCGGCGACTGAACGAACCAAGTTAGACCATCTCATCCGCAAGGCGTACAAACGTGCAATAGGCTTACCAATAAATACTAGCACGGAAAATTTTCTCAAGCTGGGGTTGCACAATACCCTAGATGAACTAATCGAAGCACGCAACATCGCCCAGCACGAACGTTTGGCGAGAACCAGAACCAGTCAACACATCCTTAAGAGACTGGGCATAAACTACCATACGAAGCGTGGCGAAAAGGTCGGAATACCAAGACATGTTCACGAGCACATCGTCGTTCTGCCATTGCCTACGAATACGCATCCCACTCATCACATAGGTCGGCGTAAAAGACGCGTACAAGATCTCGAAAACAAATTCGACAACATAAAGACACCGTTTACGTAGACGCAGCCCATTGCGAGCGGCAGCGCTGATTCACTGTAGTGATCATGAATTACGCAGGAATTTGCATCGCGAGCGCTACAAAACGTACGGAAGAAACGAAGGTGGCTGAAGAAGCAGCGATAGCCCTCGCGATAGCTAGCACGGACGCCGAAATGATATTAGGCGACTTTCAGGCGGCCCTACGCAACTACGCCAGCGGCCGGATCTCCCACGAAGCAGCACACATTCTCTAAATTTGCGAAGGCAATATTTGTCACAAAAAAGACAGCTCGTATGGAGCCCCACCCACACAGATCCTCCACTCGCGGGCAACGCGACTGCTCATGCCGCTGCTCGAGGCCTTGCACGCCGAGCTGTGGCGCCTGCCGGCAGCCTCGATGTCTCGCACACATCGAGGACAGTGCTGGAGTGGACGTGGGTGGATCGCATGACAACTTTCAAAGACATCACCCAACACTGACTGAACAGATGCAAATATTCACCACCACATGGAAAACTAAACAAGAAACAGGAGCTTTCCTGGAGACAATTACAGACTCACACGTACCCGAACCCAGTGATCCTGCGCCTCTGTCACCCAGACATTTATACATTCGACGACTGTAAAGCGTGTGGAGGAAGAGCGACCCTGCAGTACATGCTGTGGGCGTGCACCGGGAGCGTGCAGCAGAACCGGGTAGACATGACAGTCCCAAGCGCGAGGCGCGCTGGGAGGCAGCTCTGCTCAGCCGTGACCTCGCCGATCAACTCTGGGCAGTCCGGCACGCCCAGGAAGCCACCCGTGTTCAAGGACTCTAGGCCGTAACCTAAGCTAGGGTGCTTGCAGCCCCACCCCACTAAATACCACCGGGAAATGTCAATTAAGTTTTTACTTACTCGATCACTCTCTTCGCGCTGACATGAATTAAAAACTAAGTGGTGATACTATCACAATATCATTCCTTAGATGTTTTACAGTGAATAATGTCTCCATACGGAAAAACTTCTCCCGGCGTTTGGTTTGGCGCTCTGTGGAATTTTGGGGCCGGAATCTCGGCCGGGAGCGTTTCAAGTTGGCTCGGCGACAAGATCGATGCTGCAGCAGTGGTAATATTTGTATCCGCCGGAACATGTCACCCTAGAGTCGATCACTATGATAATTTTCAATAAGCACAGGTTAGTTTTCATGGTCAAAGCAAGACAGTGTTTTAAGGTCCGATAGGTCACGTTCAAGCATATGACAGTGGGAGTCTTCGAACGTTTGCTAAGGTACACTCAAAGCAGACAATAACATTTCTTCTGAACATTTGCGCGTTTTGCTAACATCTAAGCACGCACACACGCGCGTACAAGGTTATAAATATGCAAGTAGATTCGCTTTCACATAACAACTGTTTATTCTGCCACCATTTCGACGGGAACCCCGTTTTTTTCAAGGCATAATAATATTTTCACATGTTCCATGTCTTCTTATAGCCTGTCGAGACAGGAGGGAAGGGGTCAAAAGAAAAGAAAAAAGAAACAGCGAAACAGGAGGAGAAACGTTAAATAATTATAGAAAATCTAGGAGAAGAAGCAAAACCGACACGGCGTAATTAGAAAGGGGCAGCATCTCAACAGAGTAGAGCAGAGGTAGATGAGCAAGGATAGAAGAGCAGGTAGCAAGGTATATGAGCACAGGATAAGAGGTGCACTAGACTGTGACTCAGACAACGTCATATACCTCTTGGAATGTGGAGTATGTAACAAGCAATACGTGGGCCAGACAGACATTTCGTTTAGAATTAGATTCAACAACCATCGGGCACATGTACGATCCCTGCCAGGCCTTCCACTTTCAAAACACAGCACAATAAAAGACCACAGCTTTGATGACACCAGGGTTACACTATTAGAAAACAACTTTCGAACAATCAGAGAACGGGAACAACGGGAATCTTATTTTATCTACAAATTTACCACGATAAAATACGGCATAAATGAACACCCAGGCACTCTGTCAGCGTTACGACCGCTAAAAGACGCCAACGCTTCTGTCTAATCAGTCCGGTCTCATTACGACAATACTATTGCCCACTAACAAAGCTTTTAGCCTATGCATCTTACAACATAGAAATGGTTTGCCTCATCAAGCACAGCCGGAACGCACAGATAAGTGGTCCCAGATGTCGTACAGCCCCCCCCCCCCTTTTTTTCTTTTCTTTTTTTTCTTCTTTAGGTTTTAACGCACATTCCGTTCCTTCACTGACAAGGAGCTGACAGCTAGGTGGTTTCGTTAACTTTTTCATACATGCGCGCATGTCTTCCCAGTGAGCCACAACTGCGTGGTGACTGTCCCGGATGTCGAACAGTCCCCCCCCCCTTTTTCTTTTCTTTTTTTTCTTCTTTAATTTTTAACGCACATTCTGTTCCTTCACTGACAAGGAGCCATTGCATATAATGAATATTGATGGCGGCGCCTCAATCACCGGCTTTTTTATTCCTCCCGACGCCGCCAGCACACACTCGAAGCGCTTAAGCTCTCCCCATTAACTTGTCTTCAGTTCAAAGAGGAACGAGCAGCCAGCGGATTACAGGGAAAGGTGAAATACAAGAACAGTGGCACACTGCCCACTTGGGGCAGAGTGGGTGCGGGGGAGGTATTGTTGACAATGATGGCATTGCTCGTCTACCTCTGCCCTACTTTGTTGAGATGCTGCCCCTTTCAAATTACGCCGTGTCGGTCTTGCTTCTTCTCCTAGATTTTCTATAATTATTTAACGTTTCTCCTCCTGTTTCGCTGTTTCTATTTTCTTTTCTTTTGACCCCTTCCCTCCTGTCTCGACAGGCTATAAGAAGACACGGAACATGTGAAAATATTATTATGCCTTGAAAAAGACGGGGTTCCCGTCGAAACGTCGGCAGAATAAATAGTTGTTATGTGAAAGCGCATCTACTTGCATATATATATATATATATATATATATATATTGTAATGAATCTCAATATTCGACGCTCTGTTGGTAATGAGAAAGACGATGATGATCGGTGGCTGTAGTAGTAGCTCGCGCACGCCGCTCGCCATTAGCCAGACCTGCCTGATAAAGCACATTTTGCCAAGCTGCGTCTGAACCTTTCTCGACGTACAACACCTCTATTTTAAGTGGTGGAGGAGCCGGGGTTCCCATCAACCTGGAACTTCCGCGCGCCGGCTTCGCGCGGAACAGCATCTCCGTAGTCGAGTCCAGCGCAGGCACGAGACCTTTACAAGTTACATTGAAGATGTCTTGTCTCTTTGCAAGCGCGTCGATGAATCTCTAACCGAATGCGGCAAAATCAAGCACATCATCAAAGGAGGTTATATATATATATATATATATATATATATATATATATATATATATATATATATATATATATATATATATATATATATATATATATATATATATATATATATATATATATATATATATAAGGGAAACAAGTCTATACTTAAGGGCTCGTTTTTCGTGTTTTACACAATATTAATTAGACCTACCAGACAATCTAGCCAAGGAAGGTAGAGGGGAAGTTATTAGGCCAATTGAAATGTAAATGAGAAGAAAGAAAAGTGGATGAAAAGACAACTTGCCGTGGGCAGGATCCGAACCTGCGACCTTCAAATAACGCGTTCGATGCTCTACCACTGAGCTACCAAGACAGCTATATATATATATATATATATATATATATATATATATATATATATATATATATATATTGTGAAGAAGAAAGAGCGTCGTTGGCAAGCAACATCGCCACCGCTTGGGTACTGGGTGCTGGGCTTGGCTCGCTCGGCTCGTGCTGATCATCGCCGGCATCTGCTTGACCGTTGCTCTTGCACGATCGTGTTTCTTCGTAGGACCACCGTCGCAACAGTCGTCAATAAACCCTTTTTCAATTGGTGGAAGGTGCTGACATTCCCCGTCGCCTGAACCTGGGTGCTGCCATTCGCCGTCGCGTGAACCTGGAGCTGCGCAACCGAACGCTACCTCCCATCATGGCTACCAATAGTCTCTGGACTATCGCTTCGTACAGCTAGCGCACAACAAGTTCGACCTCTTGGCACCTGTACGGCCCGCATATTCATCCAAGGCTCTATGTACGTTGTCGAGTTCGTCGTCCTTTCGGTGTGCTCGCATGACATTATCCTCGGGTGGGACTTTCTGTCAAATCATCATGCCATCATCGACTGCGCACGCGCTGAAGTTCAAATTTCGCACCTGTGTGACGAACCTTTGCATGAAACCCTTGAGCGGTCGCCAAAACTTGTCGTGCGTGAGGACACTGAAATTCCGCCAGCCTCTCTTGCCGTTGTCCCGGTTTGCTGCAATGACTATAACGATGCTACAGTAATGTTTACACCTTCCGACATTTTCATGAGCCGCAGAGCCGTTTCCTTGCCTTTCGCTACACTCGACGTCACTGCGGGCCGAAGCAATATTTTCGTTCACAGCCCCCTTTCTGCACCGCTTACGCTACTTGCCGGCGAATGTCTCGGTCGAGTGGAGTACCTAGATTCCTCTTCATTCCTTAGCATGCCAGATGAATCGTGCAGTAGCACCTCGACCGAACTTCATGCCCTTTCCCCGCTGGAGTGCTCATCGAGTGACACCTTCTCGAGTTCCATCGCCGACACCTTAAGTGCCCATGAACGCGCCGAGCTTCTTAATCTCCTCCAGCACTTCGCGAATTCATTCGACGTTTCTCAGCCGCAATTGGGTCGGACTTCCACAGTGCACCACTACATTGACACCGGTTCGCACCAGCCATTGCGTCAAAGACCGTACCGTGTCTCTGCTGCAGAACGTCACGTCATCAACGACCAGGTCGAAGAGATGCTACGCCGTCGCGTTATTCGACCATCGCACAGTCCTTGGGCATCTCCTGTCGTTCTAGTTCGAAAAAAAGATGGATCGATTCGATTTTGCGTCGACTACCGGCGATTAAACAAGGTGACGCGGAAAGACGTCTATCCATTACCGCGCATAGACGACGCCCTTGACAGCCTACAAGGAGCCGAATTCTTCTCCTCCTTAGACTTACGATCTGGATACTGGCAGGTTCCTATGGCAGAAGCTGATCGCCAGAAAACTGCGTTCATTACACCAGATGGCCTGTACGAATTTAACGTAATGCCATTTGGTCTTTGTAATGCTCCTGCCACGTTTGAACGGCTCATGGACAACACACTGCGTGGACTGAAGTGGTCTGTGTGTCTATGCTATCTCGACGACATTGTCGTTTTCTCTCCCGATTTTCCTACGCATCTGCTTCGGCTCCAACTGGTTCTGACGTGTTTAACCAACGCTGGGCTCCAACTGAACCTTAAAAAGTGCCTGATGATGGATGGTAGCGCAGACAACGAACACGGACAAGAGAAGGCACATAGACACAACACAGCGCCTTCTCTTGTCCGTGTTCGTTGTCTGCGCTACCATCCATCATCATGCAACCATACCAACAAGCCCAAATCGCCACCCTCATTAAAAAGTGCCGTTTCGCCGCGCGAGAGCTGTCCATTTTAGGGCACATCGTCTCCAAGCATGGTGTTCGACCCAACCCTGCAAAACTGCGAGCAGTCGCTGAGTTCCCGAAACCTACTACACTGAAAGAATTACGCAGTTTTGTCGGACTATGTTCGTACTTCCGGCGCTTCGTGCGAAATTTTGCATCGATCATGTCACCACTGACCACCCTCCTACGTGGTGATGCAGACCTTTCATCCTGGTCTTCTGACTGCGACGTCGCGTTTGCCACGCTCCGTAGTCTGCTAACATCTCCTCCAATTCTTCGGCATTTCGACCCAACAGCTGCAACGGAAGTTCACACAGACGCTAGTGGGGTTGGTCTAGGCGCCGTCCTCGCCCAACGCAAGCCGGGCTACTCCGAATACGTCGTCGCTTATGCGAGTCGCACACTTACTAAAGCTGAGGCCAATTACAGCGTCACCGAAAAAGAGTGCTTGGCGCTAGTGTGGGCGCTTCGCAAGTTCCGCCCTTATTTGTACCGTCGCCCATTCGACCTGGTAACGGACCACCATGCACTTTGTTGGCTCGCCACGTTGAAAGACCCTTCTGGCCGCCTAGCTCGGTGGGCACTGCAAATCCAGGAGTACGACATTCGTGTAATCTATCGTAGCGGACGCAAGCATTCTGACGCCGACGCCCTGTCGCGTTCGCCTTTATCTCCCGACTCGGCCTGCGGAACCACTGGTATCTCCATCGCATCTCTCGATCTCGACTCCTTTACCAGTGAACAACACAAGGACCCGTGGATCGCTTCTCTTTTAACTGTCTTTCTGGATCGTCAACCACTGCGGTACCACGATCTCTCCGACGTCAAGCTGCTCATTTCGCCATTCGTGATCGGCTACTACACCGACGCAACTACGCCCCCGAAGGTCGTAAGTGGCTCTTGGTTGTCCCGCGCAGCTTGCGATCACAAATCTGCGCCTCCTTTCACGACGATCCCCAATGTGGTCATGCCGGAGTTTTCAAAACTTACGAACGCATTCGCCATCGCTTCTACTGGCGCGGAATGTATAATTTCGTTCGAAAATTTGTTATGGGCTGTCCTGACTGTCAACGTCGCAAATCACTGCCTTTCCACTCGTCCGGTGCGCTTCAACCACTTCCGTGCCCTGCCAAACCTTTCGATCGAATCGGAATTGATCTTTATGGCCCTCTACCGACAACATCAGATGAAAATCGGTGGATTATAGTCGCTGTGGACCATTTAACACGCTACGCTGAGACCGCCGCCCTTCCAAGTGCCACTGCGCGGGACGTAGCATCCTTCATCCTTCATCGCTTCATATTACGACATGGTGCACCTCGAGAACTACTAAGCGATTGAGGTCGAGCCTTCCTATCAGAAGTCGTCACGTCTCTGCTTTCTGAATGCCATGTTGTTCATCGCAAGACCACGGCATACCACCCGCAGACTAACGGGCTCACGGAAAGATTTAACCGCACCCTTGGCGATATGCTCGCCATGTATGTGGCATCCGATCATACTAACTGGGATCGCATTCTTCCATTCATTACGTTCGCATATAACACCGCGGCACAGTCTACCACTGCATTTTCACCTTTCTTTCTTCTTTATGGACGCGAACCATCCCACACCATCGATACTCTCCTTCCATACCGTCCTGACGCATCCGAATGCCCATCTGTGTCCGAAGCTGCCCGAAATGCGGAAGAGTGCCGTGAACTCGCACGCACCTTTACGTCTCGAGAACAACAGCGCCAGAAAGAAAACAACGTCGACTTTTCCCAAAGCCCCAGCTATTCCCCGGGATCACTTGTATGGCTGGCTGTTCCTTACCAAACCCCCGGCATTTCCTCAAAACTCGTTCCAAAGTACGAGGGCCCATACCGCGTTTTGGAGCAAACCTCGCCGGTGAATTTTCTCATCGAGCCACTTTCCCCATCAGACGACATGCGCCGGCGTGGACGTGACATCGTCCACGTCGCCCGCCTTAAGCCATATTATAGCCCTCTGCCTCCAGACTCTTAGGTCGCCAGGATGGCTCTTTTTTTGCGGGGGCAAATTGTGAAGAAGAAAGAGCGTCGTTGGCAAGCAACATCGCCACCGCTTGGGTACTGGGTGCTGGGCTTGGCTCGCTCGGCTCGTGCTGATCATCGCCGGCATCTGCTTGACCGTTGCTCTTGCACGATCGTGTTTCTTCGTAGGACCACCGTCGCAACAGTCGTCAATAAACCCTTTTTCAATATATATATATATATATATATATATATATATATATATATATATATATATATATATATATATATATATATATATATATATATATATATATATATATATATATATATATATATATATATATATATATATATATATATAGTTAGGTAGATCCTCCATGAGCGGTCACAACGTGGTTTATTTCGACGTTTCGGCCTAACGGTACAAACGAGCACCCATCTATGAACACACCCACACTGTGGTTGTAAGCCTATCGGACAGGAGCTTGTCACCTGACGAAGAAAAACTGCCATCTAAAGGACTAAGCTTCTGCCCGACCACAAAATTTCTCGATGAATTCCACTTGCTCCGAGACCTCGACAACTTCGCTAAAAGCTTAAGGTTGCGCGAATATTTCTTGGACAGGCCTTCTAACCACGAAACAATTCACCGTCGGAAAACAAATGATTTGACACCGAACAGTGATCGAGACAAGTGCCTGGACCTTTATAATACTGCCGTACAGAAAGACATAGTACACGAATACCACAGACAGAAATAAAACCGAGAAAACTTGACAAAATTAGAAAAAATGAGTATGAGAAATCTGGCATCTAGGACAGACATAACAAAAAAAACTCGCTGACAAAGGAGGAGCAATTGTAGTCCTTAATACAACCAACATCAAGCATACCGCCAACTAGACGACTCAAGATTTTACGAACGCCTCCCAGGTGATCCGACAGACGAATACAAACGTATCGTATCAACAGAACTAAAGAAACTGTTGGATGCAGAAAAGATAACCAACACTGACCACAAATTGATGCGAGCAGCATACCCTCGTCCAGGTCGCTTCTACATCCTCCCAAAAATTCATAAACCCGGTAACCCAGGTCGACCAATCATATCAGGCATCGGTACAATAACTGAACGCATATCAGGGTACGTGAACAAACTAATAAGCCACATTCCATGCACCCTCGCATCGTACATAAAAGACACCACACATTTTCTTCGAGACATTGCAGGTCTGTGTGTGCCGAAAAACTCGTACTTGGTTACTCTTGATGTCTCTTCATTGTATACAAATATTCCTCACGATGACGGCATTGCTGCATTACAAAACGTGTACACAAAGCATAGACAATTTAACACCCCAGATTTCTCTGCCATTGCAACTTTGACGAGGATGGTCCTTGAATTAAATTCATTCGAGTTTAACCAAGAGTATTTTCCACAAATCAGCGGGACCGCTATGGACGCCAAAACGGCACCCAATTATGCCAACGTATTTATAGGAAAGCTAGAATCGGAATTTCTTGCACAAAGTTCCTTGAAACCACTGTTATACAGAAGATACGTAGACAACATCTTTATTATTTGGACCCACAGCGAGGACGAACTTCTCAGCTTTATCGACACTTACAATGCTGTACATGCGAACATACACTTCACACACACATACTCGCAAGTAACCGTAAATTTTGTTGATGTCACCATAACGATAGAAGAGGACAAGCTCTCTACAACTCTATATCGCAAACCAACGGATCGACAACAATACCTCCATTACTAAAGCGATCACCCGCGCCACTGTAAAAACAGTATCCCACACAGCCAGGCTCACCGGTTTAAGCGAATCTGCTCAAAAGACGCTGATTTTGACACGAGCTCACAGAGGCTAAAACTTATGCTCGAGAAACAAAAATACCCCCCACGTGTAATTGATGACGCTGTTCAAAAAGCGAGAAAACTGAAGCGTGATGACTTACTTATGAAGCGACCCCCGCAAGAAGAACCACAACGAACAAACCTCTGCTTGACTTACAGCACAAACTTCCCCAATGTGAACAGAATCCTTAAACGACATTACAGCATTCTGGAACAAAGTGAACGTCTGAAATGCGCATTCCCATCTGCTCCAGGTGTCGTTTACCGACGACCACGCAACCTCAAAGACACACTTGTCCACTATCAAATCAATACCTCACCCCTCAATAATTCATGTCGACCTTATTTAAAGTCACGATGTCTTGTATGTAAGGCGATGCGAGAAACACACTTAGCAACCAGCACACAATCCAAGTTTTCGATTAGCATACGAGGAAACCTAACATGCGATTTCTCTAATGTGATATACCTACTCGAATGCAACGTGTGTAGTACGCAGTACATCAGACAAACAGAAACACCATCATACCTTATCCACCAATTTAACACCCTCGATAGAGGAATAAGTAAGAATCCTGGTACACTTGCAGCAATAAAGCATTAGAAAACAATAACGGCAACAATGAAAATAGTAACTGAGTTCACGGCACTGCAGCTGCGAAGGGCACTGGACAACTCAAAACAATGCCAAGTGTAACTACTCTTCCTGAGTACAGCTGTCGTCTGTTTTCTGTTTTCAGTTTACTACCCAATCAATTGTACCAAGCATGACATGCCCAACAGCAACCCTTTGCACAGTCGGAAGGCCCCTACTGCACACGTAATCCAGAAGCGGGCAAGGGATTCGCATTGCGCCCGCTTACCAGCCTCTGCCGCAATACGCGGCACCCCTCTTTCTACGACGAAATGTTGACGGGGCGCCGAGTAGTTAAAGGCCTAAAACTTCCTAAAAAAAGCTAGTTTTTGCCCCACACCGAACCGCCAGAGCCAGGAGGCGCCATCTGGTCGAGAAGAATGCGTTAGTGAAAGGAAGCATACACAGACCTCTGACATCAGAAAGGTGAAGGGGAGAAAAGGGAGAGAGATGAAGGGGGAAGTGGAAGGAATAGTGGAAGTGGGGCGCCCGGGGGGAGTCCACCTTATATTCTTTTTTTTTCCTTTTCTTTCTACTTTTTCTTTTCTTCATTTTTTCTTGTTTTTCTTTTTTCTTTTTTTCTTTTTTGTCTTTTTTCTCTTTCCCTCTGATTTGAGATTGTATAAAGCTGAGCACCAACAAACTGTACCTTTAATCCTGATGAAGGCCAGACTCTAGGCCGAAACGTCGAAATAAACCACGTTGTGACCGCTCACGGAGGATCTACTTGACTATATATATATATATATATATATATATATATATATATATATATATATATATATATATATATATATATATATATATATATATATATATATATATATATATAACAAAAAATTATCCGCGAAAGAAAAAAGTTACGAAAAGATACAGTAAAATTTCGGCTCTAAGACTACCTTGCGCACGAAGCTGGCTGCCGCTAACAAGAACTCCTATGATGTTACATTAGATTAGATTTGTGGGGTTTAACGTCCCAAAACCACCATATGATTATGAGAAACGCCGTAGTGGAGGGCTCCGGAAATTTCGACCACCTGGGGTTCTTTAACGTGCACCCAAATTATGATGTTACATTGATTGGTTTTATAAAGGACGATCCGCACCGTTTTTGGCGCCATTTGTCACTAGATAACGAGGGCCCTAGATAACGAGGGACATTGTCGTTCATGACGTGTTCTCCCATCGAAAGACGCTCGACGCGGCGGGCCGTATCGTGCGCTTTTTCACCCAGCGGCCGTGGCACTGCGATAAGGTCAGTTCGGTCACTTGCCGAGAGGGCTGTCGTCGCACCCTCCGTTTGCCTCGATCATGGTGATGTAGGTGCCGCCATTTGGTTGAAGCCATAGTAAAGTGCACTTGGAGTCGTCACGAGGAGTAGGAAATATTGTGTGATTTCACCGTTTTAGCGACTCAGAGGTAAACGAAGTTTTGCATGTTTGTTGGGCGTCTAACTGCGGCGCTGTTACTGATCAAACGACTTTTTATTTTGTTTCAGATAACCTTTCAATGTAGGTTCCTGGTCCCACTACAGCAAAACATTTCGGTCTAGAGAATCCTGACGCTTTGGTAGATAATTTAAAACAGAAAATCAGATGACCCGGAGGTAATTAAAACTTGAGTCCCCACGCACGATTCACCATTGGGTGAAATTTACACACACACTCGTCTGCTTTTTTTTTGGGGGGGGGGGGGTTCGCTTTGCGGGATGGAAATTTCAATTCACAAAAAAAAGATACTCTTGTTCCATCAAATAATCACGCTCTCATGCATCACACTCACGCAGGTAATGAATCTAAGAAAGCTTTGTGGTGAACTTTAACTTTTTGGATTAAAACTAACGTGCAAAAGCACTGTCAGCCACGTAGCTTTCATGAAAATAATCTTAGCTGCCCTGTATACATTCATTAAAAAATGACAGAACCCACGTGGATGATATGCGAATCACAAATGAGCAAGGTTCATATCTTGTTTTTCCCTCAACACGTTATGAGGGGGACGTAATTTATGCTGTACATGACTTCCATATTATGATTATTATGGTTGCGCCTGGCATTTGCGTTCATCGTCCATTCGCGTCACATATTACCAAATTCGGTGTAAGTGAAGCTAGCGAAACGGCCGCGAGCACGTTATGAGCGCAGCATGTAATTACGTTTTACAAAACACGCATATCAAGATTATCTTGTTTAGACGTGTCATTTACCTTCGTCATCCATTCACGTCATGTAATACCAAATCTGGTATATGTGTAGCTAGCGAAACGGCTGCGAGTGCATCATTAGCGTGGTATGTAGTCATGTTCTTACATGACATGCATATGATTATCATGTTCAGACGTGTCATTTACCTTCGTCGTTCATTCACATCACCTAATACAATATTTGGTATATGCGAAGCTAGTGAAACGACGGCGGTCGTACCATGAGTGTCGCGTACGTATATTCATAACAGGCATGCCATAACATCATATCATGATTTCCACCTCAGGGCCTGTCACTTACACTTACCATGCCAGTTTTGCAATATTGTAGCGATGCTGAGACAGACAGGCTAATAAAACAAACGTATTTATTAGGGCGAACTTGTGCCCACGAATCTAATGACTATGGTCGTCGAAGTCCGAGTTAGTCAAATTCCACAGTACCAACTGCCTTCTTCTTCGTAGCCAGAACGCACGAGCGCGTGGCGCATGCCTGCCGGGTCTGGCCTGGTGCTCGTGCCACGATGATTGCAGCGGGCTACTTGAACGTGGACAACCTGTCGCAGCATTATCCCCCTCCTCAGACGCATCGTCCCGATGCTTGAGACAGTGAAAAGATACATGCGCACTCTCACTCGTTCTCCGACGATCTGTCATGATAGGGCTTCATGCGGACTACGTGTACCACGTCCGTGGGATTGCGGCGTCTTGAGCTCTCGTGTCTAGTGAATCTGACTTCGTAAGTGACGTCGCTGATACGGTGGAGTACTTCATAAGGGCCGAAGTATCGGCAAAAAAGCTTTTCAGAGAGACCGCGGCGGCGCACTGGTATCCATATCCACAATTTGTCACTGGGCTGATAACGTCACTGCGTCGCTTGTTGTACCGACTAGAATCGACGCGTGTTGACGGCGTATTCGGTATCTTGTCATTTTTCGTGCTTCTTTGGCTCTTTGCAAGGAGTCATCTAAGTCAGGTGGATATAGCTGCTTTCGTCCCGTAGTGGTAACATGACACCGAGTGGGGTGGTTACTTTTCAGTCGAATACTAGTTCGAAAGGGGCAACGTGGGTAGTTTCTTGAACGGCTGTATTATATGCGAATGTTATGTAGGGTAATATTTCATCCCCCTGTTTATGTTCACACATCGACATACATTGATAGCATGTCGGTCAAAGTTCTGATGAGGCGTTCGGTTAAGCCATTTGACTGAAGGTGATACGCCGTTGTTCTGTGATCGGTATTTGTCATGCGCATCAAGTATTGCATTAGGTCTGCAGTAAACGGGGTACCCCGATCCGTAATAACGGAAATGGGTGCACCATGTCTGAGGACTATGTTGTTGACAAAGAACTTGGTGACTTCAGTAGTTGTTGCACTTTACAGAGAGTCAGTCTCAGCATAACGGTTCAGATAGTCTGTGGATACGACTATCCATTTTTGCCAGCACACGATGTCGGCAAAGGTCCTGAAAGTTCATGCCGACTTGTTGAAATTGGGCATCCGGAGGGTCTATTGGCTGGAGAATGCCGGCTGGTTTTACGGGTGGAGTTTTGCGCCATTGACATTGATGACAAGTTTTCATGTAGTGCTGGACTGATGCGAGCAACTTAGGCTAATAGTACTTCAGGCAAATCCTGGCGAATGTTCCGCTCACACCTATGTGTCCAGATGTTGGCTCGTCGTGATTTGCCTGCAGAATTTCCTCTCGCATGACAGTAGGTACGACTAGTAAAAACGTTTCGCCGTTAGGTTCGAAATTCCTCCTGTGAAGGACACTTCCTCGAAGGCAGAACGTGGAGATCCCTCTGGAGAATGAGCGAGGGACTTGAATGTCGAGACCCTGCAGGTGTTGTATAGGCGCCAGCAAATCCGGATCATCTCGTTGCTGTTGAGTGATTTCGGATGCGTCGACAACGCCTAAAAACGGGAAGTCTTCCTCTTCAGATACACTTGGATTGACGGGGGCGCGTGTCAGGCAATCGTCATCACTGTGTTTTCTTGCATATTCGTATACGACAATAATGTCATACTCCTGCAGCCTAAGGTTCGATTTTGCTAGTCGACCTGATAGATCCTTCAGAATTGCCAGCCAGCATAGAGCACGGTGGTCACTGACAGCTCTGAGCGGTCTACCATAAAGATGGGGTCGAAACTTGCTTATTGCCCAGATGACCGTGAGGCACTCTTTTTTTCAGTTGCAGAGTAGTTTGTCTCAGCTTTTGAGAGTTTGCGGCTGGCTTAGGCTAACACTTTCTATTGACCATTTTTCTACTGGACCAGTGTGGTTCCGAGGCCGAAATTGCTGGCTTGGTATGGACTTCAGTGTCGACTGTCTTATCAATTTGGTGAACCCTGTAGCCATTTTTTTTATTCATCACAAGGTTCCTGTTGTTTGATTTCCCATGAGAAGGGCACGTCGCCTATTGTTAGTTTTGTAAGAGGTTCCGCAATCTTTGAGAAGTTTTCCACAAATCGCCTATAGTAGGCATCTAAACCTAAATATTGACGCACTGACTTTTTGTTTCTGGGTGTGGAGAACCTCTTAAAAGCGGCTGTTTTCGGGATCCGGAACGCCGTCAGAACTAATAGAATGCCTAAGGAATCGAAGCTCTTTGAAGCCGAAGTGGCAATTTTCGGGTTTAATTGTCAATTTTGCTGACCGGATGGCTTCTAATACTGTGCGTAGTCGTTCTATGTTGGCCAAACGTTGCAGAGAATGCCACCACATCATCCAAATACACTAGGCATCACTGCCATTTTAATCCCGCGAGGACAGTGTCCATCATTCGCTGGAACGTCACTGGCGAAGAACAGAGGCCGAATGGAAGCGCTTTGAATTCGTATAGGCAATCTGGTGTTACGAATACCATATTTTATGGTCCAACTCGTTGACCTCTATTTGCCAATATCTGTTTTTCAGGTCCAAGAAGGAGAAAAAGCGTATCGCAGCCGATCTAGTGTATCGTCGATATGTGGCAGGGGCTAGACATCTCGTTTAGTTGCACTGTTCAGTTTCGGCAGTAGACACAGAATCGGAATGTGTTGTCTTCTTAACTAGCACTATGGGGGACGGACCCCCATCGACTATTCGAAGGCTGAATGACATCATTCGAAAGCATCTCCTCCACTTGCTTCTTGATAATTTCCCGTTCTTTTTCTGACACTCGATATAGATGCTGGCATATAGGCCTCGTGGTGTCTTGCGTTATAATATTGTGTTTCGTAATTGATGTGCGCTGGACCTTCGAGGCAGTTGAGAAGCAATTAGAGAATTCTTTTACGAAGGCATAAATCTAATTTTTTTTTACTTCCGAAAGACTGGTTGACGATCATGGATGTGTCGATGTTGCGGGTCACTGGTCGAGTGGTTGACGTCGTTAAGCTGCATAGTTCAGTCCCCATACAGAAGCGACGTGTTGAAGTTCATTGAAGAAATTTGTGAGTAGGATAGCTGCACAGCCGTTCGTCAAGTGAACAAGACCCTAAGCCAGGCAGACACCTTTGTTAAAAAGCAGCCCTACATTTGTATCCACTTTACTTTCGCGGTAGTACAAAGCGTCATTCTCTACGACCACCATTACACTTCAGCGTGGTGGCACAGTGACGTCATCATGAACAACGCGTAGAGTAGTTAGGCGTCGTTCGTTACATTCTTCCACAGGCATAGCTCGTTCAGTCCAAAACGACACGCTGGACCTACGCAGGTTAATTACGCGCCATTAGCTTGCAAAAATCTATTGTTATAATGAGTTCCCTTAAACATTCTGGTAGCACAATGAAATCGGCAACGTAAATAAAGCCCCGTATTTCAAGTGTTGCAGTGCATCTGCCAAGGGACGTAATAATGTGACCACCTGCCGTGCGTATCTGCCATCCACTCCACTGTGTCACAATTTTCTTTAGCTTCTTCGCTATCTTGTGGCTTATCACTGAATAATCAGCGCCGGTGTCGACTAAGGCATTCAGCTCCCATCCTCCCAACCGCAAATCTGAAGTAATGCTTTCGTTGCTGCACCTATTTACCGGAAATACGCCGTCGACGCCCTCAAACCATATTGAAGGATATTCGTAACTGAGGTTATCAGCAGCCTCACCTATAAAGGTTGTTTGCTTCAGTTTTCCGGGAGTGGACTTGGAGAACGATGACCACGCTGCCTTGAAGGTGCGCGTGGCCTGGCTGACCGGTAGTGCATAGGCGATGGTGACCGTGCCCAAAGTTCGCGTCGAGGTGATGAGTTCTGGCGCGTGGACAAGTACTCCTCAATCTCTGCTGGTCATTCGCCGTTTCGGGGGCATAGTGCCTACGACGGGAAGCCTCCTAATCCAGGCTCACGGTAAGAGCAGAATCTGTACAGATGACCCACTTCTCACCAATGAAAACACAAAGGCTTGCGCTCGTGATCACGCCAGATGTCAATTTTCCTGGGCCCATGCTCCTCATATTGATGTATGCTACGTGCTCTTGGGGGCAGATAGGTAGCCGTTGGTTCCCGTGGACGAGGTGAGCTGCGTGCTGCAGGTGGGAGAGGAGTCGCCGCCATCGGAACTGCTGCATTGCTGTGCACCGTGCGTTGTCTGAGAACTTCAGAGTATCGTCACGAGTTCAGATAGGTCAAACCGGCTGCAGCTCACGCTCTGGCTCTTTTATGACCTGCCTCAGTTGGTCTGGAACAACGTTGGTAACAGATAATGCAGTCTACCCAGCATCTCCACCAGAAATGCTGCGATGCTGAGGTATACAAACTAATAAAACAAGCGTATTTATTAGGGCGAACTTGTAACCACGAGTCTAACGACTATGGTCGTCTCAGTCCAAGTTAGTTGAATTCCACAGATCCAACTGTTTTGTTCTTCTTCGTAGCCAGAGCGCACGAGTGCGTGGTGCATTTCAGCCGGGTCTGGCCTGGTGCTCGTGCCACGATGGTCATGGTGGGCTACTTGAACGTGGCCAATTAGTCGCGACAATATATGATATACATTTCCTGAATTTCATGTTATGACTGGTCACTTATTCTCCTCATGCAGTCATGTTATCCCAATGAAAACACAATATCCGTCGGACATCTGAAACAACTCCGAACATCCGCGGGCATCAACGTATACCTGTGAAGGATAGCAAACGGACACCCGTTACGGTTTGAGTGAGTGATATCCCACAAGGGGTATCCCAAACATATCCTGCCTCAGACATTCATAAAAAATGTAGTTCCGTACACATTTTCTGTCCTCAACCTGCTTCTGACTGCGCCTTGGCGCCCATCGCACACATAATGAAACTAGCTACATTTTGCTTCGCTCATAGGTGATAATCGAGTGCAGTAAAAAAAAATGAGGAAAATATAAATCTCGTAAAATTGAATGAAATAATGACGAAGTATATGTTCAGCATGAAAATTACTTATTAGATTGAATTTTTCGTCTTCAAAATGGGAAAGCTGTGCGCGTTAGTGAATGACAGAAATTTCGATTAACTTTGTTTATACACCATCATTTCCTAACTCTTTCAAAATCTGAACTAATACAAAAAATATAGATGTTATTTCATTTTAGTAGATAACTTATAAAACTTTTCTGGTTAAACACAACATATGAACTTTGCATTTACTAAATTTTGTCGGAATAATTTGCAGTATTTGTGTTGTTTCGCCTTTTTTATTCTAAACATCTGTGCGCGTAAGAGGGACGTGCGCGATTCCTGTCCCCTTCGTAGCCTAAACTTCGTAGTTCAGCTTCTGTACTGTGATACTGTGGACGTCAAGAACTCTAAAAGGTCTCAGAGCGGATGCAGAGGTAAGTTCATTGTCTTCGAACTTGCGGTACAGTGTTTACGATGCGCCAAAACAAGATACCTGCAGGTGTTTCGTGAGCCCGCTTGTTCATTCATGTTAGAGAAGGTGTCGCAGCCAGCGTCGCGATATCGTCGCTGTCCGCAGGCTCTTCGGCGGTTGTCAAGTAGTATGTGTTCTGTGCTGTTGTAGGGAATTTACGTGGACGAATAATCAGTGTGCAGACATCATTGCGGTGAAAAAGTGTTTTGTGCGCTTGATTGTAGTGGTGGTTAGATCGCGTTTTGGCTGTACACAGCGGTCTTCAGCCGAATTCACGTGATGAATGTAGTGAATGACGAAAGTGGCAGCTTTTACGTTGCTCTTATGCAAAGTAAACACTCGATTTACTTATTCACTGAAGAAATGAAAACGCAATGTGAACTACGATCTTTTTTTTTGTAAATATAGGCTAACTTTTTGACGTTGTAAAATGTGCTGTCTGTACGATAGTACGATAGTACGATTTCATTTTTCGTTCAGTGTGTGCATTCATGCTGTACCGAATAGGTGATATGATTAAAAAGATATAGCAAACATAGTGTCACTACAATCTTCTTTGTCTGACATGTGATGTACTTTGTATGATACAGGACAAACACACAAAGCGAATTTTTATATATCTTCTCTAATATTTCGTCATTATTTTTATTTTTATTATTTTATTTCTGGCATTAGTGGTGTTATGGTTGCTGGATTTTTTTGTATTTTGATTGTTTTTTCGCTCGCGTCTATGTAATATTCGGTGCTATGCTGGTATCAGGATCTTTCGTAGTAATGTATATATATGTTTTTCTTACACCGTATTTGTTATTGTAATGTTAGCTTATGGTCTTCATTGTTATACAAATCTTTGTAGTTGTCCCACCTGCCTTGTATAGGGTTCACTGGCCTCGTCAAGCTGTCCATAAACAGCTTTTATCCAGTGAACCTCTCCAGAATCTGTTTCTTTTTGGGATAATAAAAGGATTTGATATGATTTGATTTGATTAATAGAGTTTTTTGTTGTGTTCTTGGTACTTTCAGTAATTCAGCATTCGTTTAAATCAGATAAGTTTGCTGGTACCATGACAATCAAATCAACAAGCTTTTACTTTAATGTTTTCGTGACTGGTGCAGAGAAAGGTGTGAAGAAGAGGTTAAGAAAAGTAAGAAAACTTGATACCACTTTTTGCCGGTTAAGGTAAGTTGGGGGAGGCTTAGAGAAGTTGGTTTAGAGAAAGTTTAGAGAAGTTGGGGAAAGTGGGAGAGGTGCGTGTCAAATCGTCGATAAAGTTGCACAAGTCTCAAACTGCATGCTGAGACTTTCAGGACACAATCCTATAATTACGAACTGACATGTAGATCTAAATCATTGAAAAGTTTTAGCTCTGAAATGCATTTGTATATATTTTGGCTGGATCAATTTATGCACTAGCATGTCACCTCTCTCTGGAAATGCTGTGTTTTGTTGATTTTACAGAAAACACGCTGAGAAAAATTTGGTGAGGTTAGCTTGCATGCGCCTTTGCATGCAAAGAAAGATAAGTGGTACAAATTAATCTGCATTTTAGCCTGTATAAAAGCAGCTCCGATTTACTCGAGGAGCACTTCAGCCCTGTGCGAGCAAGGAAGAGCTCTGTCTGATCGATGGCTTCCTGGAGTGCAGTCTCGACTTCCCCTTCGCTACCTCCGGAACACCAGATGGTAATATCATCAGCGTAAAGCACATGGCTGATGCCCTTCACGTTAGATAGCAGTGTGGACAACTTGCATATAGCGATGTCAAAGAGAAGCGGAGATATCACCGCTACTTGCGGCGTGCCTTTAGGGCCCAGTGCATGGGAGAGGACTTGAGGTCTCCGATATTGAGCGTGGCCTTCCTGGATTCGAGAAAGGAGCTGACGTATGTGTGGAAGGCTTCGCCTAGTCCAAGCTCCAAAATGGAGTTTAAGATGTCCGCGTGAGAAATGTTGCCAAACGCTTTTTCTAAGTCAAGGCCCGGGATGCCTCTTACGTCCCTTGTGTTCACGTGTATGATTTGATGTTTGAGCAGCTTTATTGTGTGCTGTGCGGACAAAGACGGACGAAAGCCAACCATGTTGTAAGGAAAAAGACCTTTCTTCTTGATGTACTTAGAGACACGGTTGTAAATGACGTGCTCCACCACCTTGCCGACACAGGACGTTAACGATATGGGCCTTAAATTGCCTAAACCTGGAGGTCGCCCCGGCTTGGGAATGAAGACAACCGATGCCATTTTCCAAGAGTCGGGGACAGAACCTTCTCTTCATATGCGTTTGATCTCATCGGTAAGGAAATTGATGGATTCGTCTTCCAGGTTCCTCGGGGCTTTATTCGAGATGCCATCCGGCCCCGGAGCCGATCGTCCATTTAGGTTTTAAAGAACTTCCCAAACGTCGCTGGTGGTAAAGGGCTCCCCAAGCTCAGTGCAAGGGGGTCCAGTGTAAGACGAATAGTCTGAACAGCTCGAGGAGCCAATGGGTAAATATTTGTGCGCCAAACCATCCAGTATAGCGTCTTCAGAATCAGACTGTCTGGCGACGTGTATGAGTTTAGCAATAGCTTGCCTTTGATTACTCTTGGAATTGACTCGTGCAAAAGGTGCTTTAGCGAATTCCATTTCCCTCCTATTCTCATTTGGCCATCAACAGAACTGCACGGGGGAAATTAGTGTAAGAATTCATTGTACGTCATCTTCCTCATCTGTCAATAACCACCATCAGTCTTCGTTCCGTTCCTCTCCATCATCGGCGCCATCTTGCTGTTGCTTGAATAAAGCGTCAGCTGAACCGTCGTATTTCAATAAATATTCCCATTCCCACCCGCC
This sequence comes from Rhipicephalus microplus, assembly GCF_043290135.1. Lineage (NCBI taxonomy): Eukaryota > Metazoa > Arthropoda > Arachnida > Ixodida > Ixodidae > Rhipicephalus > Rhipicephalus microplus. The sequence continues at coordinate 52,102,418 of NC_134701.1, read as the reverse complement.
GACCCCCCAAAAAGCAGGGGGGGAGAAGGTACGTGAACTTGGCAAGGTATTCAGTGGCAACATTATTGATTTATGACATGTAGTTTTACGAATAAACATACCCTCCAGACACACTTCGCTTCAAACTAGCCAGACAGGTCTTTGTCGAACATGTTTACCTTTAGACATGTAGTATACAAGTGAACTCCGAACTCAGTCTTCTGCAAGGAAGATATTCCACTTAGCGACCTGTTCTTTTAAACTGTGATGGGAGCCGCCGAAAGTCAAAAGGTGGAGAGGATATTGTAAAGAAGAAAGTTCAAAGAAATGAAAATCATGTAACGTCCGCCTTCAACGAGTGTGGCTGTTGGATGGTTTTCTACAAAAATAGAAGTAACTGTATTTTTCCCTACAGTTACTCAATCAAAAAGTAACAGTTTTACATTTACTCTAAATGAAAGTAGCTAGTTACAGTTACAAGGGACTAAAATGTAACTAGTTACCGGTAATGCATTACTAGTAACTAGTTGCTGCCCAAGACTGCACTAGATGTTTTTGCTACCTCATAGTAGTCGAGCTAAGCAGATCACCATGCGGTGAAAGCTGGCAGGCTAAATACTGCCTAATACCTACAGAAATGTGTGCTTGTACAGTAAAATATACATAATCTTGCAGTACTAAAGGACAGTGCCTTTGACAAATATGTGCAAACTAATTATGACGACAGCCGTGCATGCACTGGAACAGGAGACTTTAAATTCACTGGTGGTTACGAAAAAATGTGGGCAGCTGGCACTAGTGACCCAAGGCTAGAAAAAAATTGATGGGCACTTGATAACGACTCCATTTGGGAGATGCTCTGTTAGAATGTCATTGCTCTGTTGTGGGACCTTGCCAAGATCATTGGCTAACCACAAGTGACCACACACTGAACCCACAGCTCCCCTACTGAAACGTTCCGTATGAAATCTTACGGAAAATATATGGACTCCGTAACATTTCCTTATGCTACATACGGAAAAATATGGAGTTTTATGGAAATATACGGAAGTTGTATGGCGTTTACGGAATGCTTCTTATAAAGTATAAGGAAGGATAAGGAAATTGTATGGCGTATACGGAAAGCTTTTTATGGAGTATACGGAAAGATAAGGAAAATGTATGGCATATATGGAAAGCTTTTTATGGAGTATATGGAAGGATAAGGAAAGATAAGGAAACTTATGGAGCATACGGAGAGTTCATGATGGAAGGATAAGGAAAGTGTATGGAGTGTACAGAAGCTTTCATAAGGAAAATGCAGAATGTAAGGTCTTACGGAAATATACAGATTTTGTAAGGTGCTTACGAAAATGTGAAATAGTGCATGAAAGGCATGTGGATTGTTGCAAAAATGTGGAAACTCTACAGTTGTTGTCACATTTTAAGCAGGAAATTCGAGCTCTATAAAGTTATAAATGAATGCACAGTGACATATATAGTACAAAAGAATAACGCAGGCTAGTCTGTGTTGTCAGTCACCGCTGTTCGCCCTTTTCCAGAATGAATACAACTTCTGCAGATGACCAGGTGCTAAAATCTGTCACACGGAAAATGTGTCATTCACAAGGAATGACAATAACTGTCATTTTACTTGCATGCTGTCACACGAAAACAAATAAAGCAAAAGAAGCATAACTTCAAGGGCTCGTTTTTTTGTAGAAACAATAATAATGAGAACTAAATTCAATGTGAATGAACTTGTCAATATTAATTAAACTGTTCTCATTAGTATTGGCAAAGAGAAATGTCATTTTAAAATATCGACCATGAGCTTAGCTCTCCTGAGCACCGACAAAAGAAATGAAAATCTATGAAAACTAATTGCATGTAGCCTAAAAATATTTTTTTATTGATAGTATATGCTCCTACAATATAAATACAGCTATACACAACTTGCCACAGCTTCACGACAGAAACGAGGTAGGGGCAGAGGGAGTGGTCAGAAAAATAATTAAGTATGAGAGCACAACTGATATGTACAAACACATAATGGTGCTCATCACTGATGCACGGATGGTCGTGTATAGAGCTGGATCGTTTTGAGATTTTCAAAAGCATTGTTTCAGACCACCATGCAGATTCCGCTTCAATTGTAGTGCTACATAAGACACAACTTATGAGCCAGCTTTAATGAATAAGAAGATTATAGGTTAAACAAATGCTTTAAAATATATCTTATCATGGCTGCATGGACGCATACAAGCTATGTAAAGCGCAATAAAGTGAGGACGCATGAGCTTCTCTTGATGCTTCAGTTCTACATAGATGCTTCAACTGTGCTGCAAAGAAATTTAACCAATGTCTGTGTGTGCAACATTGTCCATTTTAAACTATATATATATATATATATATATAAAATTCCTAGTGCGAGTTAAGCTACGTATCACTCCATAACTCTTCCTTTTATTAAGGGCAATTTTTCAAACAATCAACATTATTCATTTTCTGTCTGATGACTTCGTGCCCGCAATTGTTGGTTTGGCTCGATCACAATTGTGCAGCCCTTATTTTGGAGGAATCAAAAAACATCAACCAAAATATATTTTGGAACTGCTTCTCGGTGATATTGCCTTCCCTCAACTGCCACGCCTTGAGATGAGTCATATAGCAAGTCTCGCGCATACCTAGAGCCTACCCTTGAAGAAACTGGTCCGGCTGTGAAATGCTCAGTTTTTTCTCAAATAAACTTTTTGGTTTGAGTTTTCTCACTTCTCGAGTCCCTTCACAATCAAGCAGACCCATTGTTCCCGTTAGTCCTTAATTTTGTTATATTATGAAATAAATAAAAAAATTAGTAATGAAAATAAAATACTAATAACTGTTGCACAAAAAACACAGTCCCACATACGTACTTGAACGCAATATTGCTTTTATTTTGTTTTAGAACCTAAGGCATTAGAAAAGATAGCAGTACAATAAAAACGTTGAAAAAAAAACAAAACGTTAGACTTGGCGGGACTCGAACCTGCGCGACTCAGTTGTGCTCGCGTACGTGAACTGAGTGCGTTAGCTTGCTAAGCTATTCGCGCTGAAGAGTGCACATGAGTTTAAGTTATGCATATAAATTTGCTTTTTACACGCTATGTGTTGGCATATTTATGTACGATATGCGATCGTATCTATTGTTGTGTGCATATGTTTTGTGATTGTATATACGTCACATGCTTTTCGCATGTCTTTCAACTATAGATTGCTGCCCCGCCGCGGATGAAAACAAGTATTTTTCCACACACACACACACAAGCTTGAGCAGTTGAAGGTTGTTTCCCGGGCTCTCTTGCAATTCAGTCGGCTACCACAGGGAATTAGAGTGATACGCCAATAATCCCTGCATCTAGCTGTATTCCACTTAGTAGCTCTATCACTTGATGACAAATCGAGCGCGGGGCGTGACGCTATTGCGCACGACCATGCCTCGCGTAGTGGCGACATCAGCTGATTGCGCCGGCCCGCTTGCTTCGATTTGCTTCAGAGCAAAGAAATGTCATACCTTGAAAGATTGCGTACTGCACTATGTCAAAATGTTACTGCTTTGTAGCCATCCTATGATTCATTGAGAATTGATAACTCTGATATCACTACTGTAGAGCTTTGCGTCGGCGACACGCACCGAACGTGAAACCGCACTACGTCTGTCGTAGAAGCAGTAGGAGGCTGTCGTCTGCTAGAACAAAAACAAAACAAAGACCTGCGAAAATATTCATAAGTTGTAACTTGTTTTTTGAATAACCGTTTATCACTTTTAAAGTTGTTTTGCCACATAACATACATTTTTTTTTCAGTTTATAGTAGCGACAGATGTTTTTTTTTATTTTTCTCACACAGATATCCAAGTCAAATCCATTCACAGCTAAAGCCACATGTTGTTTGTCTTCTTTGTTTCTGTGGGCATGCCGTTTCGGTGCGTGTCTCATGTGTTCGCGCTGCTACACACGAGAGCACGAATTGTTAAATTTACGCAAGGAAGCGTCGTTCCTCGTTCGTGTGATGTGCTAAGATTGCGCCCTATTCCCGCGGTTGTCCGAGTGCGGATCAAGTGCGAGTCGTCCAAGGAATCGGCGGGTTGGGCGGGCGCTCGAAGGACACCGAGGTGACGGCTGACGCCTGTGGTCGCTTCCCTCAGGACAGTGTGAAAGAAACTAAAGGTAAGGGGGACACTTTTTTATGTAGACCAAGTATGCCACTCAGTGCAAGTGTGTGTTGCTGCACTCGAACGAGGCGTCGTGAAACGGCAACCTTACGCGCCTTTGCGAGTGCGGTTGCCGATTCGCTTTGACAACGCTAACGCCAGCAGAGCCATGGCGCATCGGCGCGGCCTTACTGAAGCTAATTCGAGACAACTGCGGCAACATGCATGTGTATGGTGATCGATTTTTTCATATGTGCAATGTAGTGCGGAAGACGCACACGGCGCTTGCTTTGCTACGTTGTTGATTAAACGAAGCCTGCAGTGCCATTTGATGCAAAGCAGCATTTTGTTTACGTTCGCGGGCGATACAATTTGTAACTTGGCTCGATTCACCTAGCCAACTGCCTAAGTGGGTTGATTAGCATACGTTCACGGTAGAGCGTTATTATGCCCCTAAACAGTGGCGTGTGCTTGTTAAAAGATGTAATGTGTGTGCCTAGTGTAGAGAGAGAGAGAGAGGTGTTCGTGCAAATTGCATGTGTACCTGCAAGACGCCTTTGCTTGTAACTAATAATGTACAGGCCAGCACCTACACTGTACGCCTGACTTTGAAGAAAACTTGCATGCACAATGTGAGATTTTGTAATCTGCCAGAGTTGCTTTTTATAAAATAATACACTGCCAGCATGTTCAAAATATGTTTCGCTGCTGTGTGGCAGGGGTGCGGTTATCACGCTGTTGTGTAGTTGCTGATGCAAGCACTTATAGTTTTGATGCGTTAATATTTCTCATCTAACTCATCAGGTTTTTGGCTGTTTCAGCACAAACAAGGCAAAGAGAGAAGGAAGACGGGTAATGACAGGACCAGTGCCGACTTTTGTTTGCAGGAGAATACCCATGTTGGTGTATTTATTGTGACAGCCTTTCTGTGTTGCTTTTTTGCCCAATTTATGCAACAACACAGTTGTCAGCAATATGAGAGAGAACACTGAAATTAGCTTTTAAAGATCATGGTGACTAAATGCCTGGTAACTCACAGCACAAAGTAAAAACAAAAGACATCAGTATGATCAATGTGGATGAGTACAGTCTTGCATCTAAAAAATATATTGTGCAAAATGTTGCCTAAGTAAGAAACCTCTCTATGTTTGCAAATAGTGTGACGTCACTTCGAGCACCGTGCCAGCCATTCCCTTCCTCTGTGCAAGGGCTGGTTGGCAAGGAAGTTGTTTGTGACGTTCCTGATAGACCACTGAGATGTATGCGATTCTAAACCTGTAGCCTAATATATACGTAATCTTTTGTGCAGTTACATCGCTGCATCTGACACCTACAACTTATTTGCATATTTACATTGCTCCCTTAGGACTTAACACACAAACTTGTTGTTTGCATTGTCACTTCATGAATATCGAGCGGTAGAGGTACTGAGTATATGTGAAACAAGAATCTCTGCTTATTACATGAAGAAATATGAGGCCTTCGATAAAACGAGTTATACCTTTATTGAGCTTGCGTACTCGTCAGGGCGATTCATACATGCAGCTCAGCAAATGGTATCTTCCAGCCCGGTGACCTTGCAATTTTTTTCTGCACACAGCGTAAACACCGAGATGTACCCACTCGCAGATGGTCACGTCAAGTGCATATTTACCTTGACTAAAATGTCGAATCAAGTTTTTTCATCGACCGGTCCCTGCCATGAGTGCTAGTCTTCGCAAACAAGACACATTGTTATTGACACTGCACACACCACACTCAGTATTCTCAGTTGAACCGATATTCTCAATACCTTTCAATGCACACTACATGCCGCAATCAACAGTGCACATTTTTGAAGACTATGCCGCTGTTGCTCGCACAGGCCACCACGTGTTCACTTCTTCAAGATAAACAGACAGCGTGGCAAATATTTTACCACACAGTTTACCACACAGCTGGATGTTTGCTGACACATACTACAGCTAATGTCGACATTGTAACGTGAAGTGTAAGCTTTGAAAAATTAAAACTTGCCCCAAACACCGCACGACTGTACCGGGCTGAGCCACCAGCGGGAGTGTTTTTCCAGCCACACCTTTTACATGTGCCAGTGACATCATGCTGTGACGTACCTCGGTAGGGGCCTATCGCTGCATACTTTATGTGAATGAGGGTCCTGTTAGTGAAAGCAGGCATTGTTGATTTCATAACTTGTTCATGCCCAACTGGACCTTCATTTGCACAAGTTGTCTGACTGATATTCAGGCGAACTTTTGTGTAATAAATTATACAGTTGGCAGTCTGTGCTTTCCCCATACTGTTGTTACTGGTGTTTCTTGTTGTTACTTTGCACTGCTCATTACTACTCACCTACACAAACTAGCCTATCTTGCCGCTGTTTTGGACAAGATGCAGCAGGCAAGTGCGATAGTGTTCATAACTCTAAATTCTCAAGCAAAATTTTTCGTTTCATATTCAGTTAGTTGCATTCATATCAGTACATTATAAGAAATCATTGATTAAACATGAATCCGTGTTCCTTTACATAATGCTCACAACTTTTATATCAAATTGAATGGTGTTTATAAAAAACATGGGTTTTAGCTAAACTTCATGCTCTTTTCTCGAAGAGCTGACAAAACGCTATTGCATGCTTACTTGCCATGAATTGGACTGTGTTCTAAATACATTGCAATTCTTCACCGGACTGCCAGTACACTTCACATTGGGGGAACATTTAATAACCATGGATTGATTAAGAACGGAAAGAAAGAAGCGGCAGGCCGGGATACTTGATATTGGCATCCGTTTTGCTACCCAGCGCATTATCATGCAAACTTCCTATAGAGTGCTTATGCGTCTTGCATGTGTGTCTGTAAACCAAGAACTTTGGGTAGAACTATATTTATCTTACAAATGGTTGCAGGACTGTGGAGGCTGTAGGGCTGCTTAGGAATGGTGGAATCCCTGGACGTGTTCAACCTTGCTGCATCAGCTCCTTGGTGTTTTCACGGCATCTTTACAGATGTGTTGGGTGAGTAAAGCAAGCAGGTTTCAACACAAGGAAAAGTATAATATGGCAGCACCTCTTGTGCGGGCCTTACATCCCAAGTATATCAAATATTTATCTTGCCTTGTGGCCTGTAATTTTTAAAGAGACACTTCTTTTTGCTTTATATTTGAGTCTTGATGCTTCGACAGCAATGTATTTGTGTTTGACAGCAAGTGTTCTTGAACAAATATCTGATCTCAATGATGACAAAACACCCTTCATACTTGGTCCTTAGCATAAGCTAGCACTTATCTGTAGCAGATTCAATTATTCATTTTTTGCTGGGATGATAATGGGCAAGTAGCAAAGGCAAGTTCAGATAGGAGTGATCGGTGACGTCTGTTTAGGCTCTCCCATATTGCTTTGCAACCAGAGTTACTTGTGGCCACATATACAATGAAGCCACATGACGTGCATTCTAAATGAGATTACCATATCACATTTCACTGCATCTTAGTATGTGCCAAACAAATGCAGATATCATTAGCTTGCCACTATAAAGGAATCCTAAACCAACACAAGGTTGAAATTTAGTCGTGGTGTTGCAGCTGTGTATGACTCTACAATGGATACATAACCGTGATAATTTGTCTATATGTTGTCGCAATAGTAATGTTACACACATTGTACGATACAAAAGAGGTCCTCGCTTATTTCGCTTTTTTTCGCTATGCTTCTTTCTTGTCTCTTCTTGCCATGTGCTCCTCCTCACTGTACAAGGAGCAAGAGCAGTGGGCATACAAAAAAATGTATTTAAAAAAAATGTTGTAAGGTGAGCACTGAAAAGCTGAACACTTCCAAACGGCTCAAAGAGGTAAAGGTATTGTTTCTAGCTACTTTTTGGGCACCCATAGCTAGTTGTGCTGCTGCAGTTAAAAAATAAGTTAAATGTTAAAAATTAATTGGAGATGGTTTGGCACCCATAATTGCAGTTACATACAGAACTAGGTTTCAATGCGTAAGCAAAATCTGTTTACTCTAAATCAATCCTAATGATATCTGAAATTCAGGAAATATTCACAGAAAAGCTCAGGAAAAGGCTAAGTGGTTGCCCCTTGAATGTGAAGGAGATACCCTTCTTCTAAAAGTTCAATAGACAGTCTAGTAGTCTCGATATTACATGCACTATAAAATATTCTGGTGTGGTGCTTTTCATGCATGTTATAATGAGAGGGTTTTTTAATAGAACTGTTGTCACTTTGCCCTGCATTGCTGAAATTGTTCACATAGTTATAATACATGAATCACTTTATGCCTTTTGATTTTATGCAAATGGTTTGCTTACCCAGTCGGTTTAACTTGATTTGGATAAAATCATAAATGCTCTAAGATTTTTTTTTACTATACAGCAGGTTTATTTTTAAAATACGCGACCATTGATGTGAACGCAGTTGGTGGCGTGCTTGATTAATCCTTCACTATTACCACTCTAACTACACCTGCTACAGTGCATAGTGTGACAAAAGTAATGGTACTTAACATTACTGGCAGCATACACTTTTATGTCTCATAATAGGTTAAAAAGCCTGGTAAAAATGTGTGTACGTTTTTTTTTTTCACTCCAACTAAATATTCTGGTCTACTCAAAGTAGCTTCCACTCTTTTAAGTTCCTCAAACTTTTAGGTGTTCAAAAGAAGTATCAATGCCATATACTTTCTTTGTCAGCCTACTCACCACTCTAATAATGAGAATTACCTGACATTACCCAGTAAAATAAAGGAATGTTATAAAAAGTAATGTCAATTCAATTGTCAAAAAACGTTGCCAAGTTACGTTTTTGTTCACTTTTCTTTTCACAATTTTGTTAAAGTTACTTTTGATAACATCCCCTATAGTTTGTTTGGCATCATTTTCTGCTAGTTCTCATTATAATGTGTTCAACAAAGACAACAAACCTTTAAATTTATAGTTCTTTCTTTTACTCATGAATCTGAAACAGTGAATCTCAGTAATCTTAGCGGTGTGTGACTTTTTTTTTTTTTTTTTTTTGATCAGTTGTGCATGTGTTCAAGTACATGCATTTAGGTGGGAGGGCGAACTATTGCCTCCTCCTGTGACTAGCAGATTTTCTGAGAACGGACAGATGCATAATGCTGCCAAAGAAGTATAGGGATATTGGAAGTAATCGTAATGTGATTGCAATCGTAATGTAATTGCCAGTAGGCAAAAAAAAAGGTGTCCCACACTCGCCATAATGGTAACAGGCAGCGCTGACTGACTCTTCCATGTATAAATGCACATATATACCATACAAAATGGAAGAGGGATAGCCACCATGGTAGCTCAGTTGATAGAGCATCGGACATGTTATTCGAAGTTCACAGGCTCGGTCCCTGTACAGGGCAGGTTATCTTTTTTTTTTTTCCTGCCCCGCCATGGTGGTCTAGTGGCTAAGGTACTCGGTTGCTGACCCGCAGGTCGCGGGTTCGAATCCCGGCTGTGGCGGCTGCATTTCCGATGGAGGCGGAAATGTTGTAGGCCCGTGTACTCAGATTTGGGTGCACGTTAAAGAACCCCAGGTGGTCAAAATTTCCGGAGCCCTCCACTACGGCGTCTCTCATAATCATATGGTGGTTTTGGGACGTTAAACCCCACAAATCAATCAATATCTTTTTTTCCTTCTACTTTTCTTTCTTCACAATTACAACACTTCTATTCTTCTTGAAGATTTTCTGGTGTAAAAAAGGTACCTTATAATCTGAAGAGGCAAACAGAATGTGCCAGTTGTACGAGTTAGCTCTTGTAGTGGTTACAAGTAAGATATGTTTTGAAGAATAAATCACTCTGCCACTTGCCTAAAGAATGGCTACAGGACATGGCGCTGGATGCACTTTGTTATTTTTGAATCAAGCTATCTTGTATTCTATTTTTATAAATTACATGGGATACACATGACGGTATCACACACTTACGCCACAAAGATTATGCAGCGAACAATGTTATAAATGTGAAATTGCATAAGGATAAGGTGAAAACTGCACCCTCAACGAGAATGTACAGAAAGCACAGGGTGCAGGCGTCATTCCTTCTGCCCGTGCTTTTCAAGTGCGAGCTGTTTTCACCTCGTTCTGACCAACTAACTAGATTGAGATGTGTTGTTATAGTGCAAGAGGATGCTCCACGGGAAACTAGGTTTGTCTCAAAGTCTGTGTGTGTCTTTCAACCTATATGGTGCCCGGTTCAAGAGTTCATGCAGACCAGATCGTGTAAAACAGGACCGTGTAAAATGGACCGTGTAAATAAAATAAAATCGACCATGTAAATAAACAGGATCGTGTAAAATGTCGTTTTCGTGTGCAACTGTAGTTGTGGTTGTGCTGAATGACCTTTCTTTATATACACTGCATAACAAACTTGCTTCTTTAGAGTCGAGTGCATCTTCGGATCGATTGTAAATGTTTGCATATGCGAGGCCTTAAGTTTTATAAGAAATTCCTCAGTGTGCCACGAGGAAATGTGTGTTCAGCGAAAATTTGTATATCATTATATACAACTCTCAAAGCCTCGTCTACAACTTTATGCAGGTTGACCTTGAGCAGAAAACGAGGAGCGGCAGCAGCCCCCAGAAAAGAGCAAGCACCCTCCAAGCTCCCGTAGCTCTCTTCGACAGGAACAGCAAGGTCACTGTGTGGCATTGAAAACCATTGCAAGGAGTGCCTTATCAGTACACTGTGCTGCTCTTTCATCGCAGAAGACGAAGTTGACCACTCCAGAGGAACTTCACGCTGTGTATTGTGAGTGCTTCAGTGGTTTTGTTTTTGTCCAGCCAGCAGTTAAGAAATCATGTGTCAGATTCAGCCAGGATGGCTAGAAGGAGTCGGGCAGGCATGTTTGGACATTTGTCTAGCCAAGTAGTGCTAATTTTCGCACTGGTCCTGTTGGAGTTACTGCCACAATCACAGAAGCTACGTCACCTCTCTAAATGTACAGATGTGTCGGGGAAGATTAGCTGCATTAGGTTTTTCTATAACCGATAGCTGCCAACGTTCTTCATTATACAGGAGTTTTGTTCCTCACTTATGGGTGTAAAGCCCTCTGCAGAAAAAATGCAACACGTCTACTTCCAGAAGACTCCAAGGCCCAACTTGTAGGTTTTTTTGGCTTGTATCATAAGCACCTCGTTTGGGGTACATGAACATTTTATGAACATGTACAGCGAAAATTTTGGGTGGCTGGTCGTTTTGTCGTTATCTTGTTCCTCGCAGTATTCTTAAGCATGTTGTGCATTACGTTGTCAATCTGGTTCATGTGCTTAGAAGACATTACGAAGTTTCAGGCTACAGTATAAAAAGCCTGGAAGCAAGCTATCAATAATTTTTTAACAGAGTTGCTTAATCTGATACATGATACATCACTAAACTTTCGTGCGTATTCATCAATGTAAGCTCGTCTTAGTGTTATCCAAAATGAAGATGTGAGTCGACAGATGGAAACATCTAGTGGGGTAATCGGGGTGAACAGTAGAAGTGCTTCAGACAGGCTGGCCGATGTTGCGATAGGAGGACCTATTTTTTAGAAGTCACCTTGTCATCCTTGGCGTGTTACTTTAAATGGGGTCAGTAATGACATCATCTTTTGGTATAGGCGTGTGTGCCTGTTGGAAATGTTTGTCTGAAAAAAAAAAAACTATAACGCAGAAGAGTGCAGCCCTTGCTTCTTTTCAAGTTAGGTTGCGCTGATACAAAGTGTTCTCCTGTCGGAGGTTGGGGGTAAGGGAAGCAAAAAAAAAGATAAATGATAGAAAAGAAGAAACAAGAAGAAAGAAAAGGGGAATGCAAAGTAAAAGTAGTGCTACACTGCTCCTACTTTGCATCTCCCCTTTTCTTCTTTTTTTCCCTTGTTTTCTTTTTTCACATTTTTTGTTACATTTGCATTGTCCCATCTAGTGCATGAATCAATGACACATGGCTTTGCTATAGCAAAGATGCCTATGTGGTGTTTGATTGAACAGTGCATTGTACTTCATTTAGTTAATTACAGACTGATCAGTCTTGCAATAAGTGCTTCCTGTCTATCACCACACATGTTCAATTGAAAAGTTTGTGCTTGGCTCTTAGTATGCTGGTATATAGCTTGTGTCTTGGACTACTCAAAATGGATGTTATTTTGCTGCTGTTTATGGTAATGAATTTATCCAATATGAAAATATCTTGCCTTGTGAACTTTGTCGGACCTGCCTTTCTTTTTCTTTCCTATGCAGGCATTGTATGTGAGGGAGGCAGTAACAGAGAGGTGATAGCTTGAGATTCGGAAGAATAAATGCTGGCAGTGAGGCAATTACGCATCAAACATCCCAGCCATTTTGCCAACCGTCCTAAATGTGTTTTGAAAAAAAAAATATTGTGCTCGTTTACTGTATTTTTCTGAAAACAGCAAAATGCTAAAGTATATCGCAGAGAACAAAATATTAGGCCACGTTGGTGCCTTGTGGACTTCCCAGGATGTCGTCTGGGTGTTGTTTGTAAAAAGTAAAGTGTTTCAAAAATACTGCCTCTTCTACACCAAATTCGGTCTTGGTATTAAGTAAAGGTTATCGTGTGTAGTGCATGAAGCTCAGTAATATGAGTGCAATTTTTTCGCCACATCAAAAGCAAGGAAGCAGTTCTCTTTATATGGCAAGTTATATGATTACACTTTGTCTTAAAGTAGAAATGAATTTTTGAAGTTTTCTTATGATGGCTGTTTTCTGCATTTGATGCACGACAGCTTCCGTTCTGAAGTTCCCCATGGCCCTCAATAGGAGACTTCAAAAATCATTTTCCTCATTTAAACAAAAATTGTAATGATAACACTTGCCATGTAACAAGAACTGTTTATTTGCTTTCAACTTACATATAAAAGTAATTTTCAATTAGACAAACACACAGCTCAAATTGCATCTCAATGTGGACAAAAACGATTATATAGTGATATTTGTAATCTGGACCTAACATTATTTTTTTCGTAAAATATAACTTCTGTGCAGTGAGTATTTGTGGCTCAAATATTCATACAAAATGCAGTATTGCCATACAAGAAATGCAAACGATAAACAGTTTGGCTGAATTCTTCAAAGCCTATGTAGCAGAAAAATTGCACTAATGTTACTTGACTTCAAATACTTTAAGAAGCATCTTTACTTAATATGTAAATCAAATTTGATATGGCAACAAAAACCGGTACTTTGAAATTTTTCTCACAATTAACACCCGCACGACATTCTGCGAAATTCTGAAGGTACCCACGTGACCACTACTCTTTTCTTTTCAAAACATTTCTGCAAATAACTATTTTCAGAAGAGCAAAATACCATCATTTTTTAAACTATACATCTGTGATGGTCGCCAGGCAGTATGATTTGTATGTTTGGTGTAGAATAGCCCAGTGCAAAAAACAACAAATGGCTGAGCATCCTTTGACGCTCGGGCAATTTCGAAAGCATTTGTTTGTTAGCAGCAATTCAGTTAAGCCCTTGTCTTTATGCTTAGGCCCAGAAACAAAACACAAGTAACTAAAGTAGTCCTAAGAGTCATGTAGTCTCACTGTTCCAAGGCTTGTGGAGCCTAATTTAGTGCAAGCTTCACCATTTTTTAAAAATTCAGATTCAACCAACAGGTTTTGGAGGCACAGTGCATTTTCAGCTAACTTGTTTCACACCAGTTACTTAGATAAAAAGCGGAAAGTAGAGGTAAAAATACCATTTTAAAGGCATTGTAGGTAATAACAAAAAGGACTGCTTTCTTTTTTTTGTGTGGTGCTTTGCCTGAACGCTGTGCTTTTTGTGGTATAGTTCATTGTCTAGTGAACATAGGCCTTAAAAACTAACATTAGCCATGTTGAGGTCGATTTCTTGGTTATAGTCATAGTAGCCATATAAATAATTATGACTTCAAACTTGATTGTTCTTTTGAAGATTTTTTCCTTGCATAATGATATTTGAGAGTCTTAGTCAATTTTGTTATAAGAAAACGTGATGTCATAATAGGGTCACTTTTTGTAGAGTCGTTCAGTTCTACCTTACCTTTTACATTCCTAATAGAGCAGTTATTTTCAATATCGGTATTTAAAATGGAATGAGCATGCTGTATGTAGTAAGGTGTAAGCACTTACAGATAGCACATGCACCCAACTTTTCTGTTGGCAGTTTATTTCTGTTATTCTTGATTTATATGTGGGGTTTCACGTCCGAAAACCACTATATGATTATGAGAGACGCCGTAGTGGAGGGCACTGGAAACTTCAACCACTTGGGGTTCTTTAACGTACACCCAAATCTGAGCACACGTGCCTACAGCATTTCCGCCTCCATCGGAAATGGAGCCGGGGTTTGATACCGCGACATGCGGGTCAGCAGCCGAATTTCTGTTACTCTTGCTCCCCTATATGTGTGCAGTTCGGTTATAGTTATCTGGCTTGCACAGATTTTTAATGGCACCTGCCTGGTCCTGCTTGCTTTCATGGTGATTTTAACCTTCATAAGTTGCATAGGTTTAACTCTCAAAATTGTTCAAGATGCCAATTTTGTGCACAAACTGTATAGTACAAAGGCAGCATATGTACATGCACACACTATTAAATGAACATTGAGAGCTTTCGCTTGCAGTTCCTAAAGTTTTACTGTGCAGGAAGCATTTGAATCATAATTTCATAAGGACTTATTAATCGATTATCTCTACCATTGAAAATCGTGACAACCTAGTTATTTTCACTGTGATAAGCATGCTGTTTTTTTTTTTTTGATGTGACAGAACTAATTTATACACTCATTCCTTCTATTATTCACATATGCATAACATGAAGAATTGTGTGCCTTAAATTTTCAGTTTCATTCTGTGTGTTATATTTCTTGTGCATGTAAACTATTGTGCTAACATGTGTCTCTGACATTATTTGTGCCAATTTTCATTTCCAGGTGCCTATGAAAGACACATAAGTTCTATCGCAGTGACCTTCGAAATTTACAGTGGTGCCGGAGCCTCAAGCAGCATTTCGCCGATCTCCACAAGGCATTCATGAGATAAACACAGCGCCACACTTTCATAGTGCTATGATTATTATTTATGTTTATACATTTCGTTCTAAAATTGCTGTTACATTGTGCCACCATCCAGTGGCTTAGGTGGAGCTCGTGAAATTGCGGTGCAGTCACCTCATTTGTGTACGATCAACACTGCAATGTCACTATTCACAGCTGGAGCATACAGACAAATAAAAAAACATATTGATTGTAGCAGGGCTGATGTGTATATTAATGCTTCTCTATTGATAATAACTTTATAAGTTCTTTAAGTCTTGCATAGAACACTGCAATGATGTGTTGCAATGTAACCACCATTTATGATCGCTAGCATGTTAATTTAGTAGTTTTGTAATGTATTTTATTTAAAAGGTAATATTGCTTCCGCATCACGACAATTAGTAAGATGCCGATGATTCAATCCCTCATCATGCACATTTAGGAAATATTGTGATTTGTACACAGTATTGCATGTACTCAAGATGTGGACGTCTATTCAATTTACACATTATATTGCTTTGCACTAGATTCAGACGTAACATGCACATATTTCAGTAATTTCCACATGATACGTCTTTCCATAAGATGTGGAGTCCGCATCATACGTCTTATGCGGAGTCCGCATCATACGTCTTCCATATTCCAATAATTCCGTATGTGAGGTCTCCGCATCTTACGGAACAAAATGCTTCTGCGAGTAGTTTGTGGCAGCCGCGTGCGCTACTCTCAGGGCCTAGTGCTGTCGAGGAGTGTTGCTGGCACTACACGTACTCGGTGTGTTGGCGCAGTCGCTGCTGGGCGCCAGTAGCGGCAACAGCCGCTTTCTTTTTGGATCCTTGACCCTGGCGCTTGGTAACGCGTCCGCCACCTGCTGCCGTCTTCTTTCCAGTTCCCTGGCCATGGTGCTCAACAACTTGGCTGCTCGTCGCTTCCGCTTTCTTTCTGCCTCCTTGGCCTTAGTGTTCGGTGATGCGGCCGCTCGCTGCTGCCGTCTTTTTTCCGCTCGCCTGGCCTTGGTGGTCGGTGACGCGGCCGCTCGCTCTCGTCGCTTTCGTTCCGCCTACCTGGCCTTGGCAGCTGGTGACGCAGCCACTCGCTCTCGCCGCTTCCGTTCCGCATTCCTGGCCTTGGAACCCGGTGACATGTTAGCCCGCCGCTTGCGCATTCGCTCCCTCTGCTTCTGGCGCTTGATATGAAGGGAATCCTCATTCTTAGGGAGATTCTCCGAACCGCTTCCCTTAGAATCACGACCACGCAACGTCCAACGAATTCTTACACTAATTTCCCCCGTCGACAGAAGCGGCTAGCCTGGCCGCGAATTACGCTGTGGAACGCATACGATAGGGCTTGAAACGCGAAACGTGCACAATCTCTGTCCCGTGGCAGCGTTGGTCAATGGGGGCATGAACAAGTGTGACATGGTAGTTCACCGGTGAGGTCTGTTCGACAACTTAATAGGGGCCAAGATAGCGTGACTCAAGCTTCTCGCATAAGCCAGGCGTTAAAAGAGACCAAAGATACCGGTTGGGTATCCGCATACCACGACACTGCAGAACCTTGGGTTAGGAGGACAGGCTCCGGGGTAGGATTCAGGCCAAGGATTATCGCAGCACTGTCTTTGAACCACACCAGGCTGGAGCATTACATGGGCCCAATGGCATTACGTTAAATTCGTAAAGACCGCCCGGCGTAGAAAAGGCAGTCTTTTCTTTGTCTGCATCGTCCATTGGTATTTGCCAATACCCGGACCGAAGGTCAAGGGCGGAGAAGTATTGGGCGCCTTGCAATGAATCAACTACATCATCTATACGGGGCATCGAATATACATCTTTTGTAATATCGTTGAGCGCGCAGTAATAAACACAACGCGGTGCAGCAATGGCGTAGGGTTTAGAGCATCCGCCTCGCATGCAAAAGGTCCGTGGTTCAAATACCGGTGCCGCGCAGTTCCCAACCAGATTTTTAAAATTCCGCGTGCTGATGGAACTGCATTGGGAGGCCTGGGATGCGGCCTCACTGGTAACCACCGCCGGGAACGCACTCCCTCACCAGAGAAGAATTGGCCACCCTGGTGAAGTATCTGGCCATTACCTCCCACATGCATACGTCAAATAACACACGGCCCTCAGTCCCCAGCAGCTGCAAAGCAACTGACCACGGCGGTGGTCCGATCTGCAACGCAGCAGAGGGTGCTAAGAATTTCTGGATCCGGACAGGCCGCCATCGGAACCTGAACTTGGCAACGTTTAACGCTAGAACCTTATCTAGTGAGGGAAGTCTAGCTGTACTATTCGAGGAGCTAGAGGGTGTTAAATGGGATATAATAGGGCTCAGTGAGGTTAGGAGGACAGATAAGGGTTATATACGGTGCTACAGAATGGGCACGTTGTTTGCTATAGGGGCTTGGCTGACAGAAGAGAACTGGGAGTGGGGTTCCTAATTCATAGAAACATAGCTGGCTACATAGAAGGATACTATAGCATTAATGAGAGAGTGGTAGGTATCGTAATCAGACTGAATAAAAGATACAAGATGAAGATGGTACAGGCTTACGCGCCTACATCCAGCCATGATAACGCTTCAGTTGAAAGCTTCTATGAAGATGGGGAATCAGCAATAAGTAAGGTAAAAACACAGTATACTATACTGCTGAGAGACTTTCATGCAAATGTAAAAAAGAAGCAGGCTGGAGACCAGGCAGTAGGAGATTATGGCATCGGCACTATATACGCCAGAGGAGAGCTACTAGTAGAATTCACAGAACGCAATAATTTACGGATTTTGAATACCTTCTACCGAAAACGATGAAACCGCAAGTGGACATGGAGGAGCCCTGATGGCAAAAATAAGAACTAAATAGACTTTATAATGAGCGAACACTCAGGCGTCGTGCAGGATGTGGAAGTGGTTGGCAAGGTACAATGCAGTGGCCATATAATGGTACGGTCTCGAATTCGCCTAGACTTGAAGAAGAAACGACATAAACTGATACGCAAGAAGCCCATCAATGACCTAGCACTGAGAGGGAAAGTACAGGAATTCAGATTCTCGCTTCAGAACAGGTACTCGGCTCTTAGTGAGGAAACCAACGTTAGCGTAGATACAATGAATGATAATCTGACGAGTATCATTACGGAGTGTGCAGTAGAAGTTGGAGGCAGGGTAGTTAGACAGGACACTGGCAAGCTTTCCCAGGAAACGAAGAACCTAATTAAGAAGCGTCAAAGCATGAAAGTTTCAAGTACAACAGACAAAATAGAACTGGCAGAGCTTTCGAAGTTGATTAGTAGGCGTAAGGTATGCGATGTAAGAAGGTATAACATGGAGAGAATTGAACACGCTCTGAAAATGTGAGGAAGCGTCAAAGCAATGAAGAGGAAACTTGGGATAGGCAAAAAATCGGATGTATGCACCAAGTGACAAAAAAGAGAAAATAACTACCAATATGGATAGGATAGTTAAAATTGCGGAGGTGTTTTACAGATATCTGTACAGTAGCCGGGACAACCACGACCTCAATCCTATAAGAACTAGCAGTAACCCAGATGACACCCCACCAGTAAAATGATAGAAGTCAGAAAAGCTTTGGAGAGCATGCAAAGAGGCAAAGCTGCTGGTGAGGATCAGATAACATCAGATCGGCTGAAAGATGGAGGACAGATTGTGTTAGAAAAACTAGCCAACCTGTTTACGAGGTGTCTCCTGACGGGAAGAGTACCACAGTCTTGGAAGAATGCTAACATCATCTTAATACATAAGAAAGGAGATGACAAGGACTTGAAGAATTACAGTCCGATCAGCTTGCTCTTTGTAGTATACAAGCTATTTAAAAAGGTGATTGCTAGCAGAGTAATGAAAACATTAGAATTCAATGGACCAAAAGAACAAGCAGGATTTCAAACAGGCTACTCAACAATCGTCTACATTCATACTATCAATCAGGTAATACAGAAATGCTCAGAATATAGCCAACCACTATACATAGCCTTCATAGATTATGATAAGGCATTTGATTCAGTAGAAATATCAGCTGTCATGCAGACACTGCGGAATCAGGGTGTTGATGAAGTATATGTAAACATCCTGGAAGAAATGTACATGGGATCAACTGTTACCATAGTGCTTCATAAAGAAAGCACCAGAATACCAATCAAGAAGGGTGTAAGGCAGGGGGGCACAATATCCCCAATGCTATTTACGGCGTGCTTACAAGAGGTTTTCAGAAGCCTAGAATGGAAACAGTTGGGGATAATTGTTAATGGAGAGTACCTTAGTAACCTGCGCTTCGCATATGACATTGCATTGCTGAGTAACTCAGGGGACGAATTGCAACTCATGATTACGGAGTTAGACAGGGAGAGCAGAAAGGTGGGTCTTAAAATTAATCTGCAGAAAACGAAAGTAATGTACAACAACCTCGAAAAAGAGCAGCGCTTCGAGATATGTAATAGTGCACTTGAAGTTGTAAAAGACTATGTCTACCTAGGGCAGGTAATAATCGCGGAGCCAAACCACGAGATTGAAGTAACTAGAAGAATAAGAATGGAGTGGAGCACATTTGGCAAGCACTCTCAAATTATGACAGGTAGATTGCCATTATCCCTCAAGAGGAAGGTATATAACAGCTGTATCTTGCCAGTACTTAGCTACGGAGCAGAAACCTGGAGACTTACAAAGAGGGTTCAGCTTAAATTGAGGACGACGCAGCAAGCAATGGAAAGAAAAATGGTAGGTGTAACCTTTGGAGACGAGAAGAGAGCAGAGTGGATTAGGGAACAAACGGGGGTTAAGGATATCTATAGCTGAAATTAAGAAGAGGAAATGGACATGGGCCGGGCATGTAGTGCGTAGACAGGATAACCGATGGTCATTAAGGGTAACTGACTGGATTCCCAGAGAAAGCAAGCGGGTTAGGGGGAGACAGAAGGTTAAGTGGGCAGATGAGATTAAGAAGTTTGTGGGTATAAATTGGAAGCAGCAAGCACAGGACCGGGTTAACTGGGAACGTGGGAGAGGTTTTTGTCCTGCAGTGGACTTAGTCAGGCTGATGATGATGATGATGATGAGAATTGCACACCTCATCCTACTGCTGCCTAGAGGGGGTCTGGCAGTGGTTCTCTATGGTTCGGTTAAGTTTTGCAATTTTTTTTAGGAGCCGACGATTGAGCCTCTGCCCCTTCCACCTATTGAGTAATGATTTCTTGGCATCTAGAAGGTGCGCAAGGCGGCTGTCCATTCTATTCGTTTCCAAATCCGTGTGTATCTTTTTTGTCGCCTCACCGACGTCTCCCTTGAGCTGTTTGATTCATTGATTCAGGCTGGGGGTTGAGTTTTCAGCTTGCGCGCGTTTTTTTCTAATACGCCGGAAGTGATCCCAATCTGTGAAACTAAACTCTCTTACGGGTTTGCCCTTTACACTGATGTGGGTAGCTAAGACATTATGGTCCCTACCCAGAACCACGTGCAAGTTGTGCCAAACAGCAGACTCAACATTTTTAACAAAGGTAAGATCTGGCGTGGTGTCCCTCGTGCAGGAGTTACCCATCCTGGTCGGAAATGCTGGGTCCATGGCCAGGGTGAGGTTCAAGTTCGCCGCTGCTTGCCACAAATCCTCGCCTTTACGAGATGACCGCAGATAACCCCAAGCCTGATGAGGAGCGTTGCAATCACCCGCCACCACAAGCGGTGAAGTACCGGCCCTGGCGGGTACCCTACTCAAGAGCGCCGCAAATTTTGTCTCGAGTCATTTGGCGAACTATAAATATGCAGGATAAAAACGCTACTCTTTAAATGACCCCCCCCCCCAGAATAATTCCGACCAATGAGTGTTCCCCTTTACTACTGTTCATAGAAAGATCATGCGAAATGTAGGTGTATCCCTTAGATACGAGCGTGCAAATGCCCCTTCGTCCGTCTCCATAAAGAGCGTGAGATGCATAACCCGGCAGAATGGCAGAATCCGAAAGCGTCTCCGGAAGCAAAATGACGTGCGGCTTTTCAGAGTGAGAACGAATGAACTGCTGAAGAACTGCCTTCTTGCAGGTAAACCCCCAGCAATTCCACTGCCAAATCCTGAACTCTTTAGGCGGACGCGCCATGGTTAGGTTCGAAAGATATGTGCCTGCGTTCGAGCGCGTTGACTTTAGCGTCCAACGTATTGACCTTGGCATCCAGTGCGTTGAGCTTGTCCGCCAAGGTATCGACCTTAGCATGAACCAATGCGACTGTTAGGCTAAGCGACTGGAACATGTCCCTGATCTCTGTTTTAAAACTATGCCGTTCCTCATCAAACGCGGGTCTTGTCAAAGCCCTCTTTTTGGCTGGACGAGCAGTGCACTACACTTTCATGGGTGTTTCGATGGGCGTTTCCATGGCCGTTTACATAGGTGTTTCCACGGGCGTTTCCATAGGCGTTTCAACGGGTGTTTCGAGTCTAGTGACCTGAGGAGGTTGTAGAGCCTCACTCTTAGCGTTATTAGCTTTCTTAAGGACGACTATCTCGACTCTAAGTTGCGCGATCACCTCTTTTAAAGCAGCGTTCTCCCTTTCCAGCTGAATAATTCTATCATTATTCTGCTCTGGCAGTATGCCCCCCGTTACCTGTTTCTGGGACCCTTTGACATGGTCAGCCCATTCGGTCGCTGTGGCAGCAGGCACCTGAATGACGACGGCTGGGCCCCGTGATTGGTAACAGCTCCGGGACTGGGAACGGCTTGTGGATCGGGGACCGCTCCTGTATCGGGAGCGCCCCCTCGAGCTCCTGGACTGAGAACCAGGACTTGTTGGCCAGTTCGGACAGCTCATGTATCGATGGAAAGTCCTCGTCAAAGTCGCGTCTTTCTCTTCTGCGCTGTCTGACGGCGTAAGATATCTCGAATCTTTGTGTACAGGTTCTGTCGGTCGTTGGATGAGGCCCTCCATAGAAGGTGCACTTCGGTGAGCAAACGTGCTGGTCGCCAGGGGAGGTCATTCCGCAACCTCGACAGATAACATTTCCTGGAGTGGGGCACACGTCGGCTCTGTGGCCGAGTCTACCACAGGTATAACAGACATCTGTCTGCCGTCGGTAGAGGGTGCCCTTGACTATGCTGGGACCACACATGACGTAATTTGGGACTCGAAGTCCTTCGAAGAGGATAACGACAGTGGTAGAACTCTTGATTCGCCGCACTTCGAGAACAGTGGGTTTCCTCGGCTGAATAAGAAGTCTTCTGAGCTCTTCGTCGTCAATTTCCATATCGATGTTTCTGATGATGCCCTTGCATGTGTTCTCGGGCGCAGCAATGTAAGAGCTAACCTCGTATCCTGCGTTATTAACGGTGATGGCCTCTAGACTTGCATAGGCCTTGGCGTTGACTTGCAATGGTGTACTAATCACAACAATATTCTGCATAGTGTTAAGACAAATGATCTCTTCTGTGATATCCGCAGCGGAGGGACGTGCCGCTGTCGTGAAGGCTTGAGAAATCCGGACGTTACATGTATTTTTAATGTTCAGGCCTCCCCGAGGCCTAACAATGATTCGAAAATGCTCTCTTGGTAGACGAGGCAGCCTTGACACGTCGATGAGGCATTTCTTCACGTTGGTGGGAGATTGGGTGCCACCGCTTTGGCCCTATGGTGGACCTTGAACTTCAGCACCCGCCACAGATTCTTTAGTTAATTTACGCTTACAAAGCGCCTTTATCTATCCAGAACACTGGAATTCTTCGGGAGAAATGTCCTCCCCTTGCACAGTGACTTGCATAGCCATCTTGATAGCTCAAACGCGCTAAGCCTAGCTTTAGGCTTCGCTAAGCCTAACCTTAGGCCTAGCAACCCACAGTGTGGTCGAGCAAGAAAGTCCTTAAAAACTCGGTAAAAGATCCACCCACCATGACAAAATTGTTTTCACGTGGTCCTCAAGACTTCAGGCATCGACTGGAGCAAAAGGCATCAAACACATAGGTAACTTTCACAGAAAAAAAAGGTGAACAAGCAGGAGCCGATGTTTACACGACCGCATGAATCGGCGCCCCCTAGCGTCTTTGCAGCTACACAAAGAAAAAAACTATAGAAGACTACTTTTAGAAGACAGTCCGAATAAAATACATTCTTTAATCTCCCTGTCATGTACGCAGCGTGTCCTTCGGGACTGGTCAGGGACTTGTAATGGATAGCCCTGGGTTCAGGAAAGTGCGGCCAAATCGACCTGCAGAAAAGATGTCCGCCTCTGTTGTTTATGAAATGCAGTGGATATCCGATATCTAGTCAGGGGTGTCCTGTGGACGTTCCTAGCATGTCGTTATTGTCACTGGGATGCTATACCAATTTTGGTACAGATCCCATTATCGAAATGGCAAGGAGAGCTAGAATAGATAGATGGATAGATAGATAGATAGATAGATACACTCTAAGCCAAAACGGAGCAACAGGGGTATAGGGGTTGCTCCTTTCAGGGAGCAATTGCATTGCCACTCCCATTACTCTCCTAAAAGGAGTAACTGCAGAGGGAGGAACCGTTGCTCTCCTTTCAGTTCCTCCTTCGGGGGATGAACAGTTACTCCCTCCAGTTCCTTCCTGCAGACCAACAGTTACTCCCACCAGTTGCTCCCTGCGGACCAACCATTACTCCCACCAGTTGCTCTTCTAAGAGCAACAGTTACTCTTTACCGTTCCTCCCACGTGTTCGCAGTTACTCTCTGAAAACCAACTGCACATGCTTCCAGTTACTCCTTGGGGAAATGAGTATTTATCTCGAGTATGCTTGTCACACGCTTAACACATGGCGAGAGCTTCTTGGAAGAGCACTGCTTGGGTGCTTCTAACACAAAAAGTGGACAATAATAAAAGGAAAATAAATGCTTTATTGTTCTTTTTATGAGGCGACGTGTGACCACACGTAAAAGTAGACTTCGCCACACCACAGCCAGCACTAAACAAACACCATAATACATCAAAGGTTTTCTGCGTCATCCGTGGAAAAACAATCTTGAATTTCTAGCATAGGGCAGTCTGTGTCATCATTGGTGAGAGAAGGGCAACTTCTCCAATTCTGAAGAACTCAAGTTTCGCAGCTGGTGTTTCCATCAGACTAGCGCAGCAGAACGTCACCGCAGGCATATGTGAAGCATCTCATTGCTGCAAGAAAAAAAATAGAAGTGTGAGGTTAAACATGCCAGAATCAATTCATAACAATGAGTCACACACACTGCAGCAGCGCTTACATTCTAGGATATCTACTGCAAAACGAAATGTGAAAAAAAGGAAGGTTCGGCCAAACGTTACTTGGCAAGCCATATAAATGCTGATGTGGTAGACGCTCTTCACATGATGTCTCAGACAGCAATATTCTGGAAGAAAATGTGCAGCACCTCAACAAGGCATATTTGTAGCAGTTAAAGATACCCTTAGGTTCAGTTAACTTGTTTCCTATACACAGCTGAGTGACATTTCTATGAGCCCATTCACCAATGGGCATTTTAAATGAGGTCATGTGTGTGGCAAATAACACGTACTGTCCGCTCATGTTAAAATACTTATTTAGCTCGTGCACATAGTTGCTCTCGATTCTACTGTTCTATCATACGCTGCTGCGTCTTGATTGTGCAATACCTGTAGGCACAAGCCAAGCATGCAAAGCCTGCTTGAAAGCAACCATTTGCAGAGGCTACATCATAATCTTCAGTATATTTCTTTGTACCTGACGCAAACGGCTGGACAAAACTATAGACAAATAAATGTAGACCGTGCTACCTTCAAAAAATGCTTTAAATTTAGAAAACTAAGGTGCATTTGTTCACACGGTTGACGAGTCACAGCCACGAGACATGTAAACGAAGCAATATATCTTACGGCATGCACAGATATTCTGATTCTTTGTTTGACAGTGTCACAGATAGCTTGCCAATACATATATATTTGAGAGCAACAAGATGTGAAGCTTTTATTAGTTCAACGTCTTGTTGGTTCACAGCCAAACAGGTTACTGCTTGTTAGACAAATTGGAATAAGCACACCATGGTTTCCAAAAAAAAAAGCATTATTAGAAGTTAGCTCCCGGTGTGAATGTCTGCCTATTTATTTTGTACTGCCTTCTACATGTGCCACAAAGACATTTGTCGAGGATGTGCTACCAGTCAAGCCAAGATCGCATACTTGGTCAATGTGATGGAAATACAAACATTAGAAACACTGCCACCTCTAGTAAGAGCATAACACTTCAGTATCTTGGACTAGCAAAGAGGTGCACAAGAAAGTTAAGCCCACTCTTGCGGAACTTTGAACGCGAATATTTCAGAGTGGGGGAAGTCAACATGCTATGGCACTTTTAAACCCACGAAACATCTGCAGAAAACAGGGTAAAGGCAAGTCAAGAAACGCTGTTATGAAGGCCTGCGCATGGACAGCTTTGTGAATCTAGGCCCAAGTGTTATGCTTTGTGCAAGCCAAAATCCATGTAAATAGGGAAAGCATACTTTTAGGAGTACCAGCGTAAACAATGCCAGTTGGCTTTTTAGTACAAACAGCAATCCCTGCAATGAAAACATAAACATTTTATCTTAACGGTAACAGTGTGAGCACACACACGGGCCAGCGGAGCCATGTCGAATTGTCAGTGCCAGTGTAACCATGTGGCATAATGAACTATCCTCTGGCCAACACATGCACAGTTTGCCCCTAAAAAGCGATGCTTTCATATACGTAGTACAAGAAGTCTGCACTTACCAAAATTCACTTGCTTTCTGTACTTTAGCATCGTTGGGGGCATCTTTATCTGCAGTATAACCAAATTTGTGTCATATCCCTGAAAAAAAAGTAAAAGACATGCATCAAATATTGTTTCATTTGGTAGCAGTGAAGTCAGGTTAAGAACAGCCAAGTGGGAATCAGCCTAATTATGTGCATGCGGCAAATCCCAAACGGCGTTATTGAGGTTGTCAAAATTTTCGTCGATTGGTATTAACGTCGATATGTGACTTCAACGGCATGCCAAGTTTTTACAGCGCATAAAGATTTCATGATGCAGAATAATGACAGTGCTAACGAGAACATACAGCATTTATGATTGTCTTTTACAATATTCAGTTTTGCTAAGGTTTTGCATCACTAAAGAAATCTGAAAGATTTGGGTCATTCGTCCTCCAATTGTTCTGTCAATATGTAAACTGCTCGCTTGATGGTGCGCTTATAAAATAGTACGTTCAGCGCAGAGGTGAAGCAAGTGACGCAGTGATGTGGGCAGATTTTTTTTTTTTTTTTAGGCATGCGGGGAGGGGGGGGGGGGTCCGCTTATATGAATAGGCCGGGCAAGCGAATATGGTCGTCAATTTGGGCTCCCTACGACCGGCCTAAAAAAATTCTGTGCGCAACCGCCTGGCTATGCCAGTGAAGTGATGCGACAATGATTTGTTCACTTACTGATTTACATACACTTTACATCTCTAAAAAATGCGGCCCAAGGCCCCAACACTCAGCCGTTAACATTACATAAAGCCAATGGTAGAAAAGTGCCAGTATGAATGCAGCTACAACCCCGCCCCAATGTTTTTTTCAAGCGAGGTAGTGTTGCGGAAATGAACTTTTAACTGCAAAAGTACACTGGCACTGCAGTGGTGAGGGGGAAGTGGTTCTTAAAATTGGAAAAGAAAAGAAAAGTGAACCCCGCAACTGTCTGCAGCTAAGTGCGACACCTCAGCAGTGGTTCACATGGGAAGGGGAATGGGGGATAATAGACTTGAGCGAAGAGAGGAAAGAGAAAGGAGAGAGCGAGCAAAGGAAGGGGGGGACGCACAGATCGTCTACCAAAATCACGGGGCGCGAATTCTCTAAATTCGCTCACGCAGTCCGCTTCCGTCTACAAAGTCGAGCAGCGCTGAAAGGGCACGCTTGATATGCGCGCGGCCACTGTTCGGGAACAAGAGGTGCTCAGTTGTTGTCCGAGGCAGGCCGAGAGCTCCGTACGTTGCGAGCATCACCTGTCTGCTCGCGTCACCAGCCGGGCAATGAAGCAAAAGGTGGTCCAGAGTCTCCAGGTCGCCGCAATCCATGCAGTATGGACTGCCACGCCCGGAGTGCCGATGTTTTCGCTCGGCGGTGTAGTTGTCTCCGGTGCGGAGACGGAGAAGGAAACCGCGGTCTCGTCTTGGGAGTCCCTTGAGAGGGAGCCGCCGCGGCGGCTTTCCAGCTGCTACGCGAGGGTCGGGATGACGCTCGCGCACGTAGCGGGCGGTGAGGAGACGGCCGGCATCCGCGGAGCACACGAAGTTGGTGACGCCGGTGTCGGGGTCGTGCGCATCCCTCGCGGCACAGTCGGCCGCCTCGTTGCCGGGTATTCCGATGTGCGAAGGCACCCAGTGCAGCGAAAGGTCGCACCCCGTTTGCTGCACGGCGTGCAGTGGTGACAGGGAAAGCAAGAGGGTATGCAGGCGGTAATAGAGGTAATTTAGTTCGATACGGCTAGCAATGGATACGGTGAATAAGAGCAAATCATTTCTCTTTCAATAGCGCAACCACTCAACAATGTATTGTAAGAGCATTAAATGTTGCTGGAAAACTGTGACATGTTTTTTTTTTTTTTTTTTGGCGTGTGTGTGTACTTTTTGTTGGTTGCATGATTCTGCAGTAGTTGTCTTTCAAATCTTCAGCGCGGTGCAAAAGTGCCGCCTCAAATGCGTCATGTGCTGTTCTGCGCGTATGTATTGCATCGCATGTGTGTTCCATTTATGCATGTTATGTATAACTTCGAGTTGCTGGTCACAATAATACCGAGAAATTATCTCGAGACCTGTACGGTACTTCTTTTTTGCAAATAATTGTTTGTACTTCCACCCTGTAACGGCCCACTTCTGGGCTAACAGTATAAATAAATGAAATGAAATGAAAATGAAATGCCACTCACCTGCACGCTGATGCATGCTCAGTCCTTTGTCCGACGAGCGAACAGGCTTGCAGATAGCTGGAGACGTGTTTACGATGTGTTCGTTCCACCCAGCAGCAAAATCCACAACTACTTCGCGCTCCATAAAGATAAATATACACTAACCTTGATCACGAATAAGTAGAAACGCAAATCTGCGACACACACACACGATCAAAACATAGCTCACAAGCGCGCACGTCCATGTGCTCGCCAACCACAGACCATATGAAAATGAGTAAGTAGTGCGAATGCGAACCTAGTTGCGCCGAAAAAAAAAAAACGTCGAGCAGTGGCAGCACAGGCGTCAGCGCAATAATTTCAGTGTGTTCTCCTAATACAATTATAAAAAAAAACTGAGGTACACTAAAACTCATAAATAAATATAAAAAATTGAGTGTAATTTTTATTTAGTGCTAGTCAACATAAACACTGAATAAAAATTACTTTGTAACTTACATGGATGGATGGATGGATGGATGGATGCTATGAGCGTCCCCTTTATAACGGGGTGGTGACAAGTATGCCACCAGGCTCGACAAAAAAAAAAAAAAAAACCCTTTTTTTTCTTTTTATGTTGGCCTAATGCCTCTACTTCGATAAATTCTATCTTAATGGAAAAAAAGGTAAATTTTCAGCTTAAGTTCTCTGCCATTTACGGCACACTGTCCATATTTTTTTTCCAATATTTATTTTTGTCCTTTCTCTCTAATTTTCTGCCACCAATACTCTAACCGTCTCTTACTTATTTCAATCGCGGGTGTGTTCAGCTTTCCATTGTTGTCCCTAAAACCCAAGGCT
Source organism: Rhipicephalus microplus (assembly GCF_043290135.1). Taxonomy (NCBI): domain Eukaryota; kingdom Metazoa; phylum Arthropoda; class Arachnida; order Ixodida; family Ixodidae; genus Rhipicephalus; species Rhipicephalus microplus. Next base: position 52,073,538 of record NC_134701.1, on the reverse strand, counting down.
TCCTGTAGGCTCGTGCCCAAACGTACACCTGGGTGGATATCTCCACATTCAATCAGAACATGCTCCGCCGTTTCCTTATCTTTCCCGCAGCATGTGCATTGTTCTTCTTCTTTACTGAATCTTGCTTTATAACTACGCGTTCTAAGGCAACCCGATCTCGCTTCAAACAGTAAAGCGCTTCCCCTTGAATTATCGTAAAATGCCTCCCTCCTTATTTCATTTTTGCCCTTTCGGTAGTTACTCAAAGCCGGTTTTTTCTCCATAGCTGCCATCCAGTAAATCCTCTCCGCCTCCCTGACTTTTCCCTTAACGCTCTTTGTTGACATATGGCTTACAATACCAGCCGTATACTTACTAGTGAGTCTTCTAGTTCTTTTTCTCCACTGTGTGTCCACGCTCTTCCTATACAAATAACGGAACACCTTCTCTGCCCATCTACTCTCCTTCATATTTCTTAGCCTTTCTTCGAACCTTATTTTGCTCTGCGCTTCCCTCGCCTCAAAACCTGCCCACCCCATATCGCCCTTTACAGCCCCGTTTGTCGTCTTCCCGTGAGCACCCAACGCGAGGCGTCCCACAGTCCTTTGATTTACATCCATTCCCGCTTGCACCTCTGCCCTCATGCACACCACTGAGTTCCCAAAAGTAAGCCCTGGAACCATTACACCCTTCCACAGACTTCGAAGCACCTCATACCTATTGTATCCCCACAACGCTCTGTGCCTCATTATTGCCGCATTCCTCTTTCCTTTTGCTGCCGAGGCTTTTTCCTGTACCTCCATGTATCTGTCACTCTCATTTACCCATACTCCAAGGTACTTGTATTCACTTACCCTCGGTATTTCTTGGCCTTGTATGGACACCGTCTGATCACAGGGATCATTGAATACCATCAATCCACACTTCGTTACACTGAATCCTAGTCCAAGAGCTTCACCTTTCCTTCCGCATATATTCGCCAGCTGCTGTATATCATCTCGACTGTCCGCAAATAAGACGATATCGTCCGCATAAAATAAACCTGGAAGCTTCTGCTCAATCATCATGCCGCCCTGTTTGTGTGACAGATTAAAACCAATGTTGCTACCTTCTAGCGCTTTTTCCATACTCACCATGTACAGCATGAATAACAGCGGGGACAAAGGACATCCCTGTCTCAGACCCCTGCTAACCTCAACGTTCTCTTTGCTACGCATTCCTTCCCACTCTATGCAAACTGTATTTTCTCGGTATATCTCCCTCAAAAGCTGTATACAGTCGTCGCCCATGCCCATTCCTTTCAATATATCCCACAAAATTTCCTGATTAACGTTGTCGTATGCCCCAGTGATGTCTAGAAAAGCCACGTACAAGGGCCTATTCTCTATTTTGGATATTTCTATACACTGAGTGAGAACAAACAGGTTATCGTCTAACCGCCTGTCGACTCGAAATCCGTTCTGAAGTTCTCCCAAAATATCGTTATGTTCGGCCCATGTTTCTATTTTCATTTTTACTGCTTGCATCGCCATCCTGTATAGTACCGATGTAATGGTTAGTGGTCTATACGAGCGAATCTTGTCCTTTTCTCCCTTGCCTTTATAGATTAAGTTCATTCTACTTTGTCGCCAACTGTCCGGTATTTGTCCGTCCTTTAAGCTTTTTTCTACTGCTTTTAACAATGCTTCTTTAGTGTTATGTCCTAGTTCGTTAATGAGGCTAACGGGAATCCCATCTAAACCCGCGGCAGTGCGCTTTGGAATTTTTCCTTCGGCCTTTTTCCAGTTGAAATTATCAAGTACTAGCTCTTCCTCTGTTGCTTTCTCCGCCACACTTTTACTCACCAGGGAGATCCCCTGGACGCTCTTTCGAAACGAATCGGCTGTTACCTTTTGGATGTAACCTAGCGCTTCGTACCCTTCCAATTGATTTCCTCCTTCATCTAGAATATGTTGTTGCGTTGTGACAGACTTCCTACCTAGCGCCTTTATGTGGCTCCAAAAAATCCTAGGCGCGGCCTCCTTTTTTTCGTGTATCTCTGTCATCCAGCGTTCACTTTCACCTTTAATTTTTGCCTCTACCAATTTCTGTACAAGGGATTTTTTCTCTAAATATATTTCCCATATTTTTTTGACTTCGTCCTGCGGCCGCTTCTCCTTTTTTGCCTTTCTATGCTCCCGTGAGGCTTCGCGTCGCTTCTCGATCGCCTCCCGGATTTCCTTGTTCCACCAACTTTTTGGCTTCCTTTTTCCTTTCCAGCAAACAGTTTTCTTCTCTTTCCCTATCTCCTTCGTCATTAGATGTAACAGCTCACTATACTCCCAGTCCTTGCCTGGTATTTCGCCTACTTCTTCCTCGACTCTTGCGGCTATATTTATTATTTGTTTGTCATTTAAATACGAGCTGCCAGACTTTGATTCCATGCTCATATTTTCAGTTTCGTATCCCATTTGTAATGTTATTCGTTTATGATCACTACCCAAGCTGTTAACGCCTTCCTCGTCTATCCTCATTTCTGTCAGTTTGTGGTAAATTCCTTTAGTCATGAGACAATAATCAATACTTGATTGCTTGTTTCCGACTTCCCATGTGATCTGGCCGTCACATTTAGGCCCCGTGTTAACTATCTCCAGACTATGTTGCTCGCAAAGATCCAGTAATAACTTCCCATTGGTGTCTGAATATCCGTCAAGGTCATGTATGTGGGCATTCATGTCCCCTAGAAGGATGATTTCGGCCCCATTACCAAATTCCTTAATATCCGCACTCATGCAATCCACTATCTCCTGATTCTTTTCTCTGCAGTTATTCCCCGTCCACAAGTAGGCTACCCCTAGCCACGTTTCCTTTCCACCTACTGTGCCCCGAACCCAGAGGTGCTCTGAACACGTCTGTTTCACTCTAACCCATTTGGCTCCGCGGTGAATTAGCATTCCTACACCCCCACCTTTCCTTTCCGATATGGTCCTGTTACACCCTTCCCAAACATAATTTTTAATATGTGGTGGCTCTTCCAAGTCTCTAAGGTGTGTTTCTGTAACCGCATACACGCCTATCTGTTCTTTGTTTAACTGCTCCTCAATCTCTAACCATTTTGCCTTCTTTCTGCCACCCTGCATGTTTATGTAACTAATTGCAACACGCGCCTTTTTCCTTTTTCTTTTACCTTTTTTCTGGTTTTTCGCAATTCTACCTGTCAAAGCGTCCTCCTGGTTGCTTTCCCTGTTACGAGCTACCCCGGACTCCGAAGGGCCCGTGAGCCCCCCAAAAAAGCTACTGCGCGTCCTGCCAGTCGCCAGCCCACCTCGTGTCCAAGCCTCTTATCGAAATGAATCCTGTCTCTTTGGAATCCACCCCACCTGTGCACTTCCCTGTTTAAATCCACTACCTCGAAACCCTTCTCTCGACTAATCCGCCATATCTCCTTGTTTGCGTCGACAACCGCTCTTCGCAGGTTGACGTTGCGCACCGGTACTTCCGGTACTGTGCATACTACAATTTGCACCTGGGGGGACACGGTGCGCATGTCATCCACCCCTCTCGCCAAGGCCGTCGCTAGTCCTGACGATTCTTTTTTCAGGACGTCATTTAACCCTCCCGCAATTACAACGAGGTTACGATTGCCAGCCTTAGCTGCGAGTTGTTCACCCGCTTGACTCATTACTGTCCCCAGCGTTTGTCCTGGGAACGTCCCTATCGCAACTCTCTTGTCGCCTTTCACCCTTTCTTTGATTGCCGCTGCGCATCGGACCAAATTTGAGTCACCGGCGATGATGACCTGTTCCGACATTCCTTCTGAAGCCTGCCCCTGGCTGCTGACTAGGTGACTAGCGTGAGTCACGGCTGCTGGTTTGCTCCCTCCCTCCCTCAAAACTACTTCCCGGTAGCTGGGCCCTGTGGCCAATGTATCTGCCTTTGTCATGCCTGTCGTTTGCTACATCGTTTGCTACACTAGCGCCACACTTGTCGTGCGGGCGCAGATGGCGCCGATTTGTCATTCTGCCCTCAAACTACACGGTGAAGCGTGCTACTAAGTGTATGGCTGATGAGAAGCGCGTCTGGGTCCGCTTTTTTTTTTTCTTCTCCGATATATCTGGGCGGGAAGGGGGGGGGGGGGCTTCTTATGCAAGTGTTTTGGTGCTTGATCGACTTTAACGCCATTACTTCGCGGACGAACGGCGTGTCTAGGCTTTTTTTATCGTTGTTTTGCACGTGTTTCGGCGTTCGGTCCGCTTTGACGTGCCAACTCTCCATTCTGCTGCTGCGTGTGTTAGGTATTTGCCGTACTGTATTCTCAGGCCTTCTGTGTTCAGCCAGCGCTCCTATCTTATTATCTACGGATGCTAAAATAAATCACTGTTTTGGTTTGGTGAAGTTTGGCACACAGAACAAACAATAATCTGGCCCATGAATATCATTGTGGGCGGCATGCATATTTGTGTGCGGTGTCCTGCCGGGGAGTAACCGTTGCGTGACGAGAGCATTTACAGCGGTTCCTCCTTCCGTTGCTCCCTTACAAACTTAAGATGAATACAGTTGCTCCCCCATTCTCGAACAAGTCGGCCATCTTGTTCCGCTTGGTCTTTTCGGAGAGTAACAGTCGGTCTGAAGGAGTAAAAACAGCCGTTGCTCCCATTTTGGCCATTTTTGGCTTAGAGTGTAGATAGATAGATAGATAGATAGATAGATAGATAGATAGATAGATAGATAGATAGATAGATAGATAGATAGATAGATAGATAGATAGATAGATAGATAGATAGATAGATAGATAGATAGATAGATAGATAGATAGATAGATAGATAGATCCAAAGTCACCGATGTTTGTTAAGAAGTGCTTCGCAAAAAATGCGGGTGCGTATTCGTGGTTATTTTCGCTCATCGCCAAAGAATCTGGAATTTCTTTCTTTCTCTCTCTCTCTCTCTGATTTCTTAGTATCCAAGACGAGCATGCATGAATAAAAGAAACAATTCAGTCGCACCATAGCCGTTCGTAGTGGGTAGACACAAGCTCGACGCATATACAGATATACTTGAAACATGACATAGATTGCAAGAACCCAGACAGTCGCCAAGTGCGAACATCCCTTTCAATGGCAGATTGCGTTTTTCTCACAAGTAATATTAATGTCCGGTGAGCATCATTCATCCATTTGGCAATGAGCGACTTATATAATACGAGCAGGTGCAGTCAAAGCATTTTATTCGCCCGCAATCAGCCCACACTCCTCAAAGAAGCGCCACTGCATACACGCGCCATTGGCCACCTATTCATACTAACGTGGTGGTGATGCTGCTCTTTAGAGATCGATATCGGGGCTAATAGAGAAGCAAAACTATTTGTTATAATTTCGGTGCCACAGCGCAGCGCGCGCGCTTTTGTCGTTTTCTAAGGCAACATGTCAATATGTGGTATGGTAGTGGAATAATCGGAGTATCGAACAGTGGAAGTGCCTCAGACTGGCTGGCCGACGTTTCGATAGGAGGACCTATTTTTTTTCAAAGGTGCCCTGTTATCCTTGGATATATTGGGTTTAAAGTCCCAAAACCACTATATGGTTATGTGAGACGATGTAGTAGAGGGCTCCCGAATTTCGACCACCTGGTGTTCTTTAACGTGCGCCCAAATCTGAGCACACGGGCCTACAACATTTCCGCCTCCATCGGGAATGCAGCCGCCGCAGCCGGGATTCGATCCCGCGACCTGCGGGTCAGCAGCCGAGTACCTTCGCCATTAGAACACCGTGGCGGGGCGCGTGTCATCCTTGGCGTGTTAATTGTAAGGGGGTTAGTGGTGACGTCCCCTCCTGGCGATGGCACGTGTCCCTGTTGATAATTGCCGTCTGAAAAGCAAAGTTGGACTGGTGTGCTGAAAGTGGTGGCCGTTTCAGACACAAACAAACGAAAAAAGAACCTAGCACTGAAGATATAGTGGGGCTCGAAACCCGGGTCTGCTGCGTGCCAGTCAGGTATTCTACCACTAAGCTACACCAGTGCTTCTGACTTGTTGGCAAACTTGCCTTAGGCAGGCTTGATATCCGGAAAGCACTCGCATAAATACGGCTTTCAAAGCATTTTAAAACAGCGAAAGAACAACCAGTCATCGAACAATGCGAATAGCGTGACGAGTGGGCCGTCGAGGCTCCGCTATTAACGTACGCGGAAACAATACGTACTCCTGCACCGGCTGTTGGCTATCCGTCCCGTTCGTCCACCCTGCAGACGGCGCCGTCATTCTACTCGAAACCACCGCAGTACGGCAACCCACCCCTTACACGGAAATCCAGTGTATGGCGTACTCCCGACAACCGGCCTCTCTGTTATCACTGTGGTGAACCAGGTCACATCTACCGTGAGTGCGCATACAGGCACATGGGTTTTCCTGGCTTTCGTCCGGATGCTCGTCGACCCAGACATGGTGAGCGGCCCCGTGCTATCGGCGAATACTTGGTAAGCCAGCAATCCTCAACCCTTCCAGGTCGCCAATCCCGCTCACCATCTCCACGGCGTTCCACGTCCCCTGGCAATTTGTTGGGATCCTCTCCCCTTAAAGAAGTCAATAACTATAAATATTTAGGTGTGACGATTTGCAATAACCTGTCCTGGAATTTCAAAACAAATCTTTCTCTGCCTTCAGAAAACTGTTTTCTTAAATACAAACTTAAACATGCTCCGGTCTCCGTTAAAGGCCTACTCCGGCGATTTTTCGGCCATGTCAAGGTATTGATGTTTCTATGTTTCAGAGACACTTTTGTCATGAGCCCTATAGCTGAAATGCTCAGGAAGTTTTAAAACAATTTATAATAACCAAGAAGGTGCAATACCAAATCCGAAACCCAACCGGGTGCACTGTCTGTGTACGACGTACTATTTGGTAAGAACCGGAGGCCGTATACTGGTTCCGCCGGCGCGAAGTATGAAAACTGGGAAAGCCAGACCAGAGAACCACTGGCCAAACAGCACAGAGGAAGGAAGAAAGCATTCCGTGTTATAACCGTGCCAAACACCGCTATTGCAGCATTCATTTGCAAAAGATCAGCGCATTTCTCAAGCCTGTAATTTGGCATAAATGACGAAAAGTACAAAGCAACGTACCCAGTCATTTTTCATTGACATACTTAACCTCGAAAAATCTCTGGAGTTGGCCTTTAAACTTCTTGCGTGTTATTACCTAAAGGCAAACTCCGGCGATTTTTCGAGGTCAGTGGATCTCAATGAAATTGACTGGGTACATTCATTTGCATGTTTGCGCCATTCATGCCAAATTGTAGGCTTGGGAGTTCCGCAGATTCTTTTCAAATGAATTTTATAGCTTGCTTCGAAATGCTCACCTCTCTTGCCAAAATTACTGGCAATGTTGTGAGTGTGACATTGAGTTTTACTAGGCGCAAGCGACGAACTGATGTGTCACTGCAGCGTCTGCTTGCCTGCAGTGGATTGTGTGGGTTTGGCCGGCGCTTCCTTGGTTAAGCGTGCGATTTCCTTTTCTGTGTTGTTGGGCGTGCGATAGGTGCCAGGTGGTGTTGCGTTGTGAGCCACACACTATTCGCCATATATTCACCACAACAGCGTAAGCGTTTTAGCCGATAGCCACGGACAGGTAGTGCCATCTGGCGCGCATTATGGGCAATCAGGCAGGTTCCGGCAGCGTCAGGCAAGTCTTTACGTCACACGTACAAGCACACTAGGTTGGGTATCGGTATTGCGGTTTTTCAGTTATTAAAAATTATTTTTAAAATTTTTAGCATTTCAGTTATTGGGCGCTTGAGAAGAGTGTCTAAGGAACATAAAAGCACCATTACCCTGATATGGTCCAAAAATCGCCGGAGTTGGACTTTAATTCGTCCGAAGCTCAAAACGCCTGCGTTGCATGGGTGGGGGCTACACCGGCCCGACTGAAGCAGGAGGGGGGAACAGATATTAGCTTTCCTCTGTGGCGTGACTATCGGCGGTAGTTTGAGCACGTTTGTGTACATAAGTGTATAAAAGTCATGAGGCTCCCCCCTCCTGATGCGTATGCTTGAGGAGAGAGTAAGTATAAAGGTGAAGTAGTCACAGCAAAATAGAGGAAACGACAGCTACAGCGACCGTTTGGAGCAACGGCCTCTCGACACACCATTGAAAGGACTAGTCTTCGAAAACGCATCATTGCGATGACCCGCCCGATCGGCGAAGACATCGTTAATCGATAATCTCTGTTAAGCATGGATAGCGTAGTCCTCCTCGGGGTGAAGTGCGTTTCACAAGTGTCACAAACGAGCGCTCCACAAAGCACGCGCCTCTGATACGTGAGGACGAGGCGCCAGACAGGAACTCCCGAAGCCAGCGTTAAAAAAGAAAACAAAACATCAATGAACTTCTAGGGTGCGCCATCTCTCCTCCTTAAAGACGCCGCGATATGCCGGCCAACCTTCTCACATTTGTCGCCGAGCGATGTCTGGAAAAATATCGAAGGAAAAGGGCATGGTGATACAGAGTTGCATAACCTTACGAGAAAGGTTCCGCCCTTTCCACAGCTTTGACGGTGCGGCACACGGACGAAACGGCTAGAAACGTCTGAAACCTCGGGCGAACATATTTAAGCCAGCAGTGGATTGTGGTGATCAGAAGAACAAGAAGGTTTTGCGCCAGGGTGCGTAGAGCAGGAGATGGAGAGTTTTTCCGCCGTCGGTCGAAGGCCTATGTATTCAGTGACAAAGCAGCTGAGAGAAAGAGGTTTTCAACCTGCGGGTGAAGGCTTGCATTACAAGCGGGGGAAGATCGTGTGTTTACCACCAGTGGTCGAAGACACGTTCAGCAGTCGCGGTGCGTGAGAGGCCCACGTATTACCGGCGAAGAAGTTCGGTGATTGCAGTGTGGACATTTGGTGACGCGAGGTTTCCTGAAAGAGAAAATTCGGGAGCAGCGGAACGTCAGCAGTGCTGGAATTTGAGTAAATGGTTCCTGGAAGAGAATCATTCAAACTTTGTTTCAAGAACTTTGAACTGAATAACTTTGACGAACTATTTAGTCTTTAAGTGTTTTGGTTGCTGCACGAGATTGCATTGTAGTGCGTGTTGTTTTTTGTGCCCATTGTTTTGAGTATACTTTGCTGTGTTGGGTAGCCTGTTTATCTGAGTATCTTGTGATTGGCGATTGGTGAGATTTGCAGAGGTTGATGGGCATCTGCGGTAATGAGGGAGTTAAGTTAGAATTGAGGTTCAGTAAGCAAAAATCAGCAGCCATGCTTTTTAATGATAATGAAGGTCTAGAGCTTAGGATACTAGAGGTCATGCTAGAGGTAGCGGATAAATACAGTAACTTGGCATACGGATAAGCAATGGCACCGAGTAGCTTAGGGAACACGAAATATACGTTACGACTATAAAGGTAACAGGAATGCAGATGTGACGAAAAAGAGGGCGCTGTGTAATTACAATAGCTATGATGTTGTAAGAGGAAATTTGGAAAGGCGTCATGGCTCCTGGTCTGACTTTCGGCAATATGGTAATGTGCATGAGACCTGAGTTTCAAGCAAGATTAGAAATTAAACAACGTGGGATAGGTAGGCTCGTTTTAGGAGCTCACGGAAATGCAGCAAATCCAGGAATACAAGGTGACATGAAATGAAAGTCATTTCAGGGCAATGAAGCCAGCAGCAAGACGAAATTTGTGAAGCGATTGAGAGAAATGGGGGAGGAGTGTTGGGCTAGGAAGGTACTCAGCTACTTGTACATGAAGAATGTCGATACAAAATGGAGAAAGCGAACCAGAAAATTGACGGGTAAATACTTAGAAAACAGCAGGGGGCCGAACCAAAAAGAACCATCGGTTAAGAAGAAGGTGAAGGAAACGGAGGCTGACATGTGGAGAATTGGCATGATTAAGAAGTCCGCACTAGAGGTCTATCGAACTTTTATGCAGAAAATCGCCAAGGAAAAGATCTATGATAATACTCGAGGTAGCTATCTACTGTTTGGAGTCAGGACGGGAGTATTGCGAACCAAGACATATCGTGCCAAATACGAAGTGGTAGACACGGTATGCAGTACATGCGGAGAGGAGAAGGAGGTAACTGTACGCCGAACACTTGACAATGTTCTGTAAAGGGGCTCACCCTATAGTTCAGGATGATGGCGCAGAGTTTTTCAAAGCACTGGGATTTAGGGACAGGAAGGGCAAAATAGACTTTAAGCGAGTAAAATTAACTAGAAAGAGGTTATCTGATTGGTGGCTAAAGTCAAGGCACGAGTGAAAATTAAGCCATTCACTGTAAAGTACCACTCATCAACTTCACTATTTTAAAGGGAAAAAAGATAAATCTACTTGTTGCTTCACTAAGTATTACAGTTAGGCGGTGATAGCCGCCGGCCGATCTAAAGGGTCATGATCATCATCAGCCTGACTATGTCCACTGCAGGACAAAAGCCTCTCCCACGTTCCGCCAGTTAACCCGGTCCTGTGCTTGCTGCTGCCAATTTATACCCGCAAACGTCTTAATCTCATCTGCCCACCTAACCTTCTGTCTCCCCCTAACCCGCTTGCCTTCTCTGGAAATCCAGTTAGTTACCCTTAATGACCAGCAGTTATCCTGTATACGCGCTACACCTCCGGCCCATGTCCATTTCCTCTTCTTGATTTCAGCTATAGATATCCTTAACCCCCGTTTGTTCCCTAATTCACTCTGCTCTCTTCTCGTCTCCAAAGGTTACACCTACCATTTTTCTTTCCAATGCTTGCTGCGTCGTCCTCAATTTAAGCTGAACCCTCTTTGTAAGCCTCCAGGTTTCTGCTCCGTAGCTAAGTACTGGCAAGATACAGCTGTTATATACCTTCCTCTTGAGGGATAATGACAATCTACCTGTCATAATTTGAGAGTGCTTGCCAAATGTGCTCCCCTCCATTCTTATTCTTCTAGTTACTTCAAACTCGTGGTTTGGCTTCGCGGTTATTACCTGCCCTAGGTGAACATAGTCTTTTACAACTTCAAGTGCACTATTACATATCTCGAAGCGCTGCTCTTTTCCGAGGTTGTTGTACGTTACTTTCGCTTTCTGCAGATTAATTTTAAGACCCACCTTTCTGCTCTCCCTGTCTAACTCCGTAATCATGAGTTGCAACTCGTCCCCTGAGTTACTCAGCAATGCAATATCATCGGCGAAGTGCAGGTTACTAAGGTACATTCCATTAACTCTTATCCCTAACTGTTCCCATTCTAGGCTTCTGAAAACCTCTTGTAAGCACGCGGTAAATAGCATTGGGGAGATTGTGCCCCCCTGACTTATACCCTTCTTGATTGGTATTCTGTTGCTTTTTTATGAAGCACTAGGGTAGCAGTTGATCCCCTGTAGATTTCTGCCAGGATGTTTATATATACTTCATCGACGCCCTGATTCCGCAGTGTCTGCATGACGGCTGATATTTCTATTGAATCAAACGCCTTCTCGTAATCTATGAAGGCGATGTATAATGGTTGGTTATATTCTTAGCATTTCACTATTACCTGATTGATAGTATGATTTTGGTAGATTGTTGAGCAGCCTGTTCTAAATCCTGCTTGTTCCTTTGGTTGATTGAATTCTAATGTTTTCTTTACCCTGTTAGCAATTACCTTTGTAAATAGCTTGTGTACTACAAAGAGCAAGCTGATCGGCCTGCAATTCTTCAAGTCCTTGTCATCTCCTTTCTTATCTATTAAGATGATGTTAGCATTCTTCCAAGACTCTGGTACTCTTCCCGTCAGGAGACACCTCGTAAACAGGGTGGCTAGTTTTTCTAACACAATCTGTCCTCCATCTTTCAGCCGATCTGATGTTATCTGATCCTCACCAGCAGCTTTGCCTCTTTGCATGCTCTCCAAAGCTTTTCTGACTTCTATCATTTTACTGGTGAGGTGTCATCTGGGTTACTGCTAGTTCTTATAGCATTGAGGTCGTGGTTGTCCCGGCTACTGTACAGATATCTGTAAAACACCTCCGCAATTTTAACTATCCTATCCATATTGGTAGTTATTTTCTCTTTTTTGTCACTTGGTGCATACATCCGATTTTTTGCCTATCCCAAGTTTCCTCTTCATTGCTTTGACGCTTCCTCACATTTTCAGAGCGTGTTCAATTCTCTCCATGTTATACCTTCTTACATCGCATACCTTACGCCTACTAATCAACTTCGAAAGCTCTGCCAGTTCTATTTTGTCTGTTGTACTTGACACTTTCATGATTTGACGCTTCTTAATTAGGTTCTTCGTTTCTTGGGAAAGCTTGCCAGTGTCCTGTCTAACTACCCGGCCTCCAACTTCCACTGCACACTCCGTAATGATACTCGTCAGATTATCATTCATTGTATCTACGCTAAGGTTGGTTTCCTCACTAAGAGCCGAATACCTGTTCTGCAGCGACACTCTGAATTCCTGTACTTTCCCTCTCAGTGATAGCTCTTTGATTGGTATCTTGCATATCAGTTTCTGTCGTTCTTTCTTCAAGTCTAGGTGAATTCGAGACCATACCATTCTATGGTCACTGCAACGTACCTTGCCAACCATTTCCACATCCTGCACGATGCCTGGGTGTGCACTCATTATAAAGTCTATTTCGTTCTTATTTTCTCTATTAGGGCTCCTCCATGTCCTCTTGCGGTTTCCTCGTTTTCGGTAGAACGCATTCGAAATCCGTAAATTATTGCGTTCTGCGAAATCTACTAGTAGCTCTCTTCTGGCGTTTCTAGTACCGATGCCATAATCTCCTGGCTGGTTTCCAGCCTGTTCCCTACCTTTGCATTAAAGTCTCCCATCAGCATAGTATACTGTGTTTTTACCTTACTCATTGCCGATTTCACGTCTTCATAGAAGCTTTCAACTGAAGAGTCATCATGGCTGGATGTGGGCCCGTAAGCCTGTGCCACCTTCATCTTGTATCTTTATTCTGTTTAGTTACGATACCTACCAACCTTTCATTAATGCTATAGTATTCCTCTATGTTGCCAGCTATGTTTCTGTGAATCAGAAACTCCACTCCCTTCTTTCAGCCAAGCCCCAATAGCAAAGGACGTGCCCATTCTGTAGCACCGTATATGCCTCATCTGTCCTCCTCACCTCACTGAGCCCTATTATATCCCATTTAACGCCATCTGGAATAGTACAGCTAGACTTCCCTCGCTAGATAAAGTTCTAGCGTTAAACATTGCAAAGTTCAGGTTCCAATGGCGGCCTGTCCGGATCCAGATTCTTAGCACCCTCTGCTGCGTTGCAGATCTGACCGCCACCGTGGTCAGTCTTTGCAGCTGCTGGGGACTGACAGCTGTGAGTTAATTGACGTGTGCATCTGGGAGGTAGTGGCCAGATTGTGCATCAAGGTGGCCAATCCTTCTCTGGTGAGGGAGTGCGTTCCCGGCGCTGGTTGCCGGTGAGGCCGCACCCCAGGCCTCTTAATGCCGTTCCATCACCAGGCGGATTTTTTTATCCGGTTGGGAACTGTGCGGCACCGGGATTTGAACCACGGACTTTTGCATGCGAGGCGGATGCTCTAACCACTACGCTATCGCCACACCAAAGGGTACAGACACATCATTCCATCCATCCACGTGCTGGCCATGCTGCGGCGGCGTAGCGGAGAGCGGGAGGCTCCGTTACGCAGTCGTTGTCATCCACTGCATCGTGCTCCCTACCGGGCTGCAGATATTAGGTGCCTTTCTCTTCTTCTGACCACTACCATCACCATCTTTAGAAAGTGTCGGCGCTTTATATTTCCGCTCGAAACTTCTCTTGCCAGGAGAATGCTGAAGGCGAAGTAGAAATGCTTTGCAAGCTGCATGCCGAATTGATTGACTCGCTGCAAGGCAAACGTGTGCAGACTCGTATCACCGATTACTCCAATTAATGAGGGATGTCCTGTGATTTGTGAATAAATGTAAGTCTTTCTAAACTTACCCCTCGTGTGTTAGCTCGATGCACATGCGCCACTGCATGGAGAGCCTTCGTTTATTCAGCTTTCATTAATTCGAACCTCTTTTATTTCGAACAAATTTTGGGGCCCCTTCGAGTTCAAATTATCGAGATTCGACAGTATTACAAAACTAGGTGGCGTGAGCCGCCGCCCAATCTAAAAGATACAGCCATATCAATAAATTCATTCATCTTTTACATGCTCTTCTATGGATGCGATGCATAAAAATTGGGATAGTGCCTCATACACTGCAAACCTTTTTCAGATTTTTCTGTGTAACATGAATGACTAGACGCGATAGATATTTCAGTGACAGCTACAAATTGATACTGCCAGAATAACGGCCGCGAAACGTTTGAAGCGAGCTGCTAGTAATCCACGAGCAGACGACGTCGGCCGCATGCATGCGTCTTTCGCTCCTCGCTCGCATGTTGTGGTACGCTACTGTAGTTGTGGCAACGTTGTGGGTGCGCATGCCTTTCTGAAGGGAAAGTTCCCCGCAAGCTATCGTGAATGTCTTCGCAATATGCAGGCTTTCTGTTTCTTTAACGCTTGGCTTCAGTGCGTCGCGCCGGCGGCGCTGACTGATTCCGCGCGCTTTTCTCGCCGCGAGCGCTTTGCAGAATTCGAGCAATGCTTCTTCAGGATGGGAAGGAAATATGTTGTGCCGAAATGGGACAGTGGTAACACATCCTGAAAATAGAAGGTAATTAATTACCTTCAAAGATCCGACGTTGGAAGAGTGGGGGCTCGCGCTATACTTAGGAAAGCTCGCGAGCATGCACCTCGTGACTACGTTTGTGAGAAGCACTTCTCGGACGACGACTCTGCCACACCATGCTATACGAGTCCTAACGACCGAAACTTTAGGCAAAATGCCTTTTTTTTTTCTGGAGCCCGTTTCGAGCCTATGTAACATATAAACACGAACTAAGGGATGGTAAACATTTTAATCACGCAATTATTGTGCCTATAAGTGCATATTTTGAGGTTCATGCCTATATCAGCTTTTCAGCGCCTAGAAATGCCTTTTCGTGTTTGTTGAGTAAACTTTTTGCTTAATGAGCTGTTCGTATGAAGGAAAACAAAAAAAGCTTGGTGTGAACATATTAACAACACGTGCATAGCGTGCCAGTTTTTTTTCTTCATTTATGTTTTTAGCTCCTAGTAAAAATTGCGATTATCGTTTGGCGTAGGTTCGACGCGCGCATACGCTGTGTCATGTCGGCGAAAACATGTCATAAGTCGACGCACTGCCGCAACTAATCAGACTTGGCCAATGCGCTCTGACGCATGTGACGTTTGCCAACGCTCCAGTAACATAGCACTATAAAAGAGCGTTTACGTAAGCGGGGCTTGTACCCCAGCGAGGGAAAGCGAGGCTATAGCATCTATAGCGCTAGCAAACCCCCTAAAAGATTTTCGTCGCTTGGTACGAGAGTAGTGCAGCATGGCGGTTGCGTGAGCGTGGCTAGAAGTTTTTTCCTTCCTCTATGGTGGCTTCCTTTATGGTGGAAGAGAGGAGAGGCTAACGCTTGAATATCCACTGCCCCTTCAGGATCCCCGTCGCTAGGTTCGAGCGTAGTGCAGTTCAGCGGTTGCGCTTGGGATGCTAGAGTACAGTGTAGCTAGAACGTACTCTAATCAGCCAAAACTAAGCTAGGCTAGCGCTGCCACCTACACGTAAGTTTCGTTGGCATTTATGATGTTCATAACGGCAGCCGTCGGAAGTCTGCCGAGCAATGCGGAAAAAACATTGGCAGCATATCCACGGAGTGAATGATGGAGAGTGGGGCGAAGCATTCGTCCGTCCATTCATTCTTGCTTCCGTCCGTCCATGCGTCCATCCACCCGTCCGCGCGTCTGTTCGTGCGTCCGTCCCTGCGTTCATCCATGCATCCACCCCAGTGTCCATTCATGCGTCCATCCATGCATCTGTCTGTGTGTCCGTTCGTCCATCTATTCAACACTCCAAGTACCACCGTCTCGCATCTTTTCATCATATATTGGATGGATAGATGGATGGATGGATGGATGGATGGATGGATGGATGGATGGATGGATGGATGGATGGATGGATGGATGGATGGATGGATGGATGGATGGATGGATGGATGGATGGATGGATGGATGGATGGATGGATGGATGGATGGATGGATGGGTGGGTGGATGGATGGATGGGAATTCCTTCTAATCTTTTCATTGATCAGAAGGGATGCATTTCTTCTAGAGCTTAGAAAGGTTGCCCATTTTCTTTCAACATCATCTGTCGGTTCACCCCGCTGCTTAGCATGTCTGTGTTCGCTAGAGGCTTCCTGATGTTTTGCTATGGCTCTCTTAACTTCCTCATCCCACCAACTTTTCGGTTTGTGTCTTCTTTTCCGAGGTGACTTGTCACGCGTCTTAGCAAGCTCTAGCTCAAGGAGTCTAATTAGATTCGTGTATGTCCACACTGTTTTATTATCCTCCGTGATTACTTTCTCAATTTGTTTAGTGGCTATTTTAATTTGCCTTTCTGGATAAAAATTTTCCTGTAGTTGCTCATCTTGTCTCCTTCCCACTTTCACTGCTCTTCCAAAACTTAGCTTGATACGTTTGTGATCGCTACCCAGACTTCTGGAGCCACCTTCATCTATGTGCATTCCCCTGAGCTTATCATACATCCTATGTGACATCAGTGCATAATCTATCGTCGACTGAAGCCTTCCTACCTCCCATGTTTTTTGCCCTTCACACTTCTCGGTACTATGGCAAATGATCAAATCAAGCCTTTCACACATATCCATGATCATTTTGTCTGTCGGGCCGGTATGCCCAGCTATATCTTCTGTGTGCGCATTCATGTCTCCTAGTATAATTATCTCGCACTCTCTTCCTAACTCCTGAGTGTCCTTTGATAAACACTCTACCATTGTCTGGTTTTCCTCTCTGGCCTTTGCTCCCGTCCACAAGTACACGAAATCAAGGCGTGTCATTTGACCTGCCACTTTCCCTTTTAGCCATAAATGTTCCTTGCACTCCTGCTTGACCCTTTGCCAGTCTGTACTTTTATGAATGAATGCCCCAATACCACCCCCCTTCTGCTGCCTTCTGTTCTATTACAATATTCCCACGCGTAGTCCGGATTGTTCGGAGGTTGTTCCATGTCCCTGAGATGTGTTTCTACAAAACCGTATACCATCGGCCTCTCTTCCCTTAGCTGTTCTTCTATCTCTTCACACTTCAGCCTGTTCCTACCACCCTGCATGTTAATATACCCTATGTCTGAATTGGCTCGGCGCTCGTGGCTACGTCTATTTATGCCCCGGACTCTACCTATCTTAGATATTGATGCCACTTTGGAATCATATCTGTCCATACCACCTGTCGAAGAGTCTCCTTGGTTGTTTTCCTCGTTACTAGTTATCCTGCACCCCGAAAGGCTCGCTTGCCCCCCAAAAAAGCTACTGCGCGTCCTGCAAGTCACCAACCCACCTTATGACCTAGCCACCAATCGAAGTGAATTCTGTCTTGTTGTAAACCACCCCACCTATGCACCTCTCTGTTTATTTCCACCACCTCAAAGCCTTTCTCTCGACTCATCCGCCATATCTCTTGGTTTGCGTTGAAAACCGCTCTTTGCAGGTTGCTATCACGCACCGGTACCTCCGGTATCGTGCATATCACTACCTGCACCTTAGGAGAAGTGGCACGCATGTCATCGACGCCTTTCGCCAGTGTGGCTGCCAGTCCTTCTGCATCTTCATTTAGGACATCGTTTAAACCGCCTGAAATTAACACGAGGTTTCGTCTATCAGCTGTCGTTTCGAGCTTTGCGCTCGCTTGCCTCATGACTGCTTCCAGCTTGCGTCCTGGGAACGTCCCTACTGCAACCCTCTTGTCACCTCTTACCCTCTCTTTGATGGCTTCTGTGCATCGATTTAAATTTGAGTCCCCGGCGATTATCACATGCTGTGACTTTTCAGCTGGAGCGTTCTGCACCTGGGGGCTACTTGCACCTGTGACGCCGGCTGCCTTATTCCCTAGGGACCCTGCCCCACCACTACCTCGCTGAAACTGGGCCTTGCGACAGTTGAACCGGCTAAACCTGTTTTTTTCCAAACTTGCTTGCTTTTCCTTCTCCACCGTTCTGGTTGCCGGTTCCCTACTGTTCTCTCGGTAGGTCGCTTCTTTGTTCAGCTTCGCTAGCGCTTCCTCGGCGGACTTCAGTCTTTCTCCCATTGCCCTCGTTTTCTCTTGCTCTGTCGCCAACGCAGTCTCAAGCTCGGCGATTCTCATCAGCAGTTCAATCTGGGCAACCATCATTTTCTCCATTTTTTCCTCAACCTCACATTGCCTACACTTCGCGTCAGCCTCTTCTCCATCCGCTTCTATGCTTGGGTCCACTTTCAAACCCACTCCACATTCTGAACACTTTACAGTCTCTTTAACCATGCCTTTCTGACACCAATTGTCCCTATACTCGATAATTACTAAACTCGAGCACTGCACTACGAAAAAAAAGAAAGTCTAAGCTCTACTACAAAAATTTGCGTGTTCAATGTACGCGCACCTCCCCCACGGGGTGGCAAAAGAAAAAAAAACAAAAAAATTGAAACACACACACCCGCACTAACTAATCATTACCTGGTGACTGGCCCCCGAAAAAGCCGTACCATAAAATAAGTGCTACGAAGATTTCAACCGCTGCCTTATAATTATAAAGACAAGCTCAAAACATGCAAAAACACTTATCTGCGCAGTCGATCCGGAGCGCTCAAAAAACACGTCCATCCACCTTGACAGCCCGAACATAACTTGGATGGGTGGATGGATATGGCTGTACCCTTCATATCGGGCGGTGGCTTGCGCCACCAAGCCATAATACCTAATGAACCAAAAACTATATTAATTTTTTTTTCTTAAAAAGTGAGTTTGAGGATTCGTACTTTGCAGTGAAGAGTTTAATTTTCCCTCGTGCCTTGACTTTAGCCACCAATCAGATAACCTCCTTCTAGTTAAGTCTACCCGCTTAAAGTTTATTTTGCCCTCCCTGTCCCTAAACCCCAGTGCTTTGAAAAACTCTGCGCCATCATCCTGAACTGTAGGGTGAAGCCCTTTACAGAACATTATCAAGTGTTCGGCAGTTTCTCCTTCCTCTCCACACGCACTGCATACTGTGTCTACCCCTTCGTATTTGGCCCGATATGTCTTGGTTCGTAGTACTCCCGTCCTGGCCTCAAACAGTAGAGAACTACCCCGAGTGTTATCATAGATCCTTTCCTTGGCAATTTCCTGCTTAAAAGTTCGATAGATCTCTAGTGCGGACTTCTTAATCATGCCCATTCTCTACATGTCAGTCTCCGTTTCCTTCACTTTCTTCTTAACCGATAGTTCTTTTTGGTCTGGCCACCTGCTGTTTTCTAAGTATTTACCAGCCAACTTCCTGGTTCCCTTCCTCTATTTTGTATCGACATTCTTCATGTACAAGTAGCTGAAAACCTTCCTAGCCCAACGCTCTTCCCCCATTTCTCTCAATCGCTTCTCAAATTTTATCTTGCTGCTAGCTTCCCTGCCCTCAAACGATGTCCATCCCATATCACCTTGTACTCCCTGATTTGGTGTATTCCCGTGAGCTCCTAAAGGAAGCCTACCTATTCCACGTTGCTTAATTTCTAATCTTGCTTGAACTTCTGATCTCATGCACAAGACCGCATTGCCGAGCGTCAACCCAGGAACCATGACCCCTTTCCATATTCCTCTCACAACATCATACCTATTGTAATTCCACAGTGCCCTATTTTTCGTCACTGCTGAATTCCTGTTACCTTTAGTCGTTACGTACATTTCGTGTTCCCTCAGATACTCGGTCCCATTGCTTATCCATGCGCCCAGATATTTGTATTTATCTGTTATCTCTAGCGTGACCTCCTGTATTCTAAGCTCACCACCTTCGTTGTCATTGAAAATCATGACTGCTGATTTTTCCTTACTGAATCTAAAATCTAACCTATCTCCCTCATTACCGCAGATGTCCATCAATCTCTGCAAATCTTCCTTGTTGTTGGCCATTAGCACTATATATCATCTGCGTACATTAATGCTGGTAGTGCCTGATCAATAAGTTTTCCTTGTTTGACTAAAGAGAGGTTGAAGCCCAGTCCACTTCCCTCTAATTTTGCCTCTAATCCTTAGAGGTACATCATGAATAATAAGGGTGACAGGGGGCACCCCTGCCTAAGCCCCCGTTTTACCTCTGCAGGCTTGGATACCTGTTTTTTCCACTTTATAACTACCTTGTTACCTTTATAGATACCCTTTAAAAGATTAGTGACTACATGTTCCACGCCTAGTGTGTCCAGTATTCCCCACAATTCCTCTTGAACCACGCTATCGTACGCTCCCTTGATATCCAAAAATGCTAGCCACAGGGGCCTGTGTTCCTTTTCTGCTATTTCGATGCACTGCGTCAGTGCGAACAGATTGTCTTCCAACCTCCTGTGTTTCCGAAACCTATTCTGCAGTTTCCCTAGCACCCCCTCATCCTCTATCCACGACTGCAGTCTTTCCTTTATAATCTGCATCGCCAGGAAGCGTAGTTTACGCAAATTAGCGCCACCTGATGGCAATTGTGGACACACGCGCAGCCTGTGTATGGTGGCTAGAAGGGGAGGTGGCGTCAGCGCCCATGCGCCGCCGCAGGGAAAGCGATTCGTCGTTTCATGACACGGCCGCGGTAGCCGGGGTGGCGCTCCGGCAAGCTCTTCTTAGGGAGGCGGAGAGGATTTACTGGATGGCAGCTATGGAGAAAAAACCGGCTTTGAGTAACTACCGAAAGGGCAAAAATGAAATAAGGAGGGAGGCATTTTACGATAATTCAAGGGGAAGCGCTTTACTGTTTGAAGCGAGATCGGGTTGCCTTAGAACGCGTAGTTATAAAGCAAGATTCAGTAAAGAAGAAGAACAATGCACATGCTGCGGGAAAGATAAGGAAACGGCGGAGTATGTTCTGATTGAGTGTGGAGATATCCACCCAGGTGTACGTTTGGGCACGAGCCTACAGGAAGCCTTGGGTTTTAGGGACAACAATGGAAAGCTGAACACACCCGCGATTGAAATAAGTAAGAGACGGTTAGAGTATTGGTGGCAGAAAATTAGAGAGAAAGGACAAAAATAAATATTGGAAAAATAAAATATGAACAGTGTGCCGTAAATGGCAGAGAACTTAAGCTGAAAATTTACCTTTTTTCCATTAAGATAGAATTTATCGAAGTAGAGGCATTAGGCCAACATAAAAAAAAAGAAAAAAGGTTTTTTTTTTGTCGAGCCTGGTGGCATACTTGTCACCACCCCGTTATAAAGGGGACGCTCATAGCATCCATCCATCCATCCATCCATCGATTCAGGAGTTCAGGATGATGGCGCAGAGTTTTTCAAAGCACTGGGGTTTAGGGACCGGGAGGGCAAAATAAACTTTAAGCGGGTAGACTTAACCAGAAGGAGGTTATCTGATTGGTGGCTAAAGTCAAGACACGAGTGAAAATTAAACTCTTCACTGCAAAGTACGAATCCTCAAACTCACTTTTTAAGGAAAAAAAATAAATATAGTTTTTGGTTCATTAGGTATTACGGCTTGGTGGCGCTAGCCACCGCCCGATCGGTCGGGCGGTGGCTAGAGAATAGGCCCTTGTACGTGGCTTTTCTAGACATCACTGGGGCATACGACAACGTTAATCAGGAAATTTTGTGGGATATATTGAAAGGAATGGGCATGGGCGACGACTGTATACAGCTTTTGAGGGAGATATACCGAGAAAATACAGTTTGCATAGAGTGGGAAGGAATGCGTAGCAAAGAGAACGTTGAGGTTAGCAGGGGTCTGAGACAGGGATGTCCTTTGTCCCCGCTGTTATTCATGCTGTACATGGTGAGTATGGAAAAAGCGCTAGAAGGTAGCAACATTGGTTTTAATCTGTCACACAAACAGGGCGGCATGATGATTGAGCAGAAGCTTCCAGGTTTATTTTATGCGGACGATATCGTCTTATTTGCGGACAGTCGAGATGATATACAGCAGCTGGCGAATATATGCGGAAGGGAAGGTGAAGCTCTTGGACTAGGATTCAGTGTAACGAAGTGTGGATTGATGGTATTCAATGATCCCTGTGATGAGAAGGTGTCCATACAAGGCCAAGAAATACCGAGGGTAAGTGAATACAAGTACCTTGGAGTATGGGTAAATGAGAGTGATAGATACATGGAGGTACAGGAAAAAGCCTCGGCAGCAAAAGGAAAGAGGAATGCGGCAATAATGAAGCACAGAGCGTTGTGGGGATACAATAGGTATGAGGTGCTTCGAGGTCTGTGGAAGGGTGTAATGGTTCCAGGGCTTACTTTTGGGAACTCAGTGGTGTGCATGAGGGCTGAGGTGCAAGCGGGAATGGATGTAAATCAAAGGACTGTGGGACGCCTCGCGTTGGGTGCTCACGGGAAGACGACAAACGAGGCTGTAAAGGGCGATATGGGGTGGGCAGGTTTTGAGGCGAGGGAAGCGCAGAGCAAAATAAGGTTCGAAGAAAGGCTAAGAAATATGAAGGAGAGTAGATGGGCAGAGAAGGTGTTCCGTTATTTGTATAGGAAGAGCGTGGACACACAGTGGAGAAAAAGAACTAGAAGACTCACTAGTAAGTATACGGCTGGTATTGTAAGCCATATGTCAACAAAGAGCGTTAAGGGAAAAGTCAGGGAGGCGGAGAGGATTTACTGGATGGCAGCTATGGAGAAAAAACCGGCTTTGAGTAACTACCGAAAGGGCAAAAATGAAATAAGGAGGGAGGCATTTTACGATAATTCAAGGGGAAGCGCTTTACTGTTTGAAGCGAGATCGGGTTGCCTTAGAACGCGTAGTTATAAAGCAAGATTCAGTAAAGAAGAAGAACAATGCACATGCTGCGGGAAAGATAAGGAAACGGCGGAGCATGTTCTGATTGAATGTGGAGATATCCACCCAGGTGTACGTTTGGGCACGAGCCTACAGGAAGCCTTGGGTTTTAGGGACAACAATGGAAAGCTGAACACACCCGCGATTGAAATAAGTAAGAGACGGTTAGAGTATTGGTGGCAGAAAATTAGAGAGAAAGGACAAAAATAAATATTGGAAAAATAAAATATGGACAGTGTGCCGTAAATGGCAGAGAACTTAAGCTGAAAATTTACCTTTTTTTCCATTAAGATAGAATTTATCGAAGTAGAGGCATTAGGCCAACATAAAAAGAAAAAAAGGTGTTTTTTTTTTTTTTTTTGTCGAGCCTGGTGGCATACTTGTCACCACCCCGTTATAAAGGGGACGCTCTTAGCATCCATCCATCCATCCATCTAAAGGGTACAGCCATATCCATCCATCCGATGCCTGTCGAAAGCGAAGCGAGGGGGTTGGCGCTGTTTCTTCCGTCGTTTGTTTACCGTTTCGCGCACGTGTTTCTTTGTGCCTTACAGGCTGAGTTCGTCGCTTTTTGTGTGACAAGTATGTCGCACAAACTTATTTCCAGTCAGTACTGAGTGCGGTGATCTAAAGCGCAATGAGCTCTGGCGTGAAACGGAAAGCGTCGCAGACGCACTGCATCGCGCCCGGCTGTTCTTCGGGCTACGTCTCTGCGAGGAAGTCCGGTCGGCAAGTGTCGTTGTTTTCTGTGCCCAAAGACCCTGAACGCTTCAAAGCCTGGCAGCGAGCAGTGCCACGTGCGGACAAACCACTGGAAGCAACCTCAGTTCTTTGTGAGCTGCATTTCGACGAACAGTACCTCGTGCGGTTTTTCCCCCGCACTATCAACGGTGAGACAGTGCGAATTCCTCGTGACCGACCTAAGCTTACGGATAATGCAATCCCCACCGTTTATCCGAACGTCCCTGCGTATTTATCGAAGAAACCGCCCCAGAAAAGAACGTCGAGGACGTCTACGGGGGGCCTACCTGCAAAGATTCCGCGGTGTGAAGGAAGCGCCTCTGTGCACGACAACGCTGCCGCCTCCCATGAAGACGGAATCTTTTCCAACTCTCCAACCGCGCTTGATATCGCGAGTTGTGAACCACCAAGTGCCTCTTGGGCGAAGCACAGGATCGCTGGGGCGGACAGTGCTACAGCATTCATCAGCATTCAGCACTCATCTATTACATTGGCGGCTATGTGGCAAGGAAAAGCATCGCAACCACAAAGTGGTTGACTGCTGTGCACAGCTCCTGCGACAGAACGATGGGTCACTGCCAGCCGCAGCATGCCTTACCAATGCAGTGAACAGGGGTGGCCTGCTGCATCCATCAGCCAAGCTGAATGACCTGGTGACTTCGCTTGAGAACGCATTCACACGTTGCTTCAGCATCAAGGAGATCAAAAGTGACAGTATCCTGGACTTGATCTCATTTTTGCAGTTGGCTAAGTTGACCGTCGTGGGCTGCCCCGACCACAACACGGAACTCACAAACAAGGTCCTCAAATTCTACGTCCTCACCAGGCTGCATTTTCTTGTGAAAACTCAGAATGCCAGCCAAGGTGACAAGCGTAAGAAGATGAAGATGCTAAAATTAAGAAGAGTGCTGTGAATTGAGTGGATTAGTTGCTTTTCCTCACTCTACTTTCAATGCAGCCTTTGTATGAGTTGTGTAAATATGTTCAAAAGTGATCACCATAGTTGAAAATGTATGAACATGACTGACTTTTTTTTTATCATCGAGATGAATTGGTGCCGTACTCAAATGCAAACGTTTTTATTGTATTTGTGCATGTTTTCAATGAAGTGAAGCGCTTTTACCTTTTCCCCCAATTGCAGACTTCATGTTTTTATTCTGCTTTCAGTAAAATGTGTTCTAAATTTGCAAAAAAAATAATCTGTACTTAAAAACTGAGCAGTCTTTCCTTTATTAGTTAAAGTGATTTGTTGCAGTCGCAGATACAGACGCTTTCTGTTTATGTGCAGTTATATATTTCTTGTCAGTTGTTTGGATTGGAAAAAATAAATCGTTTTTTATGCTTTGTGTACTCATGCAAACAGCGGGTATGGTCTCTTCCTTGTATTTTATCGAAACTAACGTCGAGTGCAAAATGGGAAGTGTGGAGTAGAGCATGGAAGTCGGAAGCGAGGGATCAGTGCCGTTCGGGATTGCATCGGTCATGCGTATCGGAATAGAACACTTCGACGTGCTCAGTACGAGTTCAGAAGTACATGCCACTTAAGGCCACTTGCGTGCTTAGTAAAATTAGACTTGCGCGTGCGGCGAACTTCTAATTTGCGCTTACGCCGCGCGCCCAGCCGTAGAGCGAGCGGCCGAGCGGGCATCGAACTACGACAAGCAGCGCCACCGTGCGCCAGGCATGAAACGGCGCATCGCTTTTGACCGGCCCTTGGCGTCACCTCCCCCTTCTAGCCACCATAGCCTGTGCCCCCGACGAAACGCTTTCCCCATATAGAAGCACCGCCATCTAGCGGACATTCCAAGGACTAAACGAGACGTGGCACACGCACACTTTCTTACGGCTTGCGCTTCGGGTCTACTTCCCACCTTTAACCACCTCGAGTTCATGGTATAGACTAGTTCACTGCATTCATGGCACTACGGCCCAACGCTCGCTCAACCTTTCTAAAACCAAGGAGGTTACGCCCAGCGAGTATAACGTAGCAACCTTTTCCTGTCAGATATTGCTCAATGTACATGCCAATGGCTGCTAATGGGAAATGAGACAGGAGAATTCGGTTTTTACTTTATTATGGCTTGCGCTTCGTATCTACTTCCCACCTTTAACCACCTCGAGTTCATGGTATATACTAGTTCATTGTATTCATGGCACTGCGGCTCAACGTTTGCTACACCTTTCTAAAACTAAGGAGGTTACATCCAGCGAGTATAACATAGCAACCCTTTCTTGTCAGATAGTGCTCAATGTACATGCCAATAGCTGCTGATGGGGATCGCAGCATGTGCGTTAACTAAAAGCCGAATGCTCCTTTCTCTCATTCCCCATTAGCAGCCATTGGCATGTACATTGAGCATTATTTTTCATTGTTCGACAACGCACAGAAGGAATCTCTCACTGGCACCACCTTGGAGGTCGAATAGTTATACTTGTTACACACTACACCGGCTACGAGGGACGAATGGGTGCCGCTATAAGGAGCTTCGCCCCTAAAAAATAAGCCGTGAACTGTACTTGTCAGGCAATGCACTAGTGGATCACAGCTCTACTCTGTCGATCGAGAAACGGTCCATGTGGAAAGCAGGGGAGACGACATTGGAAAGGTCAGCAATATTTTGAGTATGACGTGCACTCTGAAGCATGCATAGGCATAAAGCTCCCAACATTGCTTACACCTACTGCCAATTTATTTTAATAACCCCTGAATCTGTCCAAATAACATGTATTTTGTGGTCATTCCACGGGCACACAGATTCATTTCGTTATTCTTATATCCACATCTGTGAACTCACATGCACCCATTACACAGAATGCAGCCATATGCGAAAGCTTCACTGACTCAAGCCACTTTCAACTTCATTGCTTACCGTGTATAGTAATCCACAATTTAAATTCTCGAGTAACATCATACAATAAAAATTATGCACTAAGTGGTTGATGTAAGCACGAGGGACAAAATATCGCTATTTAGTTTAACGCAAAGCTTAAGGATACCCTTTTTTTTTTCGGACGTGCAGGAAAGGTTTGTCCCGTCCCCAATAGACCGGTCCCTGAAAAGGTTGCCTCAAAACTTAAATCTGTCTTGGAAAGAATCCCGGATTGCACGTGCTAAAGCAAGTGTCTGAAGTTTCGAGTGGTGCAGATTAAAATATTGCAGATGCAATTGAAGCATTGAAAGGGCCATGCCACAAGTATGCTTCACTAACTCCAGTGGATGTTGAGCGTTCTTTATCGTATAAAAGCAAGTACTCACTGAAAGCAAGCAAAACTCAAGCCCGAAAGCCTTGAGATGATGCTGGTTTGTCATTGTTTTCATATACCTTTTCGCACAATGTAAAATTACCTCAATCTTCACCTAAATCTGTTCAAATGATTATGCTTCTTATTAATTCTTTTCTTGAAAAAATAAATTTAGCTTTTCCAAACACAGAATTCGCCTGCGGTGTTTCTTAGGAGTTGAATATAAGTGTCCTTAGCGCACTACTGAAGTATTTATGAATTGTGCCTATATATGCCTAAATGACAGCTTTCAATGCCTATTTATGCCTAAATGGCAGTTTTTAGGACCTATTATAGTCGCCTAAAACATTCTTTTTTCGTGCCTAAAGTTCCGGTCTCTATAACACGACATATAGACGTGTTAATTGACATGTTACATGACACTGCATGACATTCGTATAGCTTTTTTTTCTTTTTCGAAGCAGCTTCCAGCAGTGTTGTAGCCTTGTAGTCGAACAGCTGCATGCCATGAAGAATGTGTGGGTGCGATTCCTACCTAGAAGCAAAGACATTTGCATCTTTTTTTAATTTTGCAGTCACGGACAACACTGATTTTTCCTTCTCTACCAACGACGCCGACCTTCCTGCGAAACAATTAAGCTCTTTTACACTGTCGCGTTACAAGTTGGAGCTGGCGAGGATGCACTGGAACACCCAGAAATTTTTGGGGAAAACAGTTGAACTCTTCCCCTTGGCTACGCCACTGCCCCGCACCACTCCTATGCACGTGTCTGATGCCGCCACGTATGCTGCATGCTATATTGAAGGGGCCTTTTTGTCGTGTGAATTCTCTGGATCCTGGCATAGGCGCGTTTTGCCTTCATATGCCAAATAACTGTGTATAAATAACTAGAATGTTCTGGAGACGCTATTGGCCAGCCTGGACATGCTGTGTTGTATTTGTTTCGGCATCAGGGCCACAGCCATATATGGCTAACACCCCTGCAAGTGTAACGTTGTATCAGACCCGACGTTGTCACGTCCAGCTCCCCGCGAGGTCCGACTATGATCCTCAATTGCTCCTTCGAAGGAACCTCGAGGCGTCCACTATACGCCTAATTCAACGCGTTCCGAAGGGCCCCCGTTGGGCGGCTGCTATTTCCGCATTTTTTTCTTCACATTGGGCCCCGGCATCCTTGGCTCGTCCAACCCACACTTCTTTTTGCCCATCCTGAACACTCCGCTTCTGCCAGGTTAATGCCTTCAACAATCACTACACCAGGACAGGAGGCCATAGCACCACATTTCGCCTACTGCAGCACCGCTGCACTGTGAGCCTTCAGCGTGTTAAGCTTAGCAGAGCCTCAACATAGTCCACCGCAAACCGGTGCGGAGGAAAGTCACAAAAGTCCCCACTGGTGAAAGTTTGGTAGATGTATTTCTAATTCTGCTTCCTCTCGAGAGCCACTAAAATGTCCCGTTTGGGATTTATGTGGAAACAATAGAAAACACAAAAACTAAAGGAGAATCGGATACATCTTTTGGCTTGCTGAGAGTTTCTGCAGTTAATGCTGTGCTTTAAGAGGACTGTCATGGGGGCCAGTTAAATCTTGGTTTGTATGTGTCATTGTTGAAATACACAAAATATGTGTACATTGCACCGTACCCATGGTATTCATTTTGCCAAATGGACTAGAACCCTTACCCAGCTTGGTCTAAAATGTAAGTTGTTACCAAGATTTTTGGTGACATTCAGAAGACCAGAAAAGAAACAGAAAAAGAAACAGGCATCTACAGACAATATTTATTTAGCCCTTGCCATTTCCTTGAATACAGCATCACATTCTAATTATATTTATGTATATATACATATACACATTTATACCAAACACATGAACAGTTAGTGACAACTTCAATTCTTATCTCATTTCAACAGCCATATAGATATGCATTTACGTGAGTGCATAATCTTCATATATATGTATATATATAATATATGGTATGTATATATCTACTATATTCATATGAAGAAGAAAGGAGCAATTTGTACTTGATAACTTTGCACAGGGTATTCGTCACTGGGTATACCTGCAGTCGCTGTGAGAAAGAAAATGCATATATGGAGGCATGAGTGGCACTGAATCCGTGTGCCCTTGTCATGAAAAAAGTAATCTATGTGTTGACGTGCCACACTCACTTAGCGACCTCAACTTCAGAAGCATTGTACTTTTCACTGACGTGCGAAACCTTGTCAAGAGCCCCGGGATATGTTTCAGGAACATTCGCCTTCTGTCTTTCTGCATAGCCTCATATTCCCTGGAAAATGGCACGCATATAATAAATGTTTCAAAGAAGCAAGCTCTACTTATGATATTGTTATGCAAACTATACTTAAGCTAAACAATAGGCCAGATACCCCTTGAAAGCTATATCAAAAATACGACACCTCTGTCTTTCATAAATCTTCTTTCTAAAACTCCCTCACATGTTTGCCTACCACAAGACGCTCATGAAGCATACAAAGGCATAATAACATATCAAAAGCCATACACCCAAAACAGATGCAAGCTCTATCATCATATGAATTGGAATGTTCAATTCAAGTTGACAACGAATATACAAAACAGGATGTCTTCAATAAATCGATGTTGTAAAAAATAGATAGTGTTCAGTGTAATTCACTACATGATGGCAGGAAATTCAGATGTCATATGAAAACTGCAAAAATTCTAAATTTGAAACAAATCAATGACACTACATTATTATTTTTTGCTCAGTATACTCCTTTGTACACAATCATTTTTCTGACAGTGACTTGATTTTCAAGGAAAGAACGCACACTTAGTATACAAGCAATATATGAGCCCAACAAGAATAGTACTAGGCTTTCCCTCAATGCATAGTAAAAAAATAAGTATTGTACCAACATGTGAAGAAGGTCAACATGTGAACGTCAGCACGTGACTCACACATTATCATGCGAAGCATTTGGAAAGCATAAAAGTGGTCCAGAAAGGTGTGTACATTTTGAATTGTTTGCTGTCAGTCACAGAAACATGACAACTTCAACAAGAAGATATACATCTGCATACAAGGTGTAGTTTTGCGTACTACTACTACTACCACCACCACATATCTAGCCCAAGTTCCATTCACAACAAAATATACGGGCTAGCAGACAAGGCAGTTGATCAACCATTAGGGTTGTCAGTGAACACACCACTGTAAAGAAGCAAATACAAGCCTCGCCATGTCATATGCACAGCATGGGTCACAGTCAAAGAAAACATTTATAATAAGCATTTCACAGCT
Organism: Rhipicephalus microplus; assembly: GCF_043290135.1. Taxonomy (NCBI): domain Eukaryota; kingdom Metazoa; phylum Arthropoda; class Arachnida; order Ixodida; family Ixodidae; genus Rhipicephalus; species Rhipicephalus microplus. The sequence goes on along the minus strand of NC_134701.1, from coordinate 52,043,443 downwards.
TACTAAAAATGGCATGAGAGCCTCCAGACTGCATTTTTCTTGTGCATACAATTCTGATTGACCTAAAATCCCATTTATTATGCTAATTTGCAAAAACTTTTCTCTCATACTGCCTTTAGTTGACTAGTATGGCATTTCCTTTAACATACCGAAGACTAAATGTTATCGGGTAGTGATGAATGTCCCTGTACAGCACGAGCCAAATGAAAACACAGATGCTGCCCTTTCATTTCCATTTTGCAAAGCGGTGAGAGCCGAAATGCAAACAGCTTGTTTGATCCCAACCGCAGGATACATCAGTGCTGGGTGCAAGCATGTGTACCTGTAGCCACTACTCCTTGTGGTGATGAGCAGATAGAAAGTGCAAATGCACACGTCACCATGTACACTATGGTGAGGTACGATTTACCATTTCCTTCCGTAAACTAAACACTATGACATTCTAGCAGGATATGTAAAGTCTTTCAAAAAGAATGCGATATGCCAGGAAGTAACTTTCAAATGTGATATTACAGTCACATTCATAACATTGCACTGGGCGAGGGTGCAAGAAATTTTGCCTTGCGATGCTGGCACACACTAGCAGTGTAGCAGAAAACGCGCCGAAGTTGTCTCTAACTTATGCATTGTTAATCTTTACACTCAGACATTCTGTTCTACAAATGTTGCTAACCATGGACTAACATGCTCCCACATAAATGCAAATTTTCTGACACACACATGGATCAGTTACACTTGAAATCGCCATAAAAGACAGGCATTTGCCAGTATAATGCAGAAGCATGTTGTAATTGATTTGTGGGGTTTAACGTCCCAAAACCACCATATGATTATGAGAGACGCCGTAGTGGAGGGCTCCGGAAATTTCGACCACCTGGGGTTCTTTAACGTGCGCCCAAATCTGAGCACACGGGCCTACAACATTTCCGCCTCCATCGGAAATGCAGCCGCCGCAGCCGGGAATCGAACCCGCGACCTGCGGGTCAGCAGCCGAGTACCTTAGCCACTAGACCACCGCGGCGGGGAGAAGCATGTTGTAGGCAGTTCAGCTGCACAGGTGCAATGACAATAGTAAGCTTACTGAAACTTTGGCCCAAGCGAACTAGAAATTTGTCTTCTTTACTTCAAGCGAAGCAAAAAGTGCAAAAACAAAATTTTTTTCGGCACACTGCTTCTGTCAAAAATCTTGGCATGCAGAGTCGGCTCAGGCACTGACAGGTGAACAATGTTCTGCAACCAATAATAACTTCTACGTCGCAAGCAAAGAAGCTAAAATTAGTACTTAATGCTGGTAAAGAAAACAAAATACTAAAAGCTACTATTTAAGAGACTATGAGATGAACACACAGTTCAGTACTCTTTCATGGCACTGACGTGAGTGCAGTGAGCAATGTAATATAAGTATCAGCATCATCATCAGTCAAATCGTCATTATAGCATGGTCTACAAGTTCCTGACTAGCGTAATGCAATTCCAGTTTCAGAAAAATGACTTGTTTGTTCTTGGTTTCACACTAAGACAAAGCTCCTTGACAGATAGAGGAAACACAACCCACATAATTTCTAAAACTAGAGGAAATTTCTAGGTGGAGTATATTAAACAAATAAGAGGAATACACTGAGCTTCACTTTTTAATTGTGGCATGAACTTTCATGCAAGTTACAATATATTAACAGGGACAGCACATATTTCAGCAAAACATAGGCTCATTATTCATACCCAAATGTTGCACTCGTATCGCCTTTTGATGACACCCATAAGCTTTTGGTTGCCTGCTTCATACACTGCGAGGTGTAAATGCGTATACTGCTCACTCAACAAATGTTCATTGCAGTAGAAGCGAATGAGCCAAGTTATGTTTCAATGTTACGATGTGAAGTCTGTTGCAATTTGCATTGTATAGTTGGAACACAACCAAACAAAACCATATTGGAACGAAACATCTATTTTGCCAATACAGAGAACAATTATACTACTATTCCAGTATCACACATTTCATACGTGTTCATTCTTCATAGCTGCATATCACGGTTGCCTGGTTTTTCTAAATAAAAGGGGAACTGTTGTACAAAACTGTTGTAAGTGAATGTACAAAACTGTGTGCACTGTGAAAGACATACTCTGGGCAAAAGCTAAGCCTGAATGAGCCATTAATAGGTCGATCAGTCTCAGTACGCCATGTTGGGCAAGTTGGTGCATCATTCCTAGAAAGACGTTGCGGCAGTTTAAAAATCGAGAAGAGCAATGATGAGACAGAACTCAGCTGTGAGTTTGCACTTTTTCTGTGTCATCTAGGTCCTCTACTTTTAAGCTTGTGCCATGCCATGGTCTTTCAAGAAATGATAAGTTTCACAACCATTTATTGGATTAGGCAACATTAGACAAAGAAGCAATAAGGTAGCAGGACCAGCAGCGCTAGCACTTTTCACCTCACAGTCATAGTACACTGTACTAGAAGAAGACATTGCAATGAAAAAAGCGGGTGTGCCGCATCTCGGGTGATGCTCCGACGGGTGAAAGTAGCAGCGGCGCTGTAATCTGTACTGAAGCTGTCGACAGCGTCTGCATAGGGCACACGTGCTTCGTTATCTACAAAAGCATGTAAATGCACGTTTTGAGTGCTTTTAATGTATTACTGAGCTTTAATCAGTGTCTCAATGCTTGCTATGCACGATGGTGCACAAGTGAATATATATGTAGGCATGCAAAAATTGCGCCAAGGCATTCCTTGTTTGAAAAGCCTGTCAGCACCCTGTGTCCTCTCTTCTGGCTGTCTCCTTCAGTAACTTGTGCTGATTTGCACACATAACAACAAAAATGGTGGCAATTAGATTTCGCACAGAATGATCACTGAATGCTATGCGGTTTGCAAACAACACTTTGATCCATGCTACACCTTAATTGTCTGCGAACGAACTATGAAGAGCGAAAAAGCAGCAAACCAGCAAAGAAAGCTTACAATCCTTTTGCTGGCAGTTCTTAGGATATTCAGATCATTGATGCTTACACAGTAAGCCTCAATGCGCTCGATTGCTTCATGGCTAACCTAAGCACAAATAACTACATCACTGCATTCATATTAGGGACCACCCAATTCTATGGTGCCAGTTTTGCGCTGTTTCTTTGATGTGGACCGAAAGTCTATCTACTTTCAATGGCGAGCTTCCACTGTTAGAGTGTATCGGTTATGCGACCTCTGAGCCCTTAATATACCAAGAAGCCGAGCCAAGGAGCCGAACCAAAAGTGCATGTTCACCTTCGAGGCATGAACTTCATGCATCTGGGCTTATCGCAAGTATATTAAAATGCGCTGATGTCAATACCTAAATCATTCATTATTCTGCCTAAATTCAATATAGCCAGTTTTCCTGACTATATTTTTCACCATGCTTTCGGCAGGATAACATAACAGCACACAGATTTATGAGGGCAGATCCATTCCAATAAAAGAGCTCAATTATGAATAAACTAGACACTAAATCAAACCAGCGCAAAGAATTAAGACAAAATAAATTAGAATAAGGCACACACCTTCTGTTTTTTCTGTATCTCTCTTGAGGCGGTCGGTCATGGTCTAGTTTATTGGAGGAGGAATGTACTCCCTATCCCTAGCCCAGCAATAAGTTTGGCTCACTTACACCGAAGTCGTGAATATTCACTGTTGCAATCAGCCCGTTTAAAATTTAATGTTTTGTGCGCCTTCCAGCAATCGCTTCGGCCACTAGAATTATTTGTGGTTTCTCTCAAAAGCATATATAAAGCAAGCATAATGGGGCGGTACCAGCAGGTGGGCTGGAGCACCTCTGGAGCAAACAGCCAAAACACAGCATCTCAATTCTCCACCTCCTAGCCTTCTCAGAAGGAACACATTTATTGTGGGTGCCCCCCTCACCACCAAAATAACAATCCTGGCACCACCCCTGCAAGCATCCATTAAAAGCATTGAAGTTTCATTCATCACGGCTTATGACGTACGACAAAACCTAGGCTTGATACAGGCAGACAAGCAATGAAAGCTGCATCAGCAGCAGGTCTAGGTTAGCCGGGTGCCACCAACATGTCCAGCAGTTCTTGCCCACAGTGCAGCACACCTTCAGTACGTAGCGACTGCAGCGCCATCGCTACTGTTGACGCAAAATGCACCAGGCAGCAAGACATGATCACGTTGCACAACAGTTCCAGCACACTCCAACACTCCAGCAATAGTGAGTGAACAGCTCAGTTGTCACATCTATAGCAAGAAGAAGGACACACTGAGAGTTGTGCAGCTGAGAAAAAAAAAACCCTCAACAGTAACAGCCAATCAGCAGAAACAGTTCAAATTGTGGCATTACTGAACATGTGCAGAGGCTCTTCTGTTAAACTCTGTACGAAGCGACATACATTCAAGATTCTAGAAAAGGACAGTTGCAGTGATGAAGATCATATGCATACTTTGTGTATCCATGCACTTTTGGAAAGCCTGAGGCACTCCTTGCTCAATGATGAACACGGCAGGGTGCACTATACAATTAGTAGAGCACATTAGAAGAGCGTGCGAGTTCACCAAGCAATAAAAAAAGTGTTCTTTCTGGATCGAAGAGGAAACCATAAAATTTCTAACGAGCAAAAAACTGAGAGGCTTGCTTGCAGATATAACTCACACAATACGTTGCTTTGCTTGCACTGGAGAAGTATGTGATGACGGAAACTTGAGGAACCAGAAGCATCAAATGGAGCTTTGTGCGTTTTACAGCTGCGTCGAGTGAGAAAAAAGAATACATGCATGCACACACATATTAAATATGTAAAATTCAATGTCTCAAAGGCATTTCAATAGCTTTGAATGAGAATGGTGCACTCTGCAGACTGTTACCACTATAAACCCAACAGGAAGATGCACCAAGTGATGGTAATCAGAAAAAAATTACAGCATATCCACGGAGTGAATGATGGTGAGTGGGGCGAAGCAGCCGGCCATTGGTTCGTGCATCTATCCGTCCAGCCGTGGATCGACCTATCCGTACGTGCATCTGTCTGTCTGTACGTCCGTCCGTCTAGTGAACACTCAAAGTACCATTATCTCGCATCTTTTCATTATGTATTAATTATATACAAGTACTGCCATCTGGTGGACATTTCAAGAACTACAGCTTAGGGAGCTTCGCCCACCGGTGGTTACAAACGATAACGGGACGAACGGGTGACGCCATAAGGAGCTTTGCCCCTAAAACAAGGCAGTCACTGGTCAGTAGTTTAATTGTAACAAATGGCATTGCATTCCTCGCCAACATAAATTGTAGACACATTTAGAGCTACAAGCAGGATATGTCAGGTGCCACAGAAATGCCACGGACCCCAACCGTTCATGGCTAAAGAGGACTCAAGAAAGAGAGTTGAAAAGACAAAGGATGGATCAATCTTCGTAAGACCAACAGCACAGTTACCTAATCAGTAACAATGCTACTTAGCATATGTAAGGACATCCCGACAACAAAGGTATGGTAAGCGGACTTCATTTTTGAGGAGAGTCTATCTAAACTTAGATTCATTCAAGAAAACAGGAAAGCTCAGCTGCAGCAACTTTGCTGGGAAAATGAGAAAAAAAACTTCTTTACAAGAATAAGTTAAGCACGTGAAAAAGAAAACAATGATGACATCATAAGGCAAGATACACTCCAGCATCACATCATTGTAACCTGTCACAAAGCTGAGCAGCTGATCATTCTTTTGAGCGACATTCATCAAACAGACAAAGCATAACACAGCGGTAGGCCCGGATTTCCCAGCAAGAACCAAATGCCTCACATTTGGTTCTTGCTCATTTGGTTCATGCCTCACAGAACCAAATGACTCACATGCAATGCAAAGTGATAAATATAGATGTGCATTCGTGTACGGCAGTATGTCTCCCCATAAATAAAAAAGGATAAGATATCAGTGTGCTCGTTCAACAGTAAATATAGTGTTACTCTATGCATGATTCATGCCGAGGCAGTGGTCACAGTGACTGAGAAGAATAGTGTCCACAAATAACATCAATAGTTCTAGAAAGTCACTAGACAACTCTGCGCTGTCATCAGTTGTGCGAAATATTACTATGCCAGCATAGTAAAAATACATAGAGATGCGAGGTACAAGTGGTTCTTACTATGCCCAGCTCTAGCATTGCAGAGAAAAGCAATGGCAGTGCTTAATAATTGCCTCTTGTCAACAATGCTCATCAAGTGTTATAAGCGAGCACTGTTCTTATAGCACTCACAGTGGCAAGATTACGATGGCTTCACTTGTTCCCAGAGAAGAGAGTTGTGCAAGTTAGGCTTGACACCAACATACTGGCTGCCATACTCATGCCCAAACTTTCTTTACCCTTCATTTAACATACAGGCAATCATGCTTACTGCTAGAATGAAATTTCTGTCACCAATTTCATCCAAGTTTGTGGTGCAGTGAGTGAATGCAAAACATTCCGAATATGCTGACATCCACATGACTTTGAAGCAACTCGCTTGCAACAGCACAATCTTGCTTCGAAGGCAAGAGGGAAGGCAAGTTATACATACACTGAAAGCACACATTGGCGGCACAGCATCTGAAATGGCAGAAAGTGAGCAAGACTTGTACATTTTGTGCCCAGTTAAGATACCTGGTGACCGATGTTGTCATTCTTGAAGTCACTGTCCAAGCAATGGCTATCGTCGTGTCCTCTTGGACAAGCCAACAAAGTATATTTTCAAGCTACCAACATTTCCTATTGTGTAATAACAGCATGTGTAACAAGAAGTTGAAGGGTCCCTTGAACAGTTTACACTGTCACTAGGGACTGCAGTAATCGGTTAGCAGAACTACACTAATTTGAAGAAAGAAGAGCTCCAATTAGAACTTCCTGGTATGAGTCAGACCTTTTTTTTTGAGCTTTTCTGTCAGCGATTCTCATGTAAGTATCCGTATAGTGGCAGTACTGTGAGGGAGTTATTTGGTGCCATGTTTTTGAAGCATTGTGCCTTTTATAGCAACTCTGCAATGGGTGCTTACCTCAACATGAGGACTCTACTAAAGCAGAATTACTGCTCAAAGAATTTCGTGCAAGAGCGCAAGTAACGTGGCTGAAACGACAGTATATATTTCGCTAGCTTGACACTAAGCAACATAGTGTTGAGCTGCACAAGAATTCAGCCCCTTTTCAGTATATTCATTGCCGAGAAAAGCAATGGCAGTGCTTAATATTTGCCTCTTGTCAACAATGCTCATCAAGTGTTATAAGCGAACACTGTTCTTATACCACTGACAGTGGCAAGGATGGTACTGGATGGCATTGAATGGTTACCACAGCATTCACCATCTACTGCTCGGCAATCGAGACAGGAAGAGAGGCACGACATGAGATTCACTGGCGGAAACTACACAAGATTTGCATGCAGGTTACAATTGCCCTCTACTATTCTTTCTGCATGCAAATGGAATGTCCCCCCTCTCCTCTCCATTCACATTAGCCTGAATATTTCTGTGAGTGTGAGAAAATGTTCCTGCCCAACATAATGAAAAAAAAAAAAAAAATCAGATGAAGACTACGATGCAGAAAACGTCATGGCATTTCAAGACGTTGCTCAAGGAGCTCAAGCAAAATACAATGAAGCTGGAAATTAAAAATATGGAATGTATATAACGCTGGTCATGAACACATGCCTAGGTAGCTGCAACAAGCGACGCTCTATAATATTGTTCCCTTTATACAAATCCTAGCTATGAAAAATACAGAGTATGTAAAAAAAAATATCCAGAATGAAGATTTCTCCTAAATAAACATCCTAAACATGTATTTGCTATCCACATAACAAGTCAGCTGGATTGCTTTCATATAGCTGTGAAGCAATACCAAATGCTGCTAATAACTCTTCCCAATAAAGAAAAAAAAGGACAGCCTTCTAGGTAAATAAATACCTGCTCAACCTACTTACCTTAATTTTAAAGATAACGTATTGATAGACTGCAGTCATCTGAGTCAAAGAAAAGAAAGGCTAAAGTAATAATAAAAAAAGGATACTTAAACCTTGCATCAGGCACACTTTTCCCGGGTATTTGTAATACAGTATGAGATAAAGTGGTCTTTCGTTGGTGCATTGAACGAAATGCCATGATAGGCGGTTAAAACTTCTCAATGTGCATGGAAAGCTCTTCTCACAAAATCAGTAATGCTTAATGCAATTGCCCTCAACTTGCATTCCTTCACAGGACTATTATTATTCATTCATTTACTTACTATATGGGCTTTCTCTAAATACCATTAAAAAAAGTGTCCTCCCTCCTGATCTTCCACATTATAGGTCGCCGTGGCAGTCCAGAGCCCACAACACGAAAGCCACTACCGCTTCATGCGAAACATGTTCTTCGACAGACAATGCCGACAGTTTCCATAATTATTGATCTGCAGCTGCAGAGCCTTTCATTCACCCAACACAGTCAATACTTCACATTGTGAGCATGCATATGATGCATTATTGAATATAACGCAATAAACACACTTTTTTTGGCCGACAACAAAATGTAACAGAGTAACACTTATAATTCATATTCAATATACCACCAGTGTTTTAAATTTTCAATACAACTTTGTCTTAATAACCACCTGACACAGTGTTTTTCATACAATGCAGTAAATGCAAGATTTCTCAGCCAAAATCAAAATATCTCAAATACACGCTTATAATAATTACATCAAATAAAAATATTTGAAGATTGAATAAAACTTCACTTTAAATGTGCTTGATGAAAAAAAGAGCCAATAGATGTAAAAAAAATAAATGGCAATTCTGTCAATGCATTTGTGAATCCAACACCACTACAAACAAATGTTCACACACACAAGCAAAAATAGAAGTGCAACTTGGCACAGCGGTCAACGTGGCGATAGCAAGAATTGTATGTGACGGGCAAAGCAATACAGGCACCGTTCACATTTCGAGGGCCAAACAGAACAGCAAGCTTACATGCCTCACTTACCTGCGAGAACCCACCAGTCACCAATAGCATGCATTCTTAACCCTTGTTTACAAAACACGCCATGCTGGCCCACTTGCATAGCTTCCATGAGCCTGTGTCCTGCAAAACTTCCCACGAACAGACAGACTAAGCTGCTCATGATGTCTCACTTTCATGTGTGCACAGTGAAAAAAAACTAGTTGAAAACTATAGCTCACCTGAAAAGTTACAAATGCGACAGTGAGCCTTTTAACAACAAATACACCCAGAAACAACGTTGCAGGTTGCCCTGTGATGGGTGCACATGAAACGTCTTATGTGCGCATATACACACACGCACACGCTACAGAGCACACTGTTGACAGAAGACAGGCCTCGCACAGTTTGGAGAATGGAGCGCAGGAACTTGAATGGATCGTGTCTTGTGACATCAGAATCCAGCAGCAGTAGGTTGAGCACACAGCTACCAAATCACTTTCATTCACAACAGTAGGCATTCATCACCATTGACCAATCATGAATGCAGGACTGCCCTGCTTGAAGTGACTGCTGAGCAACAGTGATGTCACCTTGCATGCATTGTTACATTCACTTGATACAAACAGTCGAGGTGGCTTGAGGCATCTGTGGGAGTAAATATAGAAATCATGCTCAGGCAAATAAACATAACTATTTAAAGCACACAAAACTACGGCACATCAATAGTAAAAAACAGCAGCTGCCTTACCTGTATAAAACACCTTAACCAACCAACCAAGTGTAGGTCCACATGCTCAAGAAAACCACAATAATTGTCGGTAAGCTGTGATACTGCGCTTTTGTAAAACAGGACACACACACTCAAGCAACCACAGTATCAATTACTAATGCATTTGTCCACTCAACTGTAGCATATGCCTTCATGTAAGCTAGTAATAAATGTTTTATTCTCTCTCGTGTAACCTCACAATGAAAGACATCCAGCCAAATTAATACTGTTCTACCATTAGCAAGGTTTCCGAATTTCCGCGACTATGCCCATTGGTTGCGGGGGGCTCTGCAGGCTCACCTTCTAGTTATACCACTTCTGCTTCCTATATCCAGGTAGGCATCCTACTCTGACGTTGGAGCGGGTCCACATGGTGGAAATACCCAGCCATCCAGTAACATGGCCTCATATGACACTAGCCCTGTAACTCTCGTTATAACTGCTGCAGTCTATCGTGGACCCTGACTGTAGTTACGAGTGAAGAAAAGATCTTCTGGCTGGAACGTCTGCGGAATAGGCACAGGTTCTGTTCACCGGAACTATACATCTGGAGCCCAGTCCAGATGCTGCCAGTCCAGCATAGTTGACAACAAATGGCCCATCAACAGTTTGGCCTGTCAATGACCTATGGCTGTGTGTGGGGTTATGTGCTGCTGCCGCAACAAGTCTGCCAGTCTCCTCTCCCAGTTTCTGTTGATAATCTAAGACAGGGCTTTTTTTCATCGTACACACCATTCTCTCAGTCTCTCCATTATAAAGGGGCGGAAGGGTGCTGATGTAACCCGATGAATCATATTTGTTTTAGGAACATTTTTGAATTCAAGGGATGTGAACTGTGCCCCGTTATCTGAGACAACCATACCAAACAGTCTGTGCATTGCAAACAGCCTTCGTAGGATGTAAACCCTGTGAGCGACATTATGGATGACAACCTATTGACCTCGAGCTATCCTGAATACGAATCAGCCACCATCAGGCAGATCTGACCTTCAAACGACCCAGCGAGATCAATTTTCAGCTGAGGACATGTAACCCGTGTAGCCTAGCTCCTAATAATGGACTGGCCCTTAGAGCATCTCTGGCCACATTGATTGATTGATATGTGGGGTTTAACGTGCCAGAACCACCATATGATTATGAGAGACGCCGTAGTGGAGGGCTCTGGCAATTTCGACCACCTAGGGTTTTTTAATGTGCACCCAAATCTGAGCACACAGGCCTATAACATTTCCGCTTCCATTGAAAATGGAGCCACCGCAGCCGGAATTCGATGCCGGGACCTGCGGGTCAGCAGCCGAGTACGTTAGCCACTATACCACCGTGGCGGGGCGCCCCGGCCACATCTGGGACGCCTCACAGTGGCAGACCCATTCTACTATGGCAGCATCCATTCCAGGCCACGACACGTAACTCCAAGCTAATGCCTTCATCCTGACAATTCCCGAGTGTCCGGCTCACAAAGTTTCAAGTACATAGAGACGCAACTTTTCAGGCACAACCACCCTATCGCCCCACAGCAGACATGCTTTGTGAATTGATGGCTCATGTTGCCATGAAATGAATGGCACGAATTAGGTGCTCACATGGTCTCTCAGCCAGCCTTTCCTCGCCTAACTCAGCACAATGGAAAGGGTGCGATCTTTTGCAGCACAGGTGGCTCTAACCGCTGCATGGAGCAAGGGCTCAAGAATCGTGTTCAGCAGCAAAACAACCTCTGCCGGCTCAGGGTCATCCTGGTGCAGTTGTGGTAAAGGCAACATGCTGAGGCCATCCACGTGAACCAGCTGCCATCTCTCCATCGGTGTGCAGGGAATACTGGTAGCGAACTTAAAAAATGGACCAATGCAGCTTCGGTGGCGACAACACTTGTGTCGTCTGGCAGTTGGGAATGAACAACCCAAGCAGTGTCTTATGAACCTTGTGAATCCGAAACAGGGAGCTGTACACGTAATCGAGAAACTTCTTCACACTTGCCACAATATCGAGTGCCTCTTTGTTGATTTGGGCATAGTTCTCTCTGCAGAAGACAAAGTTCATGAGTAAAAGGCGGATCGTTTCATGAGGACAAAGTTCATGAGGATCGGAGCTTTGGTTCCCATGGCTGAGCACGGCTCCAATACCATACGGAGATGCATCACAGCAAAGATCACCGATTTCTTTTCATCAAAACGTGTAAGTACTACTTGGCTAGATGCCTAGGAGTTGTTTCACGCCGGCAAATGCATCCTGTTGCTCTTGAGCCTAGCCACAAGTTGCAGGCTTGTCCAGCAAACCATGTAACTGCTTGGCAATTGTTGCCTTGCGTGGAAAGAATGCATGGTAAAAGTTTACAAGCCAGCAGTTTGACTTTCTTTATGCGATGAGGTGTGTCAATAATTGCTAGCATCTTGCTGGGCGTTGGCTGGACCCCTTCATCATCGATAGGGGATCTGAAAAATTTCACCCAATCTGCCCCGAGATTACACTTGTCCTTGTTGACTTTCAGACCAATTTCTTTAAACTGCCCAAGAGCTGAGACATTTAAAAAATGGTGAGCCAGCTCTTCATGTGGAACACCCGCAATGAGGATGTTATCAAAATACAAATTGGCGCCTGGTATATGCTACGCAACAGGGTTTCTATCAGATTTTGAAAAATGCCTGTTGTGACACTCACCCCGAACTGCTGTCTTCAGTCGTGCAATGCCCCCCTGTGCGTCACAACAGTTTGTGCGTTCCCAGCTTCCTCAGTCATCGGCAGTTGCTGGTACGTCAAGTCCAGTTTTGCGAACTACTTTTGTGAGGAGGATGTTCTGTAAACTCCTTCATGGCGTTGTGCCCTTCGACCTTTTCTCAATCATTCCTTGGTGCACTGGTTTCATTCGCATCGCTGCAATGGCAGTCCGTGGCAGAGAGTCAGCCTTTCGATCCACAGCCTCTGCTGCAATAGCCTTGTCCATGGCACTGGCCAAGTGAGCTCCTTGTTTGCTACCAGTCGTTTCTTTACCTTTCATCGTAAAGGCCAAATACGAAATGGTAACGCACAGCAAGGTCGAGGGCCATGAAGTTGTAGTGTGGCGCAGTGGTGCATAAGCCTGCCAAGCACCCAGCAGCAGACTCCCCCGGCGCCTGATTGCAGTGATTAAAATTTTAACACATGACTAGTTTGGCTGGTTTCAAAGCAAGACGATCTTGAAGGGCAGACAGTATTGTTGACAGTGCTGTGTCCTACAACTGTGACAGTGCCACAAGCGCTTTGGCTGATTGGAACGTTGTCAACCACATCGGCTCATGAAGGTTGACCTCTGCTTGTCGGCTTCTGTTATACAATGGGCGTCCAAAAAGACTACGAGTCTTTGAGCATAGACTTCCTATTACGCTGGCCAGAATAGATAGAATGGCTGGATGTAGCTTCTTGAGGCGGCGCCCATCAGACCTAATATTCGAGCGTCAATCCAATCCTCGTCGCCAGTATATCACGCGAGTAAGACACGCTGGCACTCCATCAATGCAACTCAAAACTGATGCAGCCGCTTGCTGTGGTTGCCCTTTACTAACATCATAACATTGTAAGGCAATATCAATGTTGCCAGCACAATACTACAACACGCCATATGTAGCCTAACATGAGAACACAACAGTATAAATGCACAAGATGAAATAGCAAACTATTGTGCGAATCGTAAATTTTAGGTTCCAAGCAAATTAGAAGAGAATATAGTGATTTTGGTTAAATAATTTCCAATCGAATTTGAATAGTACATATGAAATAATCAAAATGGGCATATTTATCATTACCTAACCTGCACAATATCTTTAAATTAAAATAGAGTCTCAATGCAAGGGCCTTTCTTTTTCATTCAAAAGAAATCAAAACAACTTTGAGTAGTAGCAGGATTTGACTTTCAGTGGATCATGCGAGTGATGACCCATAAAATATGTAACATTTTGAAATATAATATACTTAGAACATATAAGCCGTCATAGCAAGTTTTTAAGCTTAATAAAATGATGAATTAATTTGAAGGTAATATGTTCATTTAGAGAGGCCCTGCAACAATTTTTCAAGTAGCCACGGAATGAATTCACTAAAAAAGCTTATTGCCTCACGAATTAACTGCCGCAAATATTTTTAGAATTTGTCCAATACGAGCATAGTAGCAAAGACTTGTCGCACGCTGCAGTTTCATTCTCTCTTTTCGTCCCGATGAAAGTGCTGCGAGCTAAGTAGGGAGGAACGACACGGGAAAGAAAAATGCGTCATGCGTGCCTCGTGACCTTGAGCACTTTTTCTCTTTTTCGAATGCGCATCTTTTCAGTGCAATTGTGCACATGCGTGTGGACAAGTAGTGGCCACAGTAAGTCAGCGCCCCATGCTTAAATTAGCCTATGCCTGATACAATGGCTGTGGAGAGTGAGTTTTGAGCTAGTGGTGTCATTTGCCGAGAGAAGAGAGCAATATTTAGCTGACTTTGAGAATTTATTGGTAATTGCACGGCGCGTGCTGAGCGAAAATGTTGGCTTGCGTGTTCTTGGTAGCCTCTACTAACGATCAACAGCGTTTTCTGACCAAGCTCAAAAAGTGTTGCACGGCTCCTTTAAATTTGAAGGGAGGCTTCGTGGCAAAGCAAATTTTTTTTTTTAAATGTTTTCATGGTTTAGCATCCCTACTCTGCAGTGAAACAACCTTTACGAGTGGTTACATGTAGTTTAATATACACCTATTCATTCGTTACAAATATTTTAAAACTTTCAATTATTTAAATTCAAATCAAAGTGAATTAGAATACTCTAGTATTCATTCCAATATTCGAATACTCTACTATTCGTTCGAATATTCGCACAAGCCTAGTGAACATGTTACAAGCATCTTACACACTGGCTTGCACGAGGGGTGTTGTTCCTCAGGAAAGCATGCGTGTTGCGTAAAAGTGTCTTAGCATGATTGGCACATTTCGCTTGATCAGACACTGGCACTTCTACGAAATAAGTACTGAAGTACTCCCAACAAGTACTCTTATAAGCTTAACCCAGGCACGTAGCCAGAATTTGTTTTTTTTTTTTTTTTGAAGGGGGTGGCACCCTATGAGTTCAGGGAGGGCACCCCCTTGAAATGGTCATTTTTCACTCTTTATGCCATGGCAAAAAAAAAATTTGGGTGGGGGGGGACTTGGCTACACATTTGGCTGAACGCCCTCCCTCCCAGCAGGACACATGCCATGTTCCATAGTTTAAACTCAGTTGTCAGAACATTGCTATCATTAAGGGGCATTCCCATGCATGCACCATTTTTCTTTTTCAATGTAATTTCTGCCTAGTTTCCACATGCAGATTACACTGATTTCACATGTTTCAGACAGACAACAAATTATTTTTCAAAGCCGATGTCCCTGTTGCTAATTCAACAGTGAAACACACTGTTCCAAGACACATTCCAGCATGCAGCATTCCTTTTTTCTTCCTCATTGGGTGCATCAAAACTACTGTGGACAAAAATTTTAAGTGGACAGTTGGACTGCTTCAGTGTCTTCGATGAGCGAATATAAGCTTAGCTGGCACAAGTTTTTCTTGTCATGCTCAGAACAATGCAGAGAAGGGGGAAGACATTGTGCGTACCATTTCCCAAAGGTGTTGCCTCCATGGCCGACTCTACAGAGCCAACTTACGGCCTGTTCAGACCATCGCCGCATACTGGATGTACCTGCAAATTGACAAAAAATTGTGTTCACTGATCTTGGACATTTAAAATCATTAGCCTCCTGTTAGCTGACTGATTTCAGGAGGGCAGAACACTGCTCAAGAAGAATGACTACTTGCTTTGTATATAAAAAAAAGAAGCGCAACCTGTACGGCATGTGTCAGTGCTGACAGAAATAATGCACACGTGTCTACTACAGGATCGAGTCTAGAGGCAATCAGTAGTAGAAAAACGTGAGAAGACTCACAATGGAAACATAAAAGCGATCGCTCCATTTGGCAGTCTTTATAAATATGACACTCTGTTTGCGTTGAAGCACTAGTCAGAGCCAGAACTTTGTGCTCAGTCTCGGAAGTTAGTGATTTTCCCATTCATCTACAATAGACAAATATTGGTTGAAGGTATTCTTGAGCCAACATGACGGCGACCAAGGAACTGCTGAAGTTTCTTAGAAAAACTCCTTTGGACAAGCAGCTGTGCCAGCGATGTCTCGCGAGCATGATAAAGATGTAACACACTGCATGTTTGGATGTATTATCTCTCTTTCCACTCTTTTCAATGTCCCAGTTCTCCAATGTTCCTGTTCCCCAATGGCTTTGCTGGTGTGGTTAACCTCCCTGCCTTTCCTTCTCTACCATTTCTTTGCTTTTTTCCATTTGTCTGATTGGTTACAATAAATGGTTTTGTGGACAAGATGCACAAAATCGTACTATCATGCTGCTTGCTCAGTGAGTGAAGCTTAAAGCTACAGCTGAAAGTTCATAGCAGGTAACCTCAGCAAGCATAAGTTTTAGACATTGACATGTGACCAGGGTGGGTATTTGCAAGAAAGCATGTCACTTTAGGAGACAAACAGTACAATGACACTCCTTAGCAATGTTTGAGTGGTAGCAGGACAAAAGTACAGGTGAATAACCTTTTATCACATTTGTCTTTCTTGGTTATATGTAACTCAGTGACTGTAGGAACTACTGATCCACCTGTATCAGGTGCACCCAAGCAGATCTTTTTTTGTGTGTGTGCATTACCTATGTAGTATGCAGTACAAACGACTGGTTTGTCAATTCAGCTCCAAATACCCTGAAGCAACATGCTAATTCTATGAAACATGCTGTCATGATTGCCTATGGCTTAACTCTGATTTTATGAGGTTTTCAATGAGATACTGAACCAAAAATATGCTACTAATAATTTCAGCTCAACTGAAAGATTGGATGCTGAAATCAGTAGACACGAACGAATGAAAAATAAATAATGAATTAAATTATTTTTGCTAAACATTTGTGCCTAACGGCTGCACCGTGAAGTAAAGAAGGTGACGATTAACATCTGCAAAAATGTGTGCGCTAACAACAGTCTTTCACAAAGTTATGGGCATGCAATGCCAAAATAAGGTACAATATTACCACACCACTCCTCCTTTCTTGCAGATTGTGCTTGAGCCACTTACAGTTTTACTGACAGTGCATTAAGCGAATAACAGGTTCTGAAAGGCTCAGAGGCAACAGTTAGGTGTGACAACTGTTATGATCGTCCTGCCTGGCTTGGCGCCGTTTGTACGCATGAGACATTGTGGCTGAGCCTACCCTAATTTCTTCCAGGTCAGCGTTACCAGAGATGCACCAAGAGCGGCGACAACATGAAAGTCATTCTTCAATTTCTCTATAGCCGTTGGTGCCCCTCGTAAAGCTTTTCGACACACCTGACCGACTGACGGTTAGGAAGAGCTGTTGGCCATCGAGGCGGCTTGCTTTGTCGTAAAGGTGCCCCGGGCAAAGGACCCAGCGTCTGGGAACCGTCTGCGGATGCATCCCCACATACTCCGTGGCACCTTCATGCCGCTGTTTTCATAATTCGTGGCCTGCCTGGCGTCGCATACCCATCATTGCAATAGTCTACAGAGTTCATTTCCATGTAGGACTCAACGTCTTCGTGCTGTGCTGTGTCATGCACGGTGTGCAGTGTTTTTTCCCTCGCCATGAAACGAATTTGACGTGACTCTTCCCCTTTCCTGCATTGGGAAGGAGGCAGCATTTCACCTTCCCCTTTTGGGGGCGGAGGTGAAAGTGGCAATTTCATTGGACTGTCCTGGCCACCATTCTTTTTTTCTCTGCAGGGAATCCTGGGAAGGCCAGGACATAAAACACGAGTGCTGAGATGCTCCCGACAAGCTCCCAGAAGCTCCCATCAGCTTTCATCGAGAGCTTCCATAATGCTGCTCCTATCATGTAGGAACACGCTACCTGTGAATAATGTAAATAAAGATCACCGGTAACAGCTCCAGGCTCTTCTCCTCGACATCTCCCTGAGACTCTGGCTGGCTCCGGTCCTCTGGGCAGACCACCGACTACATCACAACCCCATAGTAGTTTTTCAAAAAAGCATTTGTGGTGTTGCGGGTCTCCAGTGGAATCAAGAGCGACAAGAGCACAATGAGTAAGAAAGAGATCCACGGCCATCGATGTGCAAGCTTGCGCACGCTTACAGTCACCCAAAAACGGTAAGGGACTTTGTGCTCTTTGCCTCGATCAAATGGCAACTGCTAAGACCAGGTCTAGCTGGACAATATACATACTGGTGCACTGACCTCGAGTTGTATTTTTTCTTTTTCTTCTTCTCGGCACTTGTGCAGAGCAGCAGCATGGCTGAGATGAGGCCAAACAGCTGGACGAAGGCAAAGCTCATGCACACAATGCCCACAATGTAGAGCCGCTTCATGATCCACAGGTGCAGCTTGCGGTAGCAGCCCTGCACAAAACATCCCAGTCAGGACATCCAGAGTGTAGATATTTTGGGATAAAGATGCATATCTACGTTGCAAGCCTATCTTATCTTTATTGCAGAAGGATCCACCTGCTTATTAGATAAATCTGAGAATTGTAGCCTGGTCACCTTCACTGCTAAAAACTATGCTACCTAACACCATCTCTAAGCACCGAGCATATTTCACATGTGCACATGAGACATTCCGACCAAAGCAGAGGCACCCGTGTCCGACAGCATACAGCTCAATAATACAGCATTCATGACTTGGAATTACTGCATCCATTTTAGTTATTAAATGTTTCAGTGCTCCCACTTACTCAATATACTTCACTTCATCGTTTTTCAACTTACAATCTCCTGAAAATAAGATATCATTGAATTTGATCACCAGACCAAGACAAACATTGCTAGTAGCTTTGTAACTTGGATAGGAAACCTGAGTGGGCTTCCTTCATAGCCTCCATGCTACCCTACTTTCTCGCATATAACCTGCAGCCCCAACCTTACAAAAAAAAAAATTCATCCCATAACCCGCAACTCCACTTTTAAAGCACATTTTCCTGTTCTTGAATGCGAGTTATACGCATGAGAATGCAGTAGTACTTAGATTAGCTGCCAAATTACCCCCCCCCCCCCCCCCTTTTACAGCAAAAGCTGTTAAGAGATCAGAACACCGGTCACGCGCGGCACCGAAGTTGTCCGCATATCAAACGAAAAAAACCTCAGTAAATAAAAATCACTAATGACACAATGGGATTCAAACCCAGGTCCGCTGCGTGCCAGCCCGGTATTCTACCGCTGAGCCACGCCAGTGCTTGCAACTCGATTCTGAACTGGCCCTAGGCAGGCTTGATGTCAGGAAAAGAATCGCGTTAATATGAGTAATAAAGCGTTTTAGAATATCAAAGGAACAGCCAGGCGTAACACAATGTGAATTGCGTAACGAGTGGGTGGTCCAGTGGTCCAACCCATTAGAAAACTTGTTTTAACTTATTAACTACGATGCATACCCACTTCGGGCATATTTGTTCATCGTTATCAGCTACTGCATGAAAAAAGTACACAAAATTCATAACAAGTGTGTAGTGGATAACATATGCTTCTCCAAAAAATGACGAAGGATAGCATATTGAATGCTGGCCTACTACACAAAATTTATGATTAGCCATTTATGGCATAGTGGGTACCCAGGAGTGTGCTTGTAGCATCCCACAGAGTGTTTAGAAAAGGCTCTAAAAGGCCGCTCTTCTAACTTTCACTGTAACTGTGCTGCGCGCTTCCCACAAACTTGGCGTTTATTTTTTTGCCGGAACTGTTCAAGTATTCTCAAAAAGCTTACAGATTGAAAGGCATCTTTCAGGTAACCTACAGGCTGCTTGCTTTTTCCAATGCTCCTTACAAGAAGCCCAGAATGACCAATGGACACGAAGTGTCTGTGACATTCAATTTTCGGAATTGTAACTACACGCTAACAGCTGCTACATAAATGCACAGCAGGACGAGCTTAATTCTCATGTTCAACGGTATTTGCTGCTCTAGTGGGTGGCAAGAAAGAAGCACATATGACACTGACCCCCTCATGAATGAGACGCGGGTTCTTGGAAGTGGCACAGGCTGTGCCATTGACAAATTCTTCCAGGCAGCATGACTGGGGCACCCACTCTTCGTTAGGCCATGCTGAAATGCGGTGCCAGTCGCGATAGCTGTGGACACCGCAACACTCGAACTGTAAAGACAGCAAGCAGACAGGCACACATGCTCACTTCACTGGTTGTTTTCAAAGCAAGAAATGGAAAATGGCATGCGCGTGAAGATACACACACACATATATTTGTTTATTAGGGGCAAAGATCATAAAGGCATGGGTTTGTCCTTCTACTGTGACCTGTTCGCGATTACCTAGTTTATGAAAGACTCAGCAGGTGGTGTTAGTGTGAATAACAGACAGACGGACAGATAGAGAAATGGACGGATGAATTCATGGTACACCGATAGAGCCCTCCGAAGCTTTGTCATCATTCACTCCATAGATATGCTGAGATTTTTTTGTCACAATCTCTTCCCAGAGATATATGCACCAAATTATTTACTTGCGTGTTCATTGGACGACCCACAAGGACAATAATGAAAAAGGTGTGGTGCTGAAGTCAAAGCTGGCTATCATGAAGCCGTATTCAATCCCTGCTCTATGCCCAGCATCAGCTATAAAGACTTAAGTATATATTGAATACACGCTGCAACAAAGAAAGGTTTTTGTACTTACTAGGTTACCATGTATTCTATGATTACTTAAGTGACTCTAAGTTAAAGCAAGATTCAAGCATATAGTATAGCATTGTTATTTTGTTCCTTCTCCCTGTATGCAACAACATCAGTTGTTGCCTGCTTTCCCACTAGTTGCTGTTGCCGTTGCTGCTGTGTTGGGGCTGGCTGGTCCCGACGAAGCAGAAAAAGACGGCCGGCGGAGACGTACGCAGCCGGCGGGGACGCCGACCAGCCCGAACACGCGGGTTGGCGCTCAGCACCGAAGAGAAGAACAACAACCGCACTCCACAGTTACCCAACGCACATTCATTTTATTTACAGTCGCCTTGAAATCCTGGATGTCAGATAGGCACAAGCTCCCCCGTACCTCATATTTAAACGGAAGACGCTCCCGAAGGGAGTCTTTTTCCCGAGTGGTGTGATCATGTGGGCCAACGAGAAAAATGGGTGCGCGTTGCAATCGATGTCTTACTATTTTTTTTTTCGTCGTGGAAACCAGGTGCACGTTACAATCGAGGGCGCAGTAGAATCGAGTAAATACGGTAGTCTGATGACTGTTTTGATTTCAATATGTAAGTAGGTGTTTATTCCGTTTTCGTTCTCTCGTGCATTGTAACGGTTTAGTCCAGTTATTTCATGCACAGTAATGTTTCTTTGCCGATTCTTTATTACATTAGATTGTAAAAACTTTAATTAATTCTTTATTGATATTGTATAACTTTTTTAGTTACACTTTTCCGAAGTGCCTTTATAAAATCTTTCTTTTTTGGACCCAAACTAGCCTATGGCTATGGGACCACGCACTGTATACAAACTTCTGGTAAAAAGTATGACCAATAAAATTCAATTCAATTAAATTCAGAGTTATATTGGTTTTTTTCACAACTTTTCTATGTATGAATGTATTTCTTGTATCTTACTGATTTACTTTAGCCCTTCCCCTCTACAATGCTTCTTGTAAGTCTTGAGGGTACCAATAAATAAAAAATAAAATAAATAGTGAAGTGCTGCTTACATAGACAATGTAAGCAGCACTTTACTATCTATTAACAGCTCATGTCACTTATTGCTGCTTGAATAAGTGGCATGAGCTGTTACATCCCCCGGATGTAAATTTTGTTCACATTTCACAAAAATGCAACCTCCTTAGCCAGAAAAAAGGTCAGGTTACCACAACATCAGACAAACAACACATCAGGTTTTTTCACAAGGCAATCTTATTGAATGTGTACATTATGTTCTTTGTATCAATGCTTCAATGACTTTTAAGTTGTAGACTCGTAAATCTCTGGCACTTTTTATGCCAGTAGCTGTAATGTGAAAGGCATTACGTCAAAGTGAGTTATAAAAAATCTCTATCCATCAAATACATATATTCATCATACACATGCAAAACAATAAAAATAGCAGAAAATTAAAGACTGTTTATAACTGTATTAATAGTAATATACATTTCACTGTCTTGGTTAATTTTCATGCCTTCTGTCTCGAATGCTTCTTCTGAATGGCATGATAAAAGCTGTGTCGTCTCACCTTTGTGTGGATCTGGTCCCAGAGCTCTGCAAGCCCATTGTCACTGTCTGGGTCATATTTGTGTTCGATGCCCACCTTCAGTTCTTCCATCAGTGACTGGCCAATCTGCATACATGAGCATAATTCGAACTGTAATGTTAAAGCATGCCAAGTATACGTGGCTGTAGGCCTAGCCCAAGTCATCTTGTTCAGAATTGGAGGCATGACTATCAGCCTTATCATCAATGCACTTATTGTTAAGTTGGGAAAGGTGATGACAGAAGCCTTACACCTAAAGCTCAGTATGGTCAGGGGCAGCACTAGAACTTTTTTGCTGTTGTGGCGGGGGGGGGGGGGGCACCAAAGACAAGTGTGTACCTTCAGAGGGGCAGGAAGGTGAAGGCTAGGAACATATGCATTGTGTATTGACTATGCTTGCTCTTGGAGAGGCAAAGAAGGCAGGGGGCACGCAGAAATGTTGCAGATGCTCCAGCCCCCCCGCCCCCCCCCCACCTTTCCTATGGTGCTGTCCCAGAGTCAACATTCCGCTTACAAATTAAAAAAGTCACAGTTCCTCCTCAAGGACAAAGCAATAAAGGCAAATGTCACACAAAAAACGACAAGCACCTTAAAGCTAGCAATGCACTACTGAAGCACAAAACATGCTCGAAAACTACGCAGGACAAGTATGCAGGATGCTTGAAAAATGCATGAGACAAGCGCGAACTAATAACTGTCACAGTTTCTGCATTTTTGTCTTTAAGCAGGGCACTCCAAGTGTCATTGACAATACAGAACCATATGAGGTTTTGGCAGAACCCTATGCTCTCAGGTAAATTTTAAAAATTTTAAGCTGTGGCATGTAGAGCGATTCTTCTGCGTTTCCTGCCACAAGGTGGCGTACGAAGTAACATGTGTTTAGCATTCTTTTTATTTTTTAAGGCAAAGCTCCTTAAGCCGTGATTTGTACATCCCCGATGTATGTAGTGGTAGTTGTGGTCGTAGTAGTAGGTAGTCACCTCTCGTTTAGTCCTTGGAATGTCTGCTGGATAGTGGTACTTGTATACGATGGCTATATGATGAAAATATGCGAGATAGAGGTACTTGGAGTATTCACTAGATGGATGAACGAACAGACAAGCAGACGGACAGATGCACAAACGGCGAACAGACTGGCACATGGACTGGTGCACGGACAGACAGATAGATGTACAAACAAACGCAAGGATGGACGCACGGATGGATGCACGGATGCACGAACAAACAGTCACACGAATGGATGCACATGTGGACCGAAACAAGAACGAACAGACGGAAGCATGGACGGACTGATGAATGCTTCGCCCCACTTATCATCATTCACTCTGTAGGTAAGCTGTGATTTTTTTTTTTTTCCACACCACAAGTAGTTGCAGAGAGCGGCATCTTTCAAGTACGTGTCTGAAGGGCAGTTTTCGAAGTACAAAAAAAAAGGTAGGAGTTTCGCATTCCAGACAAATACACACTGAAGCTCCTCCAAGATCTGTGTACCCCCAGCAGTAAATCTTGAGTATAAAGAGCTCGCAATTACTATGCCGTCGCAAGAATTGCCGAAGGTAGAGTTGTATAAGGTGGCACAGTGCGGAACAATGGGTCACTGGATTTAATCCCCGGTCGGGTACTTCGAAAATTTTTTTTCCGATTTATCTTTGTTTGTGCTTTTTTACACATATTGTAAGAATTCATTGGACTTCATTTTCCTCATCTGTAAATAGCCATCATTAATCTTCGTGTCATTCCTCTTCGTCGTCAACACCATCTTGCTGTTGCTGAATTAAAGCGTCCGCTGAACCGTGGTATTTCAAGTGGTGGAAGGTGCTTCCTGATGAATTCGACCTCTCTCTATCTAAAGCCAGCTCCTGGAGCTCCGTTCGAAATGCCACTTCCGCCAACCGACATCACCACTCGACGCTTCTTTCTTTTCTGGCCCCGTCAACTCTTCACCATCCTGCAGTACTCAATTTTCTGCATCCCTTTTATTCCAAAGAACTACGCAGCTTCCTTTGACTCGCATAATACTTTCGCCTCTTCATTCCCAACTTTGCCACCATTGCTGCTGTACTCCACAAGCTCCTTGTTAGTACCGGTTCCTTCGATTGAAATGATTCGTGCGAAGCTGCATTTTAAGAACTCAAGCACGCACTGACATACCTACCGATGCTTTGTTATTTCGATGACGAGGGACCTACGTTACTACACACTGACGCTAGCAGACAAAGAATTGGCACCATACTCCTTTAGCGCGACCATGCATTTCGCAAGAAAGTTGTCGCATATGCAGCCGCACTTTGACCTCTGCAGAAAAGAGGTGCTCGATAACCGAACAAGAATGCTTGGCAGCTGTCTCGTCTATCCAAAAATTTTGTCCGTATTTTCATGGTCGACATTTTACTGTTGTGACAGACCACCATGCCCTAAGCTGGTTGCCGACAATCAAAAATTTGTTGGGGCGCCTTGGCCGCTGGATTCTCTGATTACAAGCATATGACTTTGGCATCATCTACAAGACCAGAAAACAGCGCCAAGATGCCAATGCTTTATCATAATGCCCTTTGCTGCCATCTCCAGTGCACATCACATCCCTTGTCAAATTGGATACATGGAGGACGCCTCGTCGATATCGTACATTTCTTTTCTGCCTTCATCCACCCATCCTTCAGTACTTTCCACTCACCAGCAAGCCGATTCTTCTTGTACTGACATCATCGGGCGGCTTGCCGGTGCTTCGTCTTCCTTAAATTCCAGGCTCCGGAAACAACTCCGGCTCATCAAGTTCAAGCACAATGTGCGGTACATTTTCCACCCAGAAAGTGATCGATGGGTTCCCGTCATACTACGCGCTCTTTGCACTGAAGCTCTGTGTGGTTCACACGATGAAGAAAAACGACACGAAGACTGATGTTGGTTATTTACAGATAAGGAAGGTAAAGTATAATAAATTTTTACACTAATTTCAAGAATTCATCGGATTTCATCTTTCTCATCTGTAATTAACCATAATCAGTCTTCATGTCACTCCTCTTCGTCGTCGGCGCCATCCTGCTTTTGCTGAAATAAAGCGTCGGCTGAACCATGGTATTTCTATATATATACATGTACGGGACATGATGGTGACTGTAAAAGGCTGCTGAGAGTGTTCATATAATTGCTCTCACAATAAAATGAAGGGTGCAACATAGTTGGGATATTAAGAGCTCTATTAAGAACCCCTGACACCAAATTTAGAAACTCAAGATGCTTCTGTTGTTTGAGAGTCCTCCATATGGGAGCACTTCTGACCGATTATTAGTGACGAGCGTTGCCTATAAGATATTTTAAATTGCTATTAAAGTAAGGGAGTTTGACCATGCATAATCTCAGGCACTGCCCCGTTGTAGGGCACTAGTTTCTTATAGTATTTAAGCGGGCGTTTTCAACAGATGCCAAATCATTTGGAATTGATGATGCTAGCATAAATTATATGATGCATTAGAACAATATGATTCAATTTCCACATTACCATGCGCAAAGCTAGAAATCACTGTAAAAAAGTCGCAAACAAAACTTTTGTTGCCAGGGGTCCTTTTAAAGGGGTGGTGCCACCAAATTTTGAGGCTATAACAAGCCTCTCGTGGGTTTTCTCTGTATGCAAAGACACCCCACATGAAAGGTCGGACACAGCAAACATTTACAGATATATTAATTCACTTCCGAAATATACCTAAATACCCATTTTCTCGATGGAGGCCCATCGCGAGCGCGTCCAACACTGACGTAATGACGTCGCACTAGACCTGTTGAGTCACCTCTAGGCCTTCGCCACGAATGTACCGGCAACGCATCGCGGCTGCTGTAGCTAGCAGCATGCTTGTCTTGCAGGTGCTTGAGTGGCATGTGTGTGGGAGAGCAGACATGAATCAACACGATGTGCACCAGAGCTTTGTGAGGTCACGTGACTGAGCTACCTACCCTGCTACGTCACTGCCCAACTCAACGCTCAGACACCGAAAATTGTTCACATAAATGAGGTGATTTAAATTATTTAGCGATAATTAAAGAATCTTGGTACATGTATAAGGCTTCTCGGAGCCATACGAAATATTTACAGCAAAGAACGCTTAAGCCACAAATACGGTGGCACCTACCCCTTAATGTCCAAGTTAGGCAACATCGTCAGCACGTCACATGTTCTACGTACGAATGCATGAAAAAAGCAAACAACTCCTTCCTTTGTGGTGCAATTGAAAGCGTGCGAGGGCCGCTGACGACTGCGGCTCTAGCGAAGAGGAAATGCAACAATCGGCCATCTCCTCCCACGGGTGCTAAAGGCCGCAACAAAGCATATGTATTTTAATTAAATCCCATGATGTATTTGTGGGATGCAGTAGTCAATGAAGGACGGATCCCAACATAAAACGTAACGATGTTTATCAATGCGGTAGCAACAGCAGGGCAAGTGTCCCGATGCTGCGCTCGAACTGTTAGAGAAACAATCATTGTAGCGAGCCTGGCAGCTTGGGTCTTATAGCCACCTGTGGTGGCGTCAGCCTCTGGTGAAAAAGCGGTGGCACTATCCATTATTGGACGCGCGTGGCACTGTCCATTATCAGTTGCTGGCTGCGCCGGTTTGTGCGCAGTCTGTTACCACATCACCCCCCTGCGATGAGGAGAACCCTCAGAGCTTGTAGAAGTCTCGGAGACATACCAGACGCCCAGAGCGTGTCGTGAAAGTAGCGGGCTGCGACGTGGCAGCTGTGGAAGAAGTGGCCAAAGGGTGCTGGACTTTCTTCTGAAGGTCAAGGTTGCGAGTGGCAGCGAAGACGGACAAAGTGAACACCCAAGAATGGAATCTGCGCAAGCTGTATCGCAGCAGGAGCCAGGGTCATGGAAAGCAACGTGGCTAGAACCTTGGCTGTGGACAGTGGCACTGGGACAAGAGCATGTCCTGCCATAGTCATCACCGGTGGGATCCTCTTTTTGAGAGGAGCAGTCGGAACCACTGTAGACGTCTGGGCAGAATAGGTTGCCAGAGTCTGAGTAATGGTGGTCTCGGTGAACTGCAACGAAGAGGCAGCGGTGGTGGAAGCAGCAATGGTTGTAAGGAGTAACGGCCGTCGAGTGGGAAGAGTAGACAGCACGATGGTTGGCAAGGCAGACGTGGTAGAATCAGCTACCGGGGTGAACATAAGGGTAGTGACAACCCGAGGTTCGATGCTAATGTTTCGCATGGTAGGCAGCAATTGACGTGGCACAGCTGGTTGAGGTAGGGCTAGCACGAAACCTCGAAGTCCGTCGTATGCCTGTGGTCCTGGAGGAGGCACAACGCATCGCAGAGAAGGAGGAAGCATGTCTACTGTGATGGCATACCTTTCCTGCAGCGAGATGATAATGCGCAGGCAGAAAGCAGACTCCATCTTGACGAGCCAAGTAGCTGAGCTTCCTGGCCAGAATTCGGGAAACTCTGGTGGTATGAGGATGCAGGGCACCATGACCATAGGAGAGATGGCACTCGCTAGAACAGAGCTTTGGTGGGCGTCTACCGAGCACGACTGTTGTTGGGCCTGAAGTAGTTCTTTAAGTAGTTGTACTTGTTGACTAAGAGCAGCGAGGGCTTCTAGCTCGGCCATGGCAGTGCGGTTAGTTCGATTTCAGGGTCACCAGATGTGGGGTCTTGGTGTAAGCAGCGCTAGGCAAGGCAGTAGTGGTCAGCCCAGCAGGCTGAGCATTTTCAGTAGTTATAAGCATGCTTTCAAGAAATACCAAGGTTGTATTGACCAAGACTTCCGTAGCTGACGTGGCCTTCGCAGGATTAGAAGCAGGTAGGCCAGTCGAGGTGGTGATAGGCATGAAGGGGATGGTGTGGAAGTTCAGCGAAGCTGGGGCAGCTTGGGTCTTATAGCCGCCTGTGGTGACATCAGGCTCTGGTAAAAGAGCGCTGGCGCTGTCTGTTATTGGATGCGCGTCGCAACATGTGGCCGAGTTTGTGGCCGCAACATGTGGCCGCAACATGTGGCCTGTTTTCTATTTTAGATATTTCTATAAATTAAGTAAGAACAGTGAAAGGAGGCATGAGTGCGCCATCTGGCGGATGTTCAGACCTTTCCTTGCTCAGCTGTAAGAAGGCTTGAGTGGCCACTCATTATCAAAGTAATTTCTGTATGCCAGAACTTTTAGAGTCTTCCCCATTAGCTGGAAAAAATTGTCATCAAAGCTACTCAATTCATCATTGAAAAGTGACGTCAGACAATGAGCAACACTAGCCTGTCGCGCTGAACTTGACGAGAGCCGCAGCATCTGCCAAGCACTGGGCGCCTGCTATAGCTCGCGCAACTTGGAACAACATCTAATGCACTTTCAAATGTTCTTACATTAGACCTTCACAATTACCTAAATAGAAAAACTAGACACCCTTGTCCTTGCGTTTTCAAGCAATTTAATATTTCTGCGGTTAGTAGCTGCATGCGCTACGTTCGCTCGCACTTGATCATCTGCTACGTGGAGCCTATTGCTTGCAGTAGCGCCACCTTAGCCAGAAGTCTGTTATGCAGCGCTTTCAGAGTATGGCAAAGGCAGAGAGGTTGGCAACATTAGAGGCTCTAGCAACATTGCAGTAGCAACATGGTGGTAGCTGAGCAGGTTCTACAACAGTGGGTTTCACTGCCAGCTCAGAGTTTCAGGTCTGGGCACGCAAGGTGCAAGCCGTACCAGTCCTGCATGAATGGCCGCACAGCCTTGTTGAGTACAAACATATTACAGCGAAAGCTGTGCACAACTCAGGTTACGCGCAGTTGTCCGCCGTCACCACCGCCGCCGGTGTCCTTAACCACATCATGCGAAATTAGAAAAAAAAAACCTAGCACCAAAGACACAGTGGGGCTAGAAACTCAGGTCTACTGGGTGCCTGCACAGTACTCTATGACTGAGCTACGCCGATGCTTGTGACTTGTTGGTAAACATACCACCAAAGACACAGTGGGGCTCAAACCCGGGTCCACTGGGTACCAGCCCAGTATTCTACCACTGAGCTACGCCGATGCTTGTGGCTCGTTGGCAAACTTGCCTTAGGCGAGCTTGATGTCGGGAAAGTAATCGCGTTATTACGACTTATAAAACATTTTAAAACAGCGAAAAAACAAGCAGTCGTCGCACAATGCGAATAGCATAACAAGTCGGCCATCCAATGCTCCAACTCGTTACAAAAGGTTCTTCTTGTCCCCCTATTAACTGTGGCACATACCCGCTTCAGCCATAATTCCTCATCATCGTCAGCCACTGTATGAACAATTGGCATGAAATTCCTTGCAAGTGTTTAGTGGATACCAGGCTTCTCACAAGAATGACGAAAAACAGCATAGCGAATGCTGGCCTACTACCCAAAAGTTTATTATTATTGCCCTAGTGGGTATCAACCAAGTGTGCTTGCAGTAGTTACCCAATTAGTGTTTTCAAACTCATGGCCACCTGATTCATGCCCAATCCCCCAGAGTGGGTAGGAGCCAATGATCCAAGGACCATCATCATCATCATCATCGAGTGTTTTGAAAAGGCTCTGAAAGTCATAGGTGCGCGAGCCCAGAAGGAGCTCTTTGATAATCGCCTCGCCTTCAGCTTGCCCGTGCTCAACCTGCTGGGGTGTTCTTGACTGAGGATTGAGTGGTTTTAGCTTTCTGTCTTATAGTCAGATTCTATAGTTTATCTGTTTCTGAGTCTAACCGTATCTCTAGTGCTCATGTCGACTACTTCTCCTGGCCAGGCACGATCCGCCTGGTCAGAGTCCCTGCCATCTAATGAATTACCGCTAGACTCCTTTTTCCGCAGTGGTATCGACAGCATTCCTATGGAACTGGTACCTACAAATGGAGGCTTCATCAGACTTACAAACCCTCAGGCGGTTCAAAAGGAACTTAAGACAACTTCAAACCATTTCCAGACCATCACAGATGTGCACCCATTTGGGCGAAAAGGTATCGTGTGTAGGTCGCCGGATCAGACCTGCGTGCAGGATCTTCTCAAGTGCACCTCCTTTGCTGCTACCCCGGTGAGTGCTTTTATTCCGCCTCACCTTGCATGTACCAAAGGCTTTGTACGGGGAGTCGACTCCAAGCTGAGTCCAGCTGAGATCCTAGACAGGCTCTCTGGAGCAGGCGTAATTTCGATTTACCGGAGTAATCGCCTAGTCGACAAAGAGAGGGTACCAACCGAATCTGTCATCGCGACATTTGTGGGCACAAAATGCCCGTCAGAAATAAAATGATGGCCACTGATCTTCCGAGTAGAACCCCTCGCTTCTCGTCCGATTCAGTGCAAGAACTGCTGGAGATTCGGCCACAGTGTGGGAGGATGTAAATCTAACGTTCATTGTAGCACCTGCGGAGAGAGCCATCCTTCAAGCAAGTGTACTGCTACAGCGGAAAAGTGTTGTCTCAGTGGGGGTAGTCACTGCGCCGACAACTCTGACTGTTCGACTCGTTCCCGGGAGGTTCAAATCCTAGAAGTTATTGACCGTCGCCACTGTTCTCGAAGGGAAGCCATTGACATAGTTAGAGGCAGGGCTTTTGGATACTCTGGTATAACAGCGTGCTGTACTTCCAGTACGGACTCAAACCTATTGCAGGCTATTGAAACTGCTGTGGAAAAGGCAGTGAGTAAGGCAATAGATAAACTCATATCTAACCTTTCCGACTGTTTGGTGCAAATTCTTTCAAGTCAGAGTGGACAAACAGTACAGACTAGTACAGAACCTGGAGTATTAGACATTACCAGCGATGCCACACAGCAACGCAATGTAGTGTTGGACGAACTTTCTGCATCTGCAGGCAAGGCTAAGCAGTCAGGAACACAGGTGCACTTGGACCGACATTCGCCTCAGCCGAGCACAAGTACTGCTACAGATATGGAACTCGATATACGAACTAATAAACGTACCAGATCTCCTATCTTCACCGATCTCAAGTCCAAATCTAAACGGAATGAATCAGCTATTTCGCGTGAAGATGCTAACAAGGGCGCGACATGCGCCTCTGCAATGCGCTCAACACCATAGGTCAGTTGAGGGTACTAGAGTGAAACTGCCGTTCTATATTCTCAGCCTCAACCGACTTACATTACCTTTGCAATAATCTTAATCTTGATATTATAATTCTCCAAGAAACTTGGCCCACACCAGATAAAAATTTCCATCTTGCAGGTTTTCGTTTTTTTTTCGATTAGATCGCCCATCACGTGGTGGTGGTTTGATGACCCTTGTATCAAGTAAATTATGCCATAGGGCGAACATTTCTTTCAGAATGTTAGACTTGGATTGTGAAATATTAGCATTAGACTTGTGTCTCCCCGGATACCACCCTTTTCAATTGTAAATTGTTACTTCCCCTCCAGTGTACAAAGCACGCGTTATCTTGACAGCGTTTTGGTAGCATGTAGAAAGGAAATTGTACTGACAGGAGACTTTAATTCACATCATTTGTCTTGGGGTATAAGGACAGATTCTTGTGGTAGGCGACTGTGGGAACGGACTATTGATCACAACCTCTCCTGTCTGAATAAAGGTCATGTAACATTTGTCCGAGGTCAAACTAACTCAGTATTGGATTTAACGTTTTGCTCCAATGCAATCGAGGTTTTGTCATGGGCTGTTCTGGATTCGGCAACTAACATCGACCATCTTCCTGTAGTTTTTGACATTACTTGTCCAACAATAACTTTAGATCAGCCGAAACACACATACATCAACCATAGCAAATTTCAAGCCTGCCTCCGTTCTGCCATTTCCAAGCTTGGAAATGCCAGTACTAAGGAGATTGCATCTACGATTGGTTCAATGCAGGAGGGATCTAGAAAAAATTCCAAATTTTCTATTTCATACAATAAACAATCCTCCTCTCGTTGGTGGAACGATGAGTGTACGCACGATTATAGAAGACGAAAAGCCGCTTGGAAAAAACTTCTTAATCAGAGCCTAACAAACTGGAAGGACTATCAATTCCTTGCTGGCGTGTTTAAGCGTAAAGTGAACTGCGCGAAAGAAGAATACGACAGTAGACATTTTGATTATCTTTCTAAATAAAAAAATAAGCGTGCTTTGTTCGCTTATCTTTAAACAAGAAAAGTACTGCCAGCACCTTTAACGTTGCAGTCATGTGTCTTGACACCGGAAGAAATCAACACCTCTCTAGAAGACATAGCGCAAGGTTTAGAACGCCGCTTCACTGCTAATTTTTTGGCTATTCAGTCCGTTCTGGTAAACTTGCATGAATTTCCAGAAGTTTCTTTAGCTGAATTATGTCAGACAGTATTATGCTTATCGAGAACGGCTCCCGGACCAGATGGGATTACGAACTTTATGTTGAAATGTTTACTCCAGGAATCGCCTAATCTTTTGCTAGAACTAGTGAATTATTCGTTAGGGAACGCATGGAAACCTCCAGAATGGAAACTTGCCAAAATTGTATTGTTGCTAAAAAATGAAAATGATGCATACACATAGGGTAACATGAGGCCGATCGCACTGACATCAAACTTAGTGAAATTCGTTGAGAGAATCATCAATATACGAATTAATTAACTGATTACCATGAGGTCAATTCTAAGTCCCTGTCAAATTGGGTTAAGGGCTGGTTGTTCAATTTGGGATGCCCACGTTGACTTAGGAAGTCGGCTTCAATTAGCTCGGCTACATAAAAAATATGCAGCTTTAGTTACCTTAGACATCGCTAAAGCATATGATACCGTAGAGCACTGTATTTTGATAGATCGATTAGAATACCTTGATTTTCCATCATACACAGTAGCGTGGGTTCATAATTTTCTTGCAGACAGGAAATTTTATTGTTTTAAAGATGGGTTTTCATCATCTACCCATACCAAACAAGGGGAGTACCGCAAGGCTTGGTGCTTTCCCCGGTGCTATCTAATTTACTAATGAGCACCATTCCACGTAAACAGAATATAACAACTTATGTTTACCCAGACGATATCGCATTTTTTGCAATGGCAGATAACATTAAGACCTTATATGAACGGCTGCAGACTTACCTTAATATATTGGAGAGCTGGCTCGATGGCAACAGCTTTTTACTTAATCCGAGTAAATGTGCCCTCCTTGTTTTCCTGTTGCAATACCCTGTGAACATCTCTCTGTCTTACCATCATGAGGATATACCACAGGTGGAATCTGTTAAATACCTTGGAGTAATTTATCACACATCGCTTAACTGCCGACCTCATATCGTATATATCGCCGGAAAAGGTGTGCGGGCCATTGGCATATTACGTAGGCTAAGCAACTACCGCATAGGTACGAGAAGAGACACATTATTAATGATATATCACATGTACGTTCGTCCCATTTTGGAATTTGGTTGTGTACTTTTCTCTGGAGTTCCAGCTTACAAGTTGCGGCCTCTACTTCTTCTGGAAAGAGAAGCTTTGCACTTATGCCTTGGCCTTCCCAAAACAGTTGCCAACAATGTGTTATATCTCGAATCGAGGGTCCCTCCGCTTTCTTGTAGAATTCGCCTTCTGACTGTTCAGACATTCTTAAGAATTTATGAATCACCATTACGACATTCAGAAACAGCCTTTATTTCCACCCCGGAATCATTTTTTGCTGCTAGATGGCTGCGATTTCACACGCCACAAATTATATTTGTGCAAAATTTACTGGAGCCTCTAAACGTACGTATATGCGACATCATGCCGAGTCGTGATAATTCAGCCCGGTAGAAATTCAATTCGACGACATTTTTCCTAATAATGCCAAATTACTTCCCCATAATATTTTGGACAGTTTACTACAAGATCACCTGTGCCGTATTACAACGAACGTTATTATTGCTACAGACGCATCGCAATACGACGACAAGTCAGGGGTTGATATTTTCAGCCTGATTTTAAATTGGATTTATTCCCTTCGACTACCCGATTTCATACCCGTTTTTGTGGCCGAGTTTCTGGCAGTAGTGCTCGCCTTACGCAAGTTAGATACAGCAATTACATCAGCTGTCATAATAACAGATTCCCTATCTCTCTGTGCGGCAATTTCTGTTGGTGCTGATAATCACGTAACAAAGGCATTCCGTGCACTAGTACCTGCGCATTTGAGAAAAGTACGATTAGTTTGGGTGCCTGGACACAAAGGTTTGTTTCTAAATGAAATGGCCGATTCCTTAGCTAAGTCATCAATCAGCGAACCAATTCTACCGCTCTGTCCATCTTATGTGACTTATGCGGTCACATAAGCCTTATGTGGCTTATGTGACTGCTGCTCGATTCTGCAGACGTACGCTTCTGCAAGTCTTTAAAGGTTCAGCACTAACAAACTCTACAGAATATCGCCATTTATTATATCCTTGGCGAAGAGACTTTTGCCACACTCGACAACAAGAAGTAGCTATCACAAGGCTGCGTTGCCGGGTACCAAATCTAAAGTTCTATAAACACAGGTCTGCTCAGGCACCTTCGCCACTGTGCGCATTCTGTGATGAATTGGAAACAATAGACCATTTCTTTTTTACCTGCAGGCAGTTTAACACATTACCAAAAACCCTATTAGAAATACCTTTACGTGGTATTGGTATGGACTTATCTCTGCCTCTCATTCTGTCTTTTGGAGCTTCCATTTCTGGTTTCTCTAATGCGACAGTCGGCGCGGCCGTCCGGGACTATATTGATGAAGCTAATAGGTTGACTAATTGACCAGTTTCATTATCCTAACATGTCCACATAATTATATACATATAAAATCAGATTATTGCTCTATTCTAAAAATAAATTTGTTTATGTAAATATTTGTATGCATTACATTAAGCACCACACTTTCCTAGGCTATCGGTAATCTTTCTGTTATAACTCCATCATTCCAAATCTGAACAGCAAATTTTAAAACCACTTGATTCTTGGCCAATCCCCAATAGTGGGTATGCGCCACTAGCAATAGGAGAACAAAAACAACAACAACAACTCTGAAAGTCTGCTCTTCTAGCTTTCGCTTTGACTGTGTTGTGCCTTCTGCGCAGGCCTGGCGTTTTTTATTAAATTGTTATTATCCCTAACGAGAGCTTAACCTGCAGTATCCATGTGCTCAAGAAGAAAAGAAAGGACGTTCACTACTCACATGTCGACGGTAGATGAAGCCCAGTGTGCCAGCAGCAAACTCAAGCAGAAAGATGAGGATCACCAGCACAAAGTACTGGAAAGCACGTAGAAGCAATAGGGAGATTAATGCACACTTAAGCTACACTGAAACTGAATCTTAATCACTCTGCAATTAATTTATTCTGCACTGCACAGTGAGCGAGTCTGTAATGCGCTTGCAACTGCGTCAGGCCTGATGACAAAATATACGCAGTAAAACATGAGGAGGGGGGGTGCTATTACTGTCTAGTCATTAGCGCCTCGTGTTGCACACGTGTCTGGCGGATAGGTTGCAGTTAGTGTGAACAGCCATCGAGCGGTAGGTGACGCAGTGATCGCACGAGTTCACCGTCATCATCATTATGGCTAGAACTTGCAGTAACACCAGGCGGCGAGGCTAGGCGGCCACACAAAAAACATTTGAGATCGCTGCACTTTAATTTTATTACTTCATTTCTTTCATTAGGGCTGCAAACATGAAGACGTCTCCCCCAAAACGTGATAGTCGTTTTCCACGGGCCACTCA
This sequence comes from Rhipicephalus microplus, assembly GCF_043290135.1. Taxonomy (NCBI): domain Eukaryota; kingdom Metazoa; phylum Arthropoda; class Arachnida; order Ixodida; family Ixodidae; genus Rhipicephalus; species Rhipicephalus microplus. Next base: position 52,007,840 of record NC_134701.1, on the reverse strand, counting down.
CCGTGAGTCGAACATCAGCAACGCCGTCCTTGTGTTACCTTGTGTTTGTTATGGTGATTGAATGTACTGCATTATTGTATAAGGTTGTGTAAGGCGTGACAAGTGGCACATTTCGTTCAGCTAGCGATATCGCCAATGTCAAGGTAGTTGGAAAATACGTGGACACGATGTTTCGTTTTACCACATCTCCTGTCTCCGTCTGTTTCGCTAGCGGCGGCTCTCACTGTGACACCACACACTATTGGCTGCCCAACGTGGAGCTCCTGGAGCACTGGACGACAGTTTCCACGATTCAAAAAAATCTTGCTTTTTTTTTTTTTTTTGATTGGGGTAGGGTAAGCCTGGGGGGGGGGGGGGGAATGAAGGGGGCACATTCATTGCTAGCATTGGTGGCGTGCAATAAGTACGTTCGCTTGCCCAACTGTGTCTGCTGTTCTGAAAGCGGCGCCTATATCGAGACCCCGCTAAGCGTTCGCAACGAAATAACGCCCTAACTGGTACGGCTGATCCTTGCTTGAGCTGCAAGAATATTAGTGCGATCAACGATGTTTGTTTTGTAGATTTTGTATAAACAATGTGCATTTTGAACAACAATGCACATGTACAAACAATGCAACAAAATGAAACTACCTTTTGAACAAACCTTTTACTGCAGTAGTACACCAGCAAACACACAGCATGGTTTCCCACAAAGGTGGTTTCAAGACAATGCACAGCACCACGAAGCCTCACATGCAGAGCGTGTGTAAGGCCGGCATTCAATCTATTCTGTACAGTTGAACAGGTCCAACTTTAGGCGCATAAATGACAGCAGCGAAAAATCCTTGCAAGCAAGCTGAAAGCAATGCAATATGGTCTGTCGGTTCCAGGTGAATCAGCACAGAATAATCAGAAGCTACAGTTTTACTCTAGAAAGCAGTCCATATCCGGGTATTGGCTACAAATGCATGGACAGAAACAGAAGTCTCGTCTACTGCAGTAGCTGGCTTCTGTTGTACAAAGTTTGTTCGGCTACAACACTGACCGTGGCAAGCATGCACCGGCTTTGGAACCAGGCGCCACAGCATCCAAGGAAGGCCACGAGGAAGGTGATGGCACCCGCTGTGAGGCATAGCCCGTCCGCGCTGAGCACTCGGTGGGTGGGCAGCAGTGTCGAATAGCCACCGTACGCCACATGCAGCCACACCCCCACGCCCGTCACGCCGCAGCCAAGAATCTGCACAATAATGGTCAGTTGTCTAGAGCCTTGAATACCTCCTCACCTGTGGTATGAATTATTCGACAAGTCCTTTGTGTTCCCTATAAGCACGAAATATGCCTCGTCATGGTAGTGGGGCTCAGGAATTCCAGGGAGGGGGGCTACCACAGCCAAGCCCCACATGGTAACAACCAGGGCTAGACAGTATTGAAGATACACCTCCCGAGACGAGTATCTGTACTGGCGATACACTCAATTGTATCACGTATCTTAAGATACAAGATACTGCTATGGCGACACTACCGTGGAAACAATAATCGCTAACTTAAGGCTGCTTCTCAATCTGGTATGGGTGCCTCTAGCTACCTGAATAAAACCAAGGGCAGGGCCATAATTTTATCTTTCCACCAGACAGTGACGGCAGGTGATGAAGTGTTCACGTCCCTTTTAGTGGGGCAAAGCAACATGACGGTGCTCGCGAAGACTCAACCATAGAGTTTCCTAAAATTACTTGAGGGGACTCTGGTGCTGCGATCGTTCAGCGACCATGGGAATGATGGGTAGTACACACATTTGCCTAGTCTTCGTACTTGCGGCTTCGTTTATTGCTGTGTTTCAGTTTTGTTTTGAAAGAAAGATTCAGCCCTTTTGAACTTCCTGACCGATTCGGAAAGGAAAGTTTAAAAAAATAAGGTGGTGAAGCGCAAGCGCTGAACATTTGCTACTTTTGTTTCGTAAGAAAACAGCTTCAAGCCACATGAACACACACGAAGCCAAAAGCAGTCCAGAAGTACGAAGATTAGACAAATGTGTGTACTACCCATCATTCCCATGCTCTCTGAAGCGCCGTGCGTTGCAGCTCCCATAGAAACTAGCGCCAGAGTTCCCTCAAGTGTATATTAGGAAACTCTATGGACTCAACAGAAACACCCACATGCCTTTTGTTTACCTGATTTTTGTTTCCTTTTTTATTTGTCCCAGTGCCATGACACTTACCCATAACCACTTACCAGTGGTGCGTACCCCGATGCGTGCAGCGATGATCGAGCAAGTTCTGACGGCATTTTCCTGCATGATGCTCCATTACAAAACCTGAATGATGGGACTTTTTTGCATCTTCTCACTGCAGCAATTTGATAGATCTTGTGGATGTAAGTTTTAATTACATGTGATTAACTTAGCTGCAAATAGGATTTTTAACACCACCACCAGTTATAAGCTTTAAATATTAGAGCAAACCCGTTAATATCTCCACTTACCATACCATTTTTTTCCTGCTGTCGCTGTTCACAGAGCTCTCTTAAATTCATAATATGAATGTTAGCACAAGTGCTCTTTTGGTTGTCCTTCTCTTGCATCCCATACATCGCCTATATGGCTTTGCACTGTTTTTTTTTTTTTTCGGCTTGTTTCGTGCAATATATCTTTTGCAATGTGTAGCCAAAATAAGCTCTTTCACTTATACTTACTTTTACCTGTCTGCTTTACTTTTGATAATGCTTACACATTTATATTTCTTGTGAATTTGCTGTTCTGCCAAGGCAATTTGGAGAATCAATATGTCATTATGTAGGTCTGAAGTGAGTGCATACAGTACCAAACAATCTGCTTAACGCTGAGTAAAATGGCGAACCTAAGTTCACAATATACTAACAGATATAATAATTGGGAGCCATGTCAAGAGCTTTAAGAAGGGGATCTGAGGAACTTTGTTATGCCAAACTGTTAGTTTTTTTTTTTTCCTGAGCGAGTGTCATTTCAGGCAATTTTCCATTGGCACGCCCCCACGAACCATACCATGCATTCTATTCTGAATTTTATTTTCATTATCTTTCCTGACAGGAAGTTGGCGATACCTAATGCTTAATTGTGATAGCTATTGAGTTGCACCCTGTATCATGTTTCTGCATTTATTCAGTCTGAATTTTTGATAAGAAGCAGCCTTACTATGTTAGTTCTATTGGTTTATTTTTTGAAGCCCCCCCCCCTACACAGTCCTTCAATATTCTCTACTGATCACAAAACTTCGGGCTAAGTTTGGTATAGGGATAGAGCCTCCTGCCTGGATCCCCACTGCAGAGAAGGGGGCTTTCAGCGTGAGCTTGGGGCGTTACGAGGTTTCCTTGGCGAAGAATTGGTCTGGCAGCTTCACAGACATAACTCAGTGGGGCTTCATGTTCTGCTCTCTCATCGCTGATATACAGCGTATGTTCACACAGCAGTCATAAATGTCTGTTTGGTTGTGGCAGTTTCGCTTGTGGCAAAAGTGGTGTGCAGCTTTGTGCTTCCAACCGATTCAGCAAACATTGTCAGTACACAGGCATGCTTACCACCAGAGATAGGCGTTCATTGTGCATCTTTGCAAACAAACGTCCCGAAACGTGCAAATGACATGATGATGCTTTTTTCTGATGATGTGTCCACGCTTTTGAAAACTACTTCGCCTGAACTCTTCCGAATATATCTGTCACTGAGTTGAATGTTACTTCTGGGATACGTGGCACCGACGCTCGACTTAGGAAGAATGGTGCTTGAGGAAAAATTATAGATTGCCCGCGCGTCGCTGGGATCTGCAAGTACATGTACAAAATTGCATCTACAAAAGTATGAAGGAGATATCAGAAGAATATTGTAATAGTACCTCCACACAAGCGAAAACCCTGGCATTGTTTATACCCGCCTCGCTGGCTGTTGTGCTGCTAGACATGCCTGGTCACAGCGGTCGTGCTTCGAAGAGAGAAGAAAACATTTATTGGTAATAAGTAGGTCGCTATAGTGGTTGGGCCTACTAGTCTGGAAGACCATTGGCTCTTGCCGCCGTTCGGGCTCGGTCCACCAGGGCCTGTTGCTGCACTGAGTCAGAACTGGACAGGGTCACCTCCCACTCGACTATTATAGAATTAAAATTTGATGATAAAACACAAGAGCACGCGTACTCAGGTTTACGAGCACGTTGTTAGTTACCTGTAGTTACGTTAGTAGCTACATGTGGTAGTTTTTTTTTGTTCTAAACGCCTCAGAACCCTCACCCGCTGCAAAGTACCAAGCAGTTGTTTAATCTTACAACCATGCTCTACAACCGCTCTTTACACTTGGACGAAGGTGAAACAACCGTCTTATGAGGTTAACTGCTCTAGGAACTATGGAAATCTTTTAACGCCTTTTAAAAACCAGCAGGCTTCAAATATCTGAAATATTTTCATAACAGACAACTAATTGATTGATTGATTGATTTGTGGGGTTTAACGTCCCAAAACCACCATTTGATTATGAGAGACGCCGTAGTGGAGGGCTGCGGAAATTTTGACCACCTGGGGTTCTTTAACGTGCACCTAAATGTGAGTACACGGGCCTACAACGTTTCCGCCTCCATCGCAAATGCAGCCCCCGCAGCCGGGAATCGAACCCGCGACTTGCGGGTCAGCAGCCGAGTACCTTAGCCACTAGACCACCGCGGCGGGGATAACAGACAACTAATTTCAGAATGTAAGCATTTCATTTTCAAAACAGAAACTGATGCAGACATTCATATACAGATGTAGAAGTTTAAATATATATACATCAGAAACAGCGATTACCAACAGCAAATAATTTAGCAGTACAAACACCTATCACAGTAATAAAAAAATACAGTAATGTTCCAGTTGAATGCAGATAGATTTTCGAGGGTATGCAAAAAGCAAGCTGTGTAAAAGTGCAATGTTTACTGTAACTTACTGCATTCAATTCGTAGGAGCTATCTAATGACTTGCGAGAAATCTGGACCAGCTGCATGTGTACTTCTAAGACCATGACCTATGTGGCAAAGTGCCGAGGTGCCGACTCCTTAGACAAGCATTTCGAGAGGCCATCGAACAAGTGAAGAATTGTGTCTGCCCACAGCATTGCTCTTTCACATGGCATTCTTAAAAATGCTGCTTTGTATAATGTACTTTCGTGAATCACACTCTCCTTATTCAAATATATTTCACATACACGAACGTTTGGTGGGCTAAACGAGGATTTACCCATTTTTTGATGCGGTATGATACGTTTCCACTTCTCTTGTCCTTGGGGGTGACTGGTAAACGCAAACAAAACTTTTTAAATGTGGAAAATTTGACAGTCCCACCTGCTCGCAAATTGAGTGTAGGCACCCCCAACTCCGCATGCTCGCTTCTTGTGCCGACTGTCGCTCCCCCCTTCCTATCATCTCGCAAGGCCGACGCAGGCTGCGTATGCGAGTAAAAACAAACTGCTTGTGCTGCACAACTGCTTGCTGGCCACCCCATATATGTGTGCACTGGATCACCCATTTGGATTTCAGTAAAGGATGTCTTTGCTTAGCTTTTTGCTTTACTTGACGCTTTGCTTGACTCGAGTAGACGTGATGGAAGCAACAGTACGTTTAACCAGTAGAGGGGCACAACCCAACATGAGCGTTCCACCACTCGTTGAAGGCAACGCTTCTCCTTCATTCAATAAATAAGAATAACAAAGACGAAATAACATTTAAACAGTCCCAAATGCTCCAACCATACCCAATTAGGCAACATTCACTCGGTACCTTCCCTCGCCCCTCACACTTTGCGACGCACCTACTCGAGTTTCTCCCCGTGAGAAGATGCGAGAGGATTTCTTTTTTTTTTTTTTTCAGTGTTTCTTTGTAGCCAAAGCGACAGTGTGGCACACAACATGTCTTTGGCATCATTTGTTAAGCTGCTACTATTTTTTTGTCACATTCGTAAGCGGTAACAGCCACAGACAGCATTAAACACTCACGATAAAACACGATGCCAACAGGGAGCACACACCATGCCGTCAGCCTCGACAAGCATTGGTGGCAGCATAGCACTGGTGGCACCATGCTGCGGTCAAAGTTGGCAGCACACAATACTCTCATACACAGTGACAGAGATATCCAGTAAAAAGTATTGAAGGCTAATACTAATTGCCAGGTAGTCAGAGCTCGTCAACAGATTGTGTCCTACAACAATTTGAGCAACAACACATGTCACCTTCGCGCTCTTACTATATTTACTTCAGTGCGATCGGTTTTAAGCTCCAAAATCTGCTAGTAGAACCACTCAGCGAAAGCCACGCCGCAACGTCTCAGAGAGTTGCGTTAAAATTATGTCTAAATTCCAACCGTGGCGACTCATTTAGATGGAGGCGCAACGCTAAAAATCTGTGTACTGTGCGATGTCAGCTAGCGCATGTTAAAAAAACCTAGGTGGCAGAAATTTTTGAGATACTACACTATGGCGTTCCTCATAAGGATATCGTGGTTTCTGGATGTAAAATTCTAATAATTATTATTAAAATTACACACAGTACACAATGTTAATGAGAACTAACAAAGAACAATACCAAGAGATCTGTATAGACGGCTTGCACTGACGGGTTGAAGCCCCAACTTGGAGCACTAGCATAAAGGGACACGACGTTTTCCATCTCACATTATTGTCATCAAAACATCACACGCAGGTTCTTTTATTACTCACACACAGAGATGACACTGCCACGTCCTTTTCACACAAATGCAGTTTGTTTGTTATCGAAGTTACCACAATGGTACCCCAGTTCCTTTCGGAAGCTGCATCCATGACGTCACGTCCAGGCCATCTTTATGCCATGTTATTAGAGATAAATGTAATGAAAATGTGAAGAAGAAAAGTGGATGAAAACATTATTTACCGCCGGCAGGACCCGAACCTGGAACCTTCAAATAACGCACCTGATGCTCTACCACTGACCTACGGTGACGGTCATCCCTTTGTGCACTTTATAGGGTATATAGTAGCGCTTTTAAACATGGGAGTGTCAGTCAGGGCCGCCTGTTGTCATTGCGACGAGCCTGGAACAACTTCTTTGCCTGTTGGTGTCACGTAGCACATCTTATTACAAGCTAGCAGTAACCAATAATCCCGAATAAAAGAAAGAGGCGCAAATGTAAGGGCTCTTTTTTCTTGTTAGACGCAATATTAACGGGAACTAACAGCCAATAATGCGAAGGGAAGTATAACAGGTGATATTATTAGAGGTAATTGTAATGAAAATGTGAAGACAGAAGAGTAAAGCAAGGACCGATGTTAACAAAGTGTACAAAGATCAGTCCAGTTTAAAACAGCTAGAACAAATGATAGTGCATTCTTCCTGAAGTAAACCAATGTACTTTGAGCAAGAAATGCACAACTTTTGAGATACTCCCATATGTTTTATTGAAACAACATAATAGTGTAGACACTAAAGGACACACCGACTAAAAAAAAGTCAGAAAGGTTACTTGATGTCAGGGCACTCCAGGTGTTATATTTTTGGTGGGTGCGCCCTTTCGCGTTTACACTATGCATTTACCCGGCCAGACGGATTGCCGTCAAACTTTTAATTTCGTGAAGTGAAATAAGAGCTGGTGATGTTTACGAAAATTTCAAACTGCCCCTCTCGTGCATATGAGTGCGCTACATCATGTGGGCCCATAACACCAAGTTTGAAAATATATGTACAATTGGCAAGTATCGTATTGAATACATTTGTTGTGATAGTACCTTATATCTGTATCTCTAAATTTTTTGCCTGAGTATTTTGTATCCCTCCACGATACAACTTCAAAAGTACTTTTGCCCAGTCTGCACACTAAAACCAAAAAGAGCCAGCGGGAACAACACGGGAAGAGAGTTTTGATTAAGGCAGGTCCCTTTGTGCGGGTCTTACTTCGTGGCTACATTATGTCCTTAATGAGACAAGCATTACAGGACGTTTCTTTAAGTTCCTTGTTTTTCTAGTGTCTGTGGATCTCTCCTACCCATACACATGTATTTCACTGCTCACACTGAGTTCAACCCACATACCTCCCCCCATATGGAATCCACTCTCCTTGCCCATAAAAAGAGATCACCTAGGAAGTTCACTCACTCATTACAGCCTTTGTTGAAATAGTGATGCCTGTCGACACGTACGCGACCAGAACCTTAATTTAGATTGGTCACTGGATGTCCATGATATCTAGCTTCTTGGCTCCAGTGCCCTGCCGCGGTGGTGCAGTGACTAAGGTACTCGGCTGCTGACCCGCAGGTCGCGGGATCGAATACCAGCTGCGGCGGCTGCATTTTCGGTGGAGGCGAGAATGCAGCTGTCTTGTGTGCTCAGAGTTGAGTGCATGTTAAAGAACCCCAGGATATCGAAATTTCCAGAGCCCTCCACTCCAGCATCTTTCATAATCATATGTTAATTTCGGGATATTAAACTCCAAATATCAATCAATCAATCATACTAGGCCCCTGCAGCTATATCGCTGCTGTTTTCACTATTCTACACCTCTCCCACAACGGCCACTCACCCAGAAGAGAAGGTTGTAACAGCAGAGCGTGCGGCGGACGCACGTGTAGCCTGTCCGGCCCATGGCGCCGACTTCGGGGCCCTGAAACACAAAAAACAACACGATGAAATCATTCAATTCAGATGTCATGCAGGAACAAGCACCGAAGGAATGTCTCACTAAAGTTCCTATGTGTGTCGTTTCCCATTGTGTAGAACAACCAAATTCCACAAAGTTGTACACATACTTGCTGGAGGTTTACAGATAATTTACTTCCTGCATAGGCGTTCCCCTTTAGGAGGTTCACCCCTCCCTCCCCGTTTTAATCCTTTGGTAGTATCCCTCTCATTTTCCTGTTGGTATACAACTGGAACTTATATAGACCTTTTGAGATGCATTGCATGTTGAAGTGCAATCGAGAAACAAGTACAGGTAACGGGGTTCGACCAACTTCTGTTTACTTCTGTTTACACGTGTGTACGTGAACATGTAAAATCACAAAAGGGGGAGGGTAGTGAACTCTCATTGTTCTCGCTACGCAAATGAAGCATGGAGGAGTGCACGCATCACATGATCTTCGACGGCATGCATTCTAGCTGTTCGGTGCACAGCAACTTTCCCTTAGCAAGTCAAACCTCATTCGCTCGCCCCTACGGCACGTTACGGCTGCAGTTTGTGCATTTTATTTTTTTTTTTCAAACAAAACAATGAACATGAAGGCTTGCACTCTTACACCTCATGCCCACAGTGTGCGCTCGTGCCACAATATTAATTGCTACTCTATACTAATGTGGGGTACACATGTGTCGGGTACACTAAGGGACTCAGAAATACCACAGAACATACGATAACACAGGACAGAGATAGGTAGCCGTCACTTTTGTGGGACAATAAATACATTAAGACATTCTTTCGAACATTGAGCAAAACGAGTATTTGAATCTCGTTAATTCAGCAGAACCTTGCCTCGTTGAGGTCACAGAGAACATTCAATCCGCTTCAGCACAACCCGACGCATACACAAATCAGCGATAGGATATAAAAATTATGCCAATCACTTACAGTTAGGCGAAACAAAGCTGCATTGTTGGAACCTTAACTAAATAGTCTATAAACTAAATGTGACTGCATGCTATTGTCTTCACTTTCACGTCATGAAACACGTCATGTGATCCGTATCATCAGTGTGTCATAAAACATGTGATGTGATCATCTGTTTGCTTCTGTACGTAAAACAGACAGGAGGACGTTGAAATAACTGGAGATTACTGGAACATAAGAGATGTCCGCCTCGATAAAACAGTGCTGCTCGGCTGCTGACCCCAAGGTCGCGGGTACAGTCCCGGCAGTCTCATTTCAGTGGAGGCCAAATGGTTGAGGCCCATGCGCTGTATGTCAGTGCACGTTAAAAAAAACACCAGATGGTCAAAATTTCCCGAGCCTTCCACTACGATGTCTTTCATATTGATCTTGTGATTTCTGCAATGTAGAACCCCAGATAATATTATTACTGAAGCATAAGAGATCCCAAACCGGAAGCTTCCCTTTCTGTAAATGTTGAGAGTACACGCCAATGAATGCACAGTTTTTTTTGGCGACATAGGAATGAAGAAAGACATCTGATGATAGGGGCGTGTCATATCGATAATAGCTCACGCGTGAGCAAACCTTTGATTAACAATGAAATCAAATAGCTAGACAGTTATCTTTCACGTGGACCACCATGTGTGCCGGATTGAAAGGTTCGCATATTGCATGCACAGATGAGTTTTCTCTTCCGCTGTGGCACGAATCCTTCAGTAGGCGTTTGCAGTGGCCGACTTGTGCCCGTGTTTGCACGCCATGCCTTCTAAAATCATCCAGATGTTCACGCGCAGCGCTGCTAGGCACCAACTTCAATGCTTAACATTTATCTATGCAGCACACAAACTATGGACACGGGCACATAGTACTCCAGCGGGCGGACGCCCACTTTGAGACCTCGATGAACCGATGTCACAAATGACAAAGGAGGTCACGTGGGCCTGTTGTTGAACGGCCGTGCACGAAATTATGAAAACATGTTTTATGCATGTAAGGGAAGGTTTATAAAGCAAGCTGAATGATCCATCCATGAAGGTGCAACCAAGGTGACTATTCGAAATGAGGACCTCAAGAGGAATATGGGACGCCCTTCATCAAGTGCAGCATGTATGGGTCCGATATAAACTGTGCTTCAACATGGGCACATCGTCGCAGTGAAGCTTTGGTCATAGTGAGGTTGTCGCTGCGGCGGCTGCATTTTCGATGGAGGCGGAAATGTTGTAGGCCCATGTGCTCAGATGTGGGTGCACGTTAAAGAACCCCAGGTGGTCAAAATTTCCGGAGCCCTCCACTACGGCGTCTCTCAACTTCATGTGGTGGTTTTGGGACGTTAAACCCCACTACCAATCAATCAAATCATAGCGAGGTTGCCGTTGAAGCAAACGTTTTCCTCAAAAATTTCTATCACATGTTTTGATAACTTTCCACGGTGGCCGTGCGAAGCTCATATCTATGGAAAATCTAACACATCATCCGGGAACGTCTCAACGTTAGCTCAATTCAAAGGACTCTTTGGCTGGTTTGCACATACAGTGGAAAGGAGTATTTATGTTACAGGTGGATGGCGATCGCACTTGTGAATTGCGACGTGCTTGCGCGATGCAGAAATGCGCAAAAAGTAAACAAGGAGGCCATCTGAATTTGAAATGCACTTGAAGAGACTGAACCCCTACGTCAGGCCTCATGCATACGCAACAGGCGCACCTCAAAAGGTCACTGGCAACGTTTCACAAAATCGGCTTTTCATTCCTACACTACGGATGTCGCAATGTTTATGCTGCGGAGCACAAATACAGTGTATGACAATGTCACAGTTCCATAATATGAAATGTGGCAGCGACAAAGTGGAATTTTACGCGACGGCTAGCAGTAACTCTTTTGCTATCGAGCAAGACATTGATTTGGACGAGTTTGTACATGCTTAACTGGGAAAGCGCAACGCCAAAAAAAAATATAACAAAATAACGGACGAGAATGCAGGAACACAGTACACTGGACATTTAATTGGTACCCGGCCTACCATAACTCAAGAATACGCCAATGTGAGGAACATACTTCGCCGCGGTGGTCTAGTGGTTAAGGTGCTCGGCTGCTGATCCGCAGATCGCGGGATCGAATCCCGGCTGCGGCCGCTGCGTTTTCGATGGAGGCGAAAATGCTGTCGGTCGGTGTGCTCATATTTTGGTGCACGTTGAAGAACCCCACCCAAGTGGTCGAAATTTCCGGAGCGCTCCACTTCGGCGTCTCTCATAAATATATATATATATATATATATATAATTGTTTTGGGAGAATACACATAACACTGAAAAAAATTTTGAAGGAAGATTATTAACAGATTATCGTGAGGTATGAAATGCACTACCTTCTTACATACCACGTGACCTATCTAGCCCTCGTAACGAACTTGTGAAATGGTATTTCAAAAACAAAAAAGGGTTTTGTTGAAAACTAGGTTCTCCAAAAACATTAAAAAAACACATCGCACAAAAAAGTACAAATTGCGATTGCACAAGAATCTTAGTTATGTAACAGTTACCCTTCACTTGAAGAAAAGCCTGAAATGATAGCGCCAAGCGCTCCTAACAGCTAGACAACAAAGGCGCACTGCACCGCCGTTCGCGGCCACCTCGGGCGGGACCCCTTTCAAGGCTGCAGCGCGAGAGCCAAGAAACCTCGCCGCACCGACTATCTCGTAAAGCGCGTGCGTACGGCACTAAGTGATAAGCCAATGGTACTGATAACGCCTCACCACGCGAGTAACAACGTGTTGTTAATACGGCACACGTTTGCCAGTTCTATTTTTTAATATCGTGAGTCGCCACCGTCGATGTAAAACTCGCCATAATACATCAACCTGCGATTGCCACCCGCGCCGCGACTCGCGTAAAGCGCTCGCACCACACAGCGCAGGTAAGAAGCTCATGTCCGCGCAAACGAACCGCCGAACGTACACTGAAGAGGCCGCTTTCATTGCAAAGAAAAAAAAATGAACTCAATCTGAGGAACGGCCACCAACCAAAACACCAATCGAACGTAGCGCTAAGCCTAAAAGCTCGTGTAGCCCAGATCCGGCACGCAGCGACGATTCTTAAAGCGTTCGTTGCGAGTTTCGATTACGAAACGCAGCAGTGGCAAATCACCATACATAAAAACTGTGCCACGTGATCGCTGACGGGTCATGAGTCACGCATATATTGAACGCGCGTTCTGTCACCACAGCTTCGCAAATGACCAAGTGTTTATCTCAACCTGCGGACACCGATGTGCCGCGGATTTCACGTGCTATGGCTTTTTAGGGGCGAAGCTCCTTATGGCGGCATCCCTTTGTCCCTCGTAGCCGTTGTAGTGTGTAACAAGTATAACATATTGACCTCCAAGGTGGTGCCGGTGAGAGATTTCTTCTGTGCTTTGTTGAACAATAAAAAAAAATGTGCTCAATGTATATGCCAATGGCTGCTAATGGGGATCGAGAGACAGGAGCATTCGGCTTTTAGTTCACGCGCACGCTGCGATCCCCATTAGCAGCCTTTGGCATGTACATTGAGCACTATCTGACAAGAAAAGGTTACTACGTTATACTCGTTGGGTGTAACCTCCTTAGTCTTAGAAAGGTTTAGCGAGCGTTAAGCCGCAGTGCCATGAATACAGTGAACTAGTGTATACCATGAACTCGGAGTGGTTAAAGGTGGGAAGTAGACCCGAAGCGCAAGCCGTAAGAAAGTGTGCGCGTGCCACCTCTCGTTTAGTCCTTGGAATGTCCGCTGGATGGCGGTGCTTCTATATGGGGAATATGTGATGAAAAGATGCGAGATGGTGGTACTTGGAGCGTTAAATAGACGGACGAACGGACACACAGACAGATGCATGGATGGACGCATGAACGGACGCCGGGGCGGATGCATGGACGAACGCAGGGACGGACGCACGAACAGACGCCGGCACGGATGGACGCATGGACGGACAGAAGCAAGAACGGATGGACGGACGAATGCTTCGCCCCACTCTCCATCATTCACTCCGTGGATATGCTGCTATTTTTTTTTTCACCACCACGCTGGACAGTCGGTGCTTGCGTTGTCTTGATTTGTTACCTCGCGTCCGTAAATACATGTATATGTTGTTTTGTTTTTCTTTCTTAAAAGTTCTGCCTTGGCTGGTGTTTTGGTGCCTTAACCAACTGATTTAAACGCACAAGACTTGACCGAACTACCACTTTTGCGTTCTTGAATCTTTCGAGTCATTTTTCAATCGGCTAATTGGTCGCTAAACCAATTAAAAAGTATTTGTTACACCATTTTTTATGATTTAATTGGTAACTCAACTAAGATGTCCTCACTGGTTTCTTTGTTACTTTTTCACAAAAGTCCAGTCTGCGCGGCCAAAAGTGCGGAAGAAGGGGTTATAATTTTTTCTCTCGATTCAAAGACATTCCATCGGAACTTTCTCGCGAGGTGCGCAGCAGAGGTCAAATCTCCACGCCGCAACGAGATCGATCGCGCCGAGCAGGCCACGGCGGCAGGTCAGCGGCGAAACCTGACCGCGGCAGCCGATGTCAAGTAGGAAGTAAACGAGTAAACAAGCAAAGCGGCGCGTCATCGCGATGATCGAGTGCAGGAGGCGCACACGCTCGCCAACATCCCAGCACTCTCCTCGAAGGGCAATACGCATTTTGACGCGGTTCACGCCATGCGTATTCGACGAGACCCTTGACGGAACATCATCGGGAAAGACGACCCATAACATCCCCCCAAAGACACGTAGACACCCGAAAACTCCTTACTAGTTAAAGGGCTCGTCTTAAGGCTGAGGTTTTTTACACACCACGAACAAGCTCGGCAAATCGTAGAGTAGACCACAGAGATTACGTTTCTTGAATATCACAACACTGCGCCGAGCCTCCATTTCGCACTCCTTAATATACACCTGACCAATCCTCCTTCCACGCACACTGATGCAAAGTCGGCGACTTGGCGCAACACGCAGCTCGTCGATTAGTCTAAACCAGGTCTCAAGAAACTGTAGCGAAGTCAACGTCAGTTCCTGTTCCCACCCACAGCTACGATATTGAATAGGTGGATAGCAAAATGCCGCGTCGTCTGCTACGGTACTTCCGGTTCGAGGCCTATCCCTTTGCTGCTTCAAGCTGCCTATACTGTGCTGTGTAACCGGGAAGGAAACACGTGAAATTCTGTATTGCATTTGTTGCCGCTTGTTCAGTGATTATGTTCCTTTTTATTAGTTGCGAATGCATAGACGATATTTCATGCATTTCAGAGAACGAAGCGTGAAGTGGAAATGGGCAAACGCGAAGAACGGCAAGATGCTGGTTTCGAACGTAGCATGCGATTATGCTTTCATACATTTAGTAATCTTTTCCAAAACCACATAGATGTAGTATTTTCGAGCGCAAATGGTGACATCTTCATAATCACTCGCCTTTATGGCTACATGCGGCCGAATGTCAACATACGTTCAATGGCAACAGAAGTACGCGTACTCTACCGGATTTATGGAAGCCACTGAGCGCGTAAAAGACCCACGGTATAAAATGGCCGCTATATTAATGGTAACGTAGGACGTAAAACGATCGAAGTAGTTTTGAAGCAACGAGTAGCATGGTATGGCGCCTTTATTGAGTCAGATTTGCAAGCGTAAAGTGCCGACAGGCTGTGTTATGTAGGTTGTGTGCGGATAATTTCGCATATATTGAAACACGATGCCGGATTGCGTAAGGGAGCGATATCTCAAGTATCGGCGTAAAATATCCAGAAAACTATGAGCGCATTTCATTTTCAGAGTAAGAAATAGTTGACTATTGCCATTCACTATATCGAAGCTCGGGTGGTGTCCCTGTAACACAAAAACAAATCAATAATTTTACGGGTAAGCAGCGTGAAAACACAAGGACAGATATTGCGTGATGATATAATCTGCAGAAAATCTTACAATGTGAGAAAATATGCGTGATGACACCCTTCGCGGCGAAACCAGAAACATGTGTCCGGAGGTGCATGCCACGTGAATGAAGGATTACCGTTCGCACGATTGTGACTGTCTCATAGTTGTTATCCAACGAAACTGCATAGCTACCCAAAGTATTATGCAGCAATTCGTGAGAAAATGGCCCCGCGAGCGCTGGCCGAGAACATCATCGTGCGCACCAGTGACGGTATGCAGATCCCGCACGTCCCGGGGCTTCGAGTCCTGGGGATGTTCGTGGACGGCACCCAAACCAACGCCACGGCGGTCAAGAACATCACAACCAAGATGGGCATCGCAGCGCGCCTGGTCAAGCGAATGTCGTCCCGCTACCGGGGCATGAAAGAGAGGGGGCTCCTGCATCTGCTGCAGGCTTTCGTTATCAGCCACGCGGCATATGCGGGGGCCTTTCACCGCTGGACTGGCGCGGAACGAGCCAAGATCGACGCTGCCATCCGGAAGGCTTACGCGGGGGCTCTTGGGCTCCTACCAGGCACAAAGACAACGGCCTTGCTGTCTCTGGGAACACACAACACGCTCTCGGAGATCAGCAAGGCCCAGAGAGCTGAGCCGCCTGAGCGACACAGCCGCGGGCAGAGGATTACTCGATCGGGTAGGATTATTACCTCCTGGAGAACGCCCGGGAGCAGGACCGGACGGGGAGCTAGAAAAACAAGTCCCCCTGAGCGATGAGGCAGCGAGGAAAATCATTGTCTACCCGCTGCCAAAGAACATGGACCCGGAAAGGGATGCGGGCAGGCGAGCGGCGAGAGCAGCGGCGCTGGCCCGTCAACATCAGAGAGACGAGGGCGCAGTCTACGTGGACGCCGCAAGATATCGGGAAAGACGCAACGCCTTCGCAGCAGTGGTGGTCAGCGCTACGACTGGTAAACTACTAACAGCAAGCACCGTGCGCGCCCGAACAGCCGGCCAGGCAGAGGAGGCGGCGATAGCCCTGGCCACAGGTAGGCCGGGCACGCGCACGGTGCTAAGCGACTCAAAGCAGGCAATTAGGAATTTTGCCCGAGGCATGGTCTGGCGGGGCACTGAGCGGCTAGTGACGTCCATCGCGGCTTCGCGGGCTGCTCGCGGCGCCGCTACAGGGCCAACCATCGCCCTCAAATGGTTCCCAGCCCACATGGGACAACTGGCTCCCGACATTGAGAACCGCAACGAGGAGGCGGACGCTGTGGCCCGTGATCTCATCACGTGCCGGACCGCGGCAGCCCGTCTCCCTGAAACCAGCGGTGAAGAACGAGAAGAAGACCTCGATCCCCTCACCGACTACGGAGGGATCCTGGCGGCCTACAGAGAGGCCAGGAGAGCCTTTCCGCCCCCGCATCGTGAACTGTCACGTGCGGAAGCAGTGAAGCTCCGACAACTGCAAACGGAATGCGTGCTAACGCCAGCATTGGCCCGGCACGTATGCCCCGACATGTTTGTGGACGCTAAGTGTAGCGCGTGCGAACGTGAACTAGCCACCCTCCGCCACATCATGTGGGGCGGTTGTAACAGTGGTGTGAACAATGGGAATGGGCAGTGCCAGGACGCCACGTATCCCGATGAGGTGGGAGCATGGATACGCTCCCAAGACTTAAACACACAACGAAGGGCCATCCAGCGGCTTGAGGAGGCCCTGGCAAAGCAGACGAGAAAGGGAACCGACGCCCCGGACAACGGGACCGGAGGAGCTCGAGTATCCAATGCCTAGCCAGAGCACAACGTCCTCAAGATCTAGAGCCTGGGACTATAGGACTATTAGCTATAGTCTTTAGATAGGGAATAGGGAATACCCGCGCCCTGCGCGGACTTCCTGCACGCCGGATGCACAAAAATGTTGTTTCTCTCTCTCTCTCGACACGAGCTACACGGGGGCTCCGTTGTCGGCGGCAAATCGAGCGACTGGGCTGCGGGGAAGCATCGGCTGGCACCGGGTAGACGAGCAGGCATCGCAGCAAGCGGAAGTGCGTCGCCACTACGTCAATTACGGACAGTTGCCGAAGTAGGCGGAGTTACGAGAATGGGCTACTACACCGTTCCATCCCTGTGAAAATTTAAAACCAGCTAAAACCAATGTTGTAACCTCTGTAACTTCCTTAATCAAATCAGAGTTTATTTTCCGTTCTGTAATACAGAAAAGAAAGGACTGTGAGAAAACAGCCCCACACAAAAAATAACGGTAAAAATAAATACAAAGTCAATATTCGGAGCGGCAGCACCATCGCGCTAAAACAAGAAATATAGCACCTCACGGGTGCTACAAAGATGAAAGAAACATGATAACGCCATTTTCATCCAGAACAAAATATGACATATAATACACTACATAAAAAATACATAGCAACATTATACACTATATAGATCATAATCCCAGGCGTACCTACACGCGATAAAAAAAAAGAAATCTGTCTATACGAGTTATTTTGAAACTGAAAGAATAGGTGTATAAATGAATGTGTTTTTGTTTTAAAGATCAAGTGTTACACATTTGCAAATAATTCATGGGTGTCATGCGTGGTAAGAACAGTTAAATAAATCAAAACTTTTCAGGTCACAGCGATTGAAAAGAGCTGGAAGAGTGTAAGATAAACACTTTTTGCCTGAGTTTAACCCTGTTATATCAGCCTCCCATTTCTTCCCATGAGGGGTGGCGGACTTTTGATTCCTTGCACTCAGGTTGGCTAGAATTCTGAGATTTTTATCTGCCTTAGAGTTTCCAATCTGAAATTTCGGCTTAATACATAACTACATAGCTGGTTCACCTTAAGTATTCCCGAACTACAATATAAGGGTCCAGTGGATGAGCACAAAATGAGCAATAAATACATGCATAATGCATTTTTTCTGAAGCATGTATATTTTATCAACATTAGTAGCCGTCGTCGTACCCCATACCCATTGACAATAGTTTGAATAAGAGTTAAACAGTGAAAGACATAGCATATACTTAATTCTTTTTGGATGCGAATACCGAACATGTTACTGAGCTAACTTTTGCAAGACATATTCGACATGATAATCCCAAGTCATGTTCTCGAAAAAACGTTGTGCCAAGACATTTAGAATGGTTAACTAGCTCAATTTTACGAGTACTCAGTATTATATCAAGGTGGGATGAAATTATTTTGTTCTTTGCTCGAAATATAACATCTTTTGTTTTGTTTTCTATAATACTACACTCACCATTTGCTGCTGACCATCTTTCTAGTGGTATCCTTGCTTTATTATTACAAGTTCTTATAAGCTCGTTATCATGCCCTGAAAAGGATATACCTGTATCGGCATATATATATATATATATATATATATATATATATATATATATATATATATATATATATATATATATATATATATATATATATATATATATATATATAAGGGAAAGAGGTGTATACCTAGGGGCTCGTTTTTCCGAGTAATAATAACTTCCCCTATACATTCCTTGACACTATTGTCTGTTACATCGCATATATATATATATATATATATATATATATATATATATATATATATATATATATATTACATATGGTCTCTTTGGATTTATTTATCACATCGTTAGAATATCTGTTAAATAGCAGTGGTACCAATATGCTGTCTCTTGTGGCACTCCATATCGTACAGGCTGCATACTGGAGAAAAGTTTTTTTATGGATACAACTTGTCAGCTGGATAGGTAAGAGTCCATAGGCGACAGAGTCTGGCCTCAAATATCATAGCAGCGTAAGTTATTTAGCAATATTTTATTGTTAACTAAATCAAAAGCCATGGAAAAATCAACAAAAGCGCCAAGAGTGCCTTTTCTTGGAATTTTGTAAGTATGTACTCTTTTTGCTCCAGAAGTGCCAGCTCAGCAGATTTATTATTTCTAAATACATTCTGAGCATGGGTGAGTAAATAGCGCTTTTACGTAAAACTTGAAATTTGAGTGCGTACAAGTTTTCAAGTGCCTTTGAAAAACAGGCAAAATCGAAAGAGGTCTATAACAGCCTAAATCATTTCGATCACCTTTTTATAAAGTACAGTCACTTTTGCGACAGGAAAAACGAACTTCGTTAAGCAGACATTAAAAATATGTGCCAAAACAAGAGCGATAATATCGCAGACTTCCTCAACAGGGCGTATCTGAATTCGATCAACATCACAACTGGTGTGTTGACTGTTGCAGCACGTACTCGAAAGGTTCTTGCTGCAGCATGTTCACAAAGCAAGAGAGCACATGTAACAATGTTTTGACCGTGGGGTTGTTAACTGGCCCTTTAAGAAACGTCGCATCAATGTGCCATCGCCGCCGCGGTGCTAGAGTGAACGAAACGAATTGGCATGCTCCGTGCAGCATGCCCACCCATCGGAGCGGTTTCACCTCGTTAGCGGTGCTGAATGTCGCCCACTAATTACTGTGTCCTAAACTGTGACAATAACTACACGAAACTATACGCACCTACAGAACAAACGTTTCTTCAGTTTTCCGCCGTGTCTATATGCTTCAGAAATACGCCGCGTGAAGCAATCGATCGTGCGGGCCCGTTTATGAAGTGGACGCTGTATACCTCATTCGTTTAACTCTTCCACGCGAGTTAACTGATAACTTTTACCGTGATAAAGGAACCAAGGGGCAGCTGGCAAAGTGATCTGCACTTAGATTGCGGAATGAAATCGTCAAATCCAGCGATTCTCCCTCGTACGCAGCTGCTGTTTTTCCGCAGCTCGTCTATAGCGGTAGCCGTTCGGAAGTAGTAACAGCAAAAAAGAAGCCGCTCATTCCAGCCGAAATTCGCCGCGGACCGCGATAACTAAACATTTTATTCCCCGCGCACTGCCGTTGTGCTTAACAGTACACTGTGCGTGCAAGCGAAGCCGCGCCACGCCGTTCTACTGCGCTACGTGACGGCTGCAGATGAAAAGCTGGCACCTGATCAATTTACTCAAGGACTTACGCAGCCCATGCAATGACCACAAACGGAGCTGAACAGCTGCACAGAAAAGTTCGCGGAAATACGACGCATTTTATAATACAACCCATGCAGTTTTAACTCATGCCTGGCACAAATGCCATCGTTTACTATGCAATAAGCAGAGTAAATGACAAAAAAATAATGTTTACTAATATCTATGATGACGGCGTCTCCTTCTCTGGCCGGCAGCACGAATCGGCATTTCAGAACACCTTAGCTGTTACGCGTCAGTGCACGTCACAACGAAAAACCTGATTGGTTCCTTAAATTGATATCTGTTCATTTGGGGACCCAAAATGACCCAGCCTACCCGCTTTATGAAACCTGCCACCTTCGCGAACACGCACTCGCATTCAACGCGGGCTAGCCTACGGAAAGGCGACGATTCGTAGCACGCCCATTCAAACTGCAGAGGCCGCAAGTCGCCACTCGTGGCGCTGGCGGCACATTGGACTGCTGCGTCACCTGTAGGTGCCGCACTTGTGCTATAATAATAATAATAATAATAATAATAATAATAATAATAATAATAATAATAATAATAATAATAATAATAATAATAATAATAATAATATAATAATAATAATAATAATAATAATAATAATAATAATAATAATAATAATAATAATAATAATAATAATAATAATAATAATAATAATAAGCCACGATATGGTTATGAGGACGCCGCAGTGGAAGGCAGACAGAAATGCGACCACCGCTACCGATATCGAACCCGCGACCTCTGCGGCCGAGCAGCCGAGCACTGTAACCGCGACAGGACTGCGGCGAACATCGCACTTACGTACAGTTAACCGTTAAAAACAAGCAAGTCACCAAACGAAGCACTTTTCTCGGCACATAGCGCAATCAGGCAAGACCACACGTCGCAAATTCGTCCACCAGGTCGCAAAGTCAGGATTTGCAGCGTGGGCGGGCATCGATTTTTTTATTTTCTTTTGTGCAGGTCGAAGTGATGATTAGTAGTGGCTTGGCTCGGCTACGCCAGGATATACGTAGCATAAGCTAAGGCACGGACGGACAGACAGATGGACGGACTAGCGAGTGAGCTCACGACACGTCACTCCAGGAGGCATTCTCCGGCGCGCCAGCTGTGCGCCGTGTCGCGTCACTCGTGCATGCGCATCACTGCTCTAGATAAGCCGCGCGAAACTGCTCAACCTCAGTCAGTGTATTCAGCGCTGCTAGAACGATGCTACAAGCTTTCCTTTGAAAGCAGGTATCAATTAAGAGCGCGATAGCAACACTGGGAGAGAAGAGGAATTAGCGCAACAGGCGTTTAATTCTTCCTGTGTTGTTTCCGCGGTGTTATCTTTCGACGTAAGTCACCAACTTTCCCAAAGAACCACCCCCTTTTTTATGGAGGAAGTACGGATATTCAAGACTGCTAATTGTATGTCGTTCGACGTAAATCTTACAGGCATAACGAGAATTCGCTCGTTCTGATTCTGCGCTTTTGTCATCAACTTCTGCTAACAGCCGATTTCAGCGATACAGCGTGAAAATGAAAGGGGCTCCAGCACACTGTGAAGAAAGGCCTCTCTCTGCATCCCCTTGTACACCGAAAGCTTTCGAAAATGCATCTCAAAATCCTTAAAAACTATAAAAATGTAACATTTAACTGCTAGCTGCCTTCATGATTCTTTTTTTTTTTTGACGTGGCTGACATATCGGCATGACTAGAACATGGTCATCATCATCATCATCAGCCTGACTACGTCCACTGCAGGGCAAAGGCCTCTCCCATGTTCCGCCAGTTAACCCGGTCCTGTGCTTGCTGCTGCCAATTTATACCCGCAAACTTCTTAATCTCATCTGCCCACCTAACCTTCTGTCTCCCCCTAACCCGCTTCCCTTCTCTGGGAATCCAGTTTAGTTACCCTTAATGACCAGCGGTTATCCTGTCTACACGCTACATGTCCGGTCCATGTCTATTTCCTCTTTTTGATTTCAACTATATCCTTAACCCCCGTTTGTTCCCTAATCCACTCTGCTCTCTTCTTGTCTCTTAAGGTTACACCTACCATTTTTCTTTCCATTGCTAGCTGCGTCGTCGTCAATTTAGCTGAACCTTCTTTGTAAGTCTCCAGGTTTCTGCTCCGTAGCTTAGTATCAGCAAGATACAGCTGTTATATGCCTTCCTCTTGAGGGATAGCGGCAATCTACCTGTCATAACTTGAAAGTGCTCGCCAAATAAATGTGCACCACCTCATCCTTATTCTTCTAGTTACTTCAGTCTCGTGGTTCGGCTCCGCGGTTATTACCTGCCCTACGTAGACATAGTCTACTTAGGCCAGGTAATACTTGAAGTGCATCATTACCTATCTCGAAGCGCTGCTCCTTTCCGAGGTTGTTGTACATTACTTTCGTTTTCTGCAGATTAATTTTAAGACCCACCTTTCTGCTCTCATTGTCTAACTCCGTAATCATGAACATGGTATCACAACATTAATCATATAAATTAAATTAGCTCCTTAATTAGAGCAGCATGCGGTGGAGTCCTAATAAAAGAACTAACATCCTCCTGCGAATATCATAGTTACTGCGATATTTTCAAAATAAGGACGCTGGTAATTTTTGGGCAGTGATGAAATTCGATTTTTACGCCCCGTCATGAGGATCATCGCTGCGAGTGAAGCGCGTGAAATGCCATGGCCTAGTTCACCGATACATCGTGCCATTTGACTCTCGCAGAGAAGCCACAAAAGCTTTTGGGATACACACAATAAATATATTTTTTTTTATTTTTACGAGTGTTTGCTTCCTAGCGTCAACTTGCCGTATGGCAAAAAGTCACGAGTGCGTCTGCTTGCTTCTTCGCAGACCAGTGACCAGTTCCTCAATGAGCCTTTCTGCGAATCATGAAGCGCGTTGGTTTCGGTTTGAATTTAGCTGCGGAGGTTTGTCGTGATCACTTCTGCACAAGACTGCCAGCTAACGTATACCAGAGCGCCGTCATTCCGTCACAGCGACGATATCACCTGTAACACGTATTCGGCCGCAGGTGTATAACAAGAGTGACAGGGGGTGGGGAGAAAATTGAGGACCGTTGCGGTGCGCATACACGAACGACGAAAAATGCCGATACCGCGGAAGACAACTGCGACTACGGACCGGCCGGACTTTTTCGCCGCTTTTTAAGCGAACCACGGCGTTAATCTTCCTCGCCTTCTCGGAAGCATCGTCTCGACGCGCTTTTCGACAGCACCGCAAAAATCCCACCTGTCCGACTGGCACGTACGGCGTCCTTCCGGCAACCATGCCGGCCTCCTCGTCGTCGCAGGACGCAGAAACTCCACGGCGAGAGCACGAAGCAACGGTGGAGGCGCGGCTTTTCTGGTGGCTGCACAGCGGCGACCAAGCGGGCAGGGACACCGACCGCAGCCGGAGGACGTCCTCCGGAGACAGAGCGGACGGGCGACGACGCTGCAGCGCGGCCGACGAGCGCGCGTCGCCCCCACGCACCGCGAGGAACACCTGGGCATCTCCGGCGCGGGCGGACGAGCCAAGTCGGTCGCCCGGCGGGGGCGGAGGAGGCGCATCTCGCCTACTCGACCGCCGAGAGGCTGCAGCTGCGGACGGTGGGACCCGAACGCTGGCTCGGCAAAGACATCCGCGGCGCACCATGAACCAAAGGCACGAGAGAGACACTAGAAACTTCCGAAAGCCACAGCCGCGCACACCGTATAGCGGACAATGAGAGGCTCGTAAACCCGAGTGCCCGCGCGAGACGCATGCGGCGGCTCGCAGCAGCTGGAGGCGAGATCTTTTCGCCGAATCGGGACCGTGACAGCGGGTGCGCGCGGCCGAGCGGAATCCATTGACGACGGCCTCCGCGCAGTCGCCATTGTCGCGTGATGCGACGACGTCACCTCATCACGACGTCGCGGAGGATGGGTCAGCAAGAGAGACCAGCCTGGCCTCATTCCCGTGGTGGCGCAACGGCCAGCCCGGCCCAGTGCCCCTTGAAGACACGCAGGCGTTCCATCCAGTCACCGAGACTGCCCGGCACCGGCTTGTTTGTGCATTGAAAATGGCTTGGCGCTAGTCGGCAGCCGCTCTACACATGGCTCCCACCAACTGCAATGGGACGCGTGCAAGCTGCTCAGACGTAAACGTGAACGTACCCAACAACCCCCGTTCGCACGAGGCGATACCATCCATTTGTCGCTGCATGTATACGACTCTAGCTCATACAACTATGTAGTTTATCGACCAGAACAATCGCCGATTTCGTTGATTGGCGGCTGTTCTGGGCATTAACTAGTTACTAGCTACACGTTACCGCTAACTATAGTTACTTTTTAGCAACTTGTAGCTGTAACTTGTAACGTTATAGTTAGAGGAACTTGTAACTGTAACACTTACTTTTTTACACAGCAACTGCAACCTCAGATATCGTTGTTTTTGCGTCTGCTTTTATAAGAATTCCCCAACAGCAACGCTTTTAACTTTCTCAAACTTTCTTTCTTTCCCATACCCTCTTCACATTTCAAGTTTTTTTTTTATATTTGAACATACTACAGGCTCTCCACGGCTAATGCAGAAATGGGGACGAGAAAATACACTCTAAAACATGAAAAACAAAATACAGACACGAAATAACAAGAAAATAGATACACTATAAACAGCTCATAATTCAAATTGGACCCAATGTATTAAGTTTATATATGGTTGACTGGTGTTACAACACTCAGTATCATTGAATAATCTCTTCCAGTGGCGAATAGCTGGCGGAAGAAAGGAATGTTTATGAGCGTTAACACGACCTCAACAACGTTACTAACGTATACTTCAAGGTTGGTGGATTGTTTTCGAATGGCTCAGTCACAGTAAGTGCTTAGGCGGGTCTAGCAGGTAATAAGAACGTGAAATGCGGAAGTGATCATGATGAAATGGGTAAAGAAATTTTAGTCGCGAGATGATTCCCCTTTGCGATAGAGATTTCAAGTCTGCCCTTGCGAGCAAGCCTGCAGAACTGAATCACTCTGACAAAATTGAATATAAAAACCTAACTGCGAATTTTTGTATTTGTTCTATTTTATTGATGAGGTGCTTTTGATGTGGACTCCAGATGAGAATGGCATACTCCAAACATTACCTAATTTGTGTTTTGCATGCATTAAGATCAAGGCGGGGTGATGCAGTGCACAATTATCTCCTCAGAAAGGATAATTTCTTGTCCTCTTTCCGACAGATATGGCTAAAATATGTGCTTCCAAGTTGAGGTTCGGCGAGACTGTAATGCCTATGTATTTAAGTTGGTCGTTTCTGTCGATAATTGTGTTTCCTATGGTATATGTAAAGTTAAGGGGGTTCGTCTTATTTGCGAATGAAATGAAATCAGTGTTGGATTAGTTTAATTTCATGCCCCAAGTTTTACACCAGGAATAAAGTGTTTGCAATTACTTGTTCAGTTTAACTCGATCGTCTGAGTTGTGTACGAATGTGTTCACGGCACAGACGTCTGCGAATATGAACAGGGTTACTAATAGAAAAGTGAATGTCGTTAATAAATATTAAAAACAAACGTGGAGCAAGAACCGAATCCTGAGGTAGTTCAGAGTAAACATAAAGCGGTTGCGATAAATAGTTGACGACTTTCACACTCTCTTTTGGTTTGGTCAAAAAAATTTTTAATCCAGGCTACTATTTTATCAATACCAAAATCCGATAGTTTTGTGATTAAATCCTTGTGTGAGACAACGTCAAACACTTTAGAAAAGTCTAAAAATACGGCATCTAGTTGGTTAATGGCATTGGCTACGTCGTGACTTAATTTAGCTAATTGGGCGTTGGAGGTTGAGAGGCCTGATCTGTAACCATGTTGATGTTTATAAAGAAGCGCGTTTGTTTCTAGATTAGTCATTATGACCTTGTAAATTAAATGTTCAATTTTTTTGCAGCACGAGCTCGTGACACTGGGCGGTACGTAGTTCCTTGTTTCTCGCTTTGAGTCTAATTTCTGTATAGGGCTGGGCAGAGATACTCAAAAAAGTATTCCGGAATACAGATATCAAAATACACGGTTTCGAGGCCCAAAATACAGATACTGAGATACTTTTGCAAAAAGGCAAAAAAAAGTATTCCGAGATACAGATACAGCAACATAGATACTGAAATACTTTTCTCTTTGCCGGGGATAGGCATACTCCGTATAGACATTTGTTATGTGTAGCATAATCTTTAAAATGCGTAGCGCATTCAATCTTGCAATTAAATTTATTCATTTTATCACCATACTCTGATTGATTGATATGTGAGGTTTAAACGTGCCAAAACCATCATATGATTATGAAAGACACCGTAGTGGAGGGCTCCCGAAATTTCAACCACCTGGGGTTCTCTAACATGCACCCAAATCTGAGCACACGGGCCTACAACATTTCCGCCTCCATCGGAAATGCAGCCGCCGCAGCCTGGATTCGATCCTGCGATCTGCGGGTCAGCAGCCGAGCAGCTTAGCCACTAGACCACCCCGGCGGGGCAAGGTATGTCTGCAATTGTTGGCAATGCTTTTAAAACGTGTCCAGAGCTCCTTCACATCTGTTGGCTCGGCGAATTCATGAAACTGTGTTTCTCGGAAACGTAGTACAGCACGATCATTTGCACGGGTGTAATCTTTAAAGTAAATAGACAGTGTTTTTTTGTGAGTGTGTTTCTGCGTGTAAGTAATGGGACCGGTTAAAGAAAGCACTTTGTGGTCCGAAATGACATTCTCGGTGGACACAGAACCACATTCTATGTGCTAATTACAAATGCTAGGTCAGGTAAAGATGATGGCATCCAAGTGATCAGAGTGTTATCGGTCACTAGTTGATGCAGTGAAAACGCGAAAGCCATGTCAAGAATCAATTCGGAACTCGTGACGTCAAAACCATCATCTGAATTATTGTTTCAATTTATTTCGGGAAGGTTAAAGTGCCTCAAAAGAATAATTTTACTTGGCGTTTGTGTGCTTTGAAAGATGATGGTGAATGATTTCGTCAGTTGCAGCATTTGGACGCCTATATATTCCTCCTGCGTTATGCTTTTATTGCAGTATGTTAACTTGCAACAGATGCTTTCATGGTCAGCAATGCTATCATTGCTGTCATATCAATGCTATGCCTGCGTCCTCTCTGAGTGTGTGTATTTTTGCGCTTGTTTCATCATGAACCTTTGCCAACACGCCTAACTGGCAGTCATACTAAATGCTATCAAGTTCTAAGGATGTGATATTCTTTTTCATGGCTACCGCTAGGCCACCGCCCCATGACCCTCAGTCCATACGAAACAATCTGTATGTAGAAGGGACAACTTCCGAGTCACGTACTCCAGAGTGAAGCAAGTTTGTTATTCTTAGAACGCGAGGTTCGTAGGAAAGGATTGGACTCTCTAGTAGATCAAATTTGTTTAGCACACTTCACGAATTAAACGAAAGGTTTCAAGATGTTTTAGTACTGAGCTGTCATTTCCATTTTTTTCTTATTTGTAGACATATGCATAGTTGAAATTGACGGGGTGTTTCGCGGTGGGCCTGCTTTCTCGATATCCCTTTTTTTGTATTATTTACTGGGCCTCAAGTATAAACCTAGCCATCGACTTTCAGTTCAGAGCGATAGCTTGACTTTTGCTCCTTAGGCCTTTCGTTTGCTGCAAAGAGCCATAAGTGCGCTCGCATGTTTCTTACTCTTTTAGAAGAATTCTCGGAAACGGATAGGGGCGAACCTTTGAGTTTACAAAAGCAAGATAGGATTTTTTTTTTCTTTTCGCTGTACTCAAACAGACGCAGGATGATTGGTCTTTCTTGATTGGTTTTACAGGTGCCTATCATACGAGTTCTTTCGGTGGTACTTACTTTGATGCCGAGTGTCCGTTCTAGAACGTCTTCTTTCACTTTCTGTTCCAGTGAGATGGCAGCTTCGTTAGGCTCTTTCGTTACACCACAAATATCGAGTTATTGCGCCTACTCCTGTTTTCTAAATCATTTAGCTTCAGTGCAAGGCTTTCGATTACACCTTTCGTGATGTCATATAGTTACTTTCTTACTCGGCCAATCTTTATTCGCAGTGCTTAAGTCCTTCCATATCGTTTTCGATTTCAGCGAGCCTGGTTTTCATATTATCCACAGCCCTTTCTAGCTTAAGTCATTCAATATTTCCTTCAACGTACGTGTTATTTGTTTTAGATTGCTTTTTGAGTGTTTGTTCTAAAATATTGTTACGACGGGTATCGGATTCCAAATCTGAATTCGGGCTAGCTGCGGCGGCTGCATTTCCGATGGAGGTGGAAATGTTGTAGACCCGTGTGCTCAGATTTGCGTGCACGTTAAAGAACCCCAGGTGGTTGAAGTTTCCGGAGTCCTCCACTACGGCGTCTCTCATAATCATATCGTGGTTTTGGGACGTTAAACCCCACATATCAATCATCAATCAATCGATTCGGGCCGGGATTAAGCTTAACGTCACCAGATATTAGTAGCAAAAGTTTACACACACCGTAGCTATCAGCAATCAATGAATCAAGGAAGCGTGGACTTGGCAGCCCCCCAGAGTTACGTCCTCATCTCTTACTGAGGTTACATAGTAATTGCTACTAACCTGCACAATGAAAAAGTGTACTGGAGTGCCTTGGGTGATGGGCCGGGTGTTTATGCTGTCCAGAAATTGCTCGCGTCAGTGTAATTATCGCATCTGTGACGTGGTAGCTGCGCTGTTGAGGTGCGTAGAAGCTGGTCAGCACGCGAAGGGGTTCGTTCCTTCTGTTCTTTCTTCGTTGGTCACGGGCATCATTTCATAGCATGAAAATGCGTGGGCAGCCCGATCAAGATGCATTTAGGCCACAGCACGATTTGCAGAACGAAAAAAGCAGGAATAATTGCCGATGCCTCCTCGGTGCTGCTATGGGTCATACTTTTTTTCCATACCCTCTTCACATTCCAACTTACCACCATATATGGCTCTACTAGCAGTTCAGGAGAAGATATCACAAAGGAGTATGCATTACGAGCAAAATACCGTGCTTGGAGTTAACATGTAAACTACATGTCGTGTTTTAGCTGAACAGAACAGCTCGGGGAGGGCGGGGGGTTTATGGGTCATCCATTCTTTTTGCCCCTTCAGCTTCAAGCTGTGTTCTTGGTGCACGTGCCCATGAAGCATTCCTTCGTACGAGAATCTGCTGTTCGACAAGTGCCTAGAAAACCACCGAGAGAAACGGCTGAGAAAGCCAGAATGCCGTCAACTAGTCAAGAAATTATAGGTGCGAAGCTCCTGTTAGTCTAACCTTGTCCTAAGTTAGGCGTAACTGGTCAGACGGACAAACAGACGGACGGACAGACGTACAGACAAACAGATATACGAGCACACGAACAGACAGGCACACGAACAGAGAGACCAACAGGCGGACGGAGGGACGGACAGACAGATACACGAACGGAGGGAGAGACAGACGAACCGACAGGCGCGTGGGCATACAGACAGACGGAGAGGCAGGACGGACAGAGAGACAGACACACGGGCAGACAGACACATGGACAGACTGGCACACGTACATACAGATACACGGCCAAACAGACAGAAAGACGGACAGACATACAGACGCACGGGTAGACGAACACGCGGACAGACAGACACACGAACAGACAGACAAGCACACGAACGGAGAGACAGACAGGCGGACGGAGGGACGGACAGACAGGTACGCGAATGGAGAGACAGACAGACGGACAGACAGACACATGGACATACAGACGGACAGGCAGGACGAACAGAGAAAGACACACGGGCAGACAGGCACATGGACTGACAGGCACACGTACAAACAGACAGATAAACGGCCAGACAGACAGACAGACAGACACAGGGACAGACATACAGATGAACAGACGGACAGGCATACAGACAGGCGGATAGACAGACACACGCACAGACAGACAAACACACACAGGCTAGCAGGGGCGTAGCCGGAAATTTGTGGGTTTTTCCCTCGCTATACCACGGCTAAAAAAATCGGTCCACTTTAAAGAACACAAGAAGGTCAAAATTACTGGTGCCCTCCACTATATCGTCTCTCATAATCATATCGTGGTTTTTGGACTTTACACTCAGCCAGTGCCGTTGGTGGCTACTTTTCGCTATACTGGCGACTTTACGACCCTGTCTGGCGACAAAATGTTCAGGTTGGTGCCATGGCTGCGCTCTGGATCTACTGAACTTCCATTAAGGCGCATTTACGGGCCATTTTTTCTGTATCACTTCAAAATTAAATAGCAAGGAAGTTTAAAGGATACCCAGCATTTGCAAGTTTTCTTTGCAGTGTTGGCATATGCACCCACATGTCCTTCTACCACATGGATTATGAAAAAGAAAGGAGGGAGCAAGACGTCACGCCGGCAGCCTTCGGAAGCCACGCCATTTTGATGCCAACAGTGGGAGTATTCCAATACACACCATGGACGGCTAAACAGACAGCTAAGTGGACAGCGGCCATCTTCAGCCCGATTCTAATTCTCGTGAAGCCGGGAAATGACAGTTTTGAGAAGATTGCATCATAGACAAATGCGATGCAGGCTACTTTGCTGTGCAAACAAGAAGACGGCTCAGCAAATTGCTCGGATCTCACCGGAATAGTTGTCTGCACACAAACAAACACTTCTCCAGACACTCAAAGTGAGCAAAATTCGTTTTTTCTTAGAAATAAGCGAAAAAAATCAACAGTTATGTTTGTTCGTTTTAGCTTTCTCTTTTCGACGCGATGTGGCGCCTCGTCGAGTAGAAGCCATCCAGATATGGTGGCTAGGTATAGTCCATACGTGTTCCGTTAGCCATACATTATGGGCTCAGTGCTATCTTCTAAGCCGTTAGTGTAGACTGTCTAGCATGCTGCCTTATAATTGGAACACAGTCAGTGCAGGCCCAACGCGCAGCCTTTTGCGCAAGATCACGCAAGCAACGAGACTTGCCGAGACTTCGGGGTGCGGCGCCCGGTAGCTTTTAATGAAAACTCGTTGCTACGGCAAAGACAGGCCGGCTCACCCAGGAAATTAAAAAAACAGAACGCCACCGAGCGTATACAGAAACCTATACCGCCCGCTCTGACGTTTTGATCACGCAGTGGGCCGACACGGTGGGCTTCACCTCACGTGGCACAATGCTCCCCGCTTTCATTTCTTCTTTCTTCGGTTTTGAGGCACCCAACGAGCGTCCCTTCGTCTGGAGGCCGACGGAGGGACGCGCTCATGCAAGAAAACGCATGTCTATATTGCACAATTCAGGCGTCAGATTCTTACGCTGAAACGCAGTGCGTAAAAGAGAAAATAAAGCTGAACCATTCATCTATGATCAGATTTCCCTACTAGCAACTCTATACAAAGTATCACTATTTCCTTATTTGGCTACACATTCGGCGCTTAAGTGAAACGACATGGGTATTTTGTCTACATTTAGCTTCAGTTTTGGCTCCTATAAACGTAACGGCAACCCAGACCCCCGCAATCGTTATTACAGAAAGCACTGCAGCGGGTACGTGCGCACGTGCACAAGTGTAGACACCATGTCCGTGCTACAGGTAATCGAGTAACTTGAAAGAGGTGTCGCTGTCTCCTACCGGCAGCAGCATTCTTGCTACCTGTAAAATCTAGCGTGTAGGATATAGTCACGCAATATAGCAGTCGTCCGAAAACTGCCTATGTATAGAGTTGCTAGTAAGGAAATCTGATTCAATTCGTCGTAATTCAAAGCAATCATTCCGCAACGAAATCCTTTAAAACAGGCGTCCCACAGGGAAGCATCTTGGGACTGTTTCTCTTTATACTTTATGTTAATGAGATAGTTCGTATTGACGAATCAGTCCATTACATTACATACGCTGACGATACGAGTTTTTTTTTTTTTTTTCAAGAAGATGTAGCAGCGATCTAGGTGGTCGATCGAATAACGCATTGTCTAAATTTAGTTTATGGGTCTAAAAAAACTTCTTAAAACTAAATATAAATAAAAAAGCTGTTTTATTTCACCCCCGCAACACACAAGTTCAGTTTCCCATCATTCGTTAAATAACACAGAATTTGAAGTCGTCAAAGGTTTAAAATCATTAGGAGTGTATTTTTTACAAAACATGACATGGGATGATCAGGTGGACTATATTATTACTAAACTATCTTGGATAATCGGTGTTACGCACCGCTATTGCTACTACTTTCCTGTTCCTGTAAACATGAAAATGCTTATATGTGACTGGTTGTTTTCTTCTTTATTGAGTTATGCCTTTCTTGTATGGTCCACAACGACAACCGTAAACGTTAGCAGGCTTATCATTTCGCGAAAAACAGCTCGGCGTCTTGCCTGTAAAGTACCACATCGCTGCCACACAGCAGAAGTGTTTAAAAAAGGCTGCATCATTCAGGTTGAATCAATACATGATTACAAGCTAAGTCGTTTATATATATTCAGTTTATTCAAAAATAATGATATGATTGCTAGAATAGCTAGGTTGGAAAAAAATTTTCCAGCTTATAAATGTACGGCATCCTGAATTGTTGTGCATATGAAAATGTAGAACGGAATACGGAATTCAAATGTTCAAGTTTCAAATGTCTACACTTCTAAACTACCTAATCAGGGAACACAACATTGACATATCTAGCATATCACTAAAACAGATGCGATTAGTGTTTATATAAGGCTGCGACCTGGTGACTACATTTTTCATTCCTGTATTGTAATCTTTCATTTCTTGTTTTAATGTGCATTGCGAAACACTTTTATTTTTTGTTGTCCTTAGCCGCACGTCTTCTGTGCTACATTGTGTACTAGGGGGTCAAGGCTACTCAAAGTGTTCTCACAGCTTTTACCTGCCCTTCTCATAACATGCCTTTGTTGCGGAATAAAATTTTAATTTTCACTTACATACCAGGTTACAATTCTTAGCAGTGCAACAACCAACAGGCGACAGAGGAGACAACACTTGCAAGTAGCATCTGTTTGTTTATTTTTGTAAAAAAGCTTCCCCATATACACTGTATAGTTGTACACCCGCCCAACAGCCATGTGTGATGTCCCCATTCTTCAGTCCCTTTTTGGTTATTGCGTGCGCTGCCAAGAATTGTAATCATATGCGACACGCCCAATGCTACACTCATCACATGGTCCCACCGCGGTGGTCTAGTGGCTAAGGTATTCGGCTGCTAACCCGCAGGTCGCGGGATCGAATCCCGGCTGCGGCGGCTGCATTTCCGATGGAGGCGGAAATGTTGTAGGTCCGTGTGCTCAGATTTGGGTCCACGTTGAAGAACCCCAGGTGGTCGAAATTTCCGGAGTCCTCCACTACGGCGTCTCTCATAATCATATGCTGGTTTTAGGACGTTAAACCCCACAAATCATACACTCTTCGCAGATATCAGACCTGCGGCGACGTCGTCTATGAGCGATGAAGTTAATGAAGAAGTACGTAGGAGCCTTCAGGCACTCCGGGTCAAACTTTCATGCGGGCGCAATGAAACGCCGTTTGCTATACTGTCAGTACTGTCAGCTTAGCATATACATCTTTCAGCCCGCGAAGCGAAGAGTCTAAATTAACCCAGTTTGTATTCGTCCACGGTGCACATGCATTTGTAAACGAATCCGTGCTGATGTACCACCGGGCGGATGACGCCCGCAGTGGGCGCTGCAGATACGCCACCCCCGCCGCTGCAGCCGGCTCGACCGCGTGACCCTTGTTCCGCGTCCACGGCTGGGTCGAGAGAACACCGTGCAGAAACAGGCAGTGCAGCCCACGCAACCAGCACGGCTGTCGCCCACAGACTGCAGTGCTTTGCGATGCGGGATATGAGCCACCCCGCAACTTCTCCAAAATTACAGAGCAGCATCTGCCAGAGCATCACCGACGAATACGAAAAACAGCACGTTGGTGCTCACGAGGAAGCAAGCGAGCCACCGCTAGTCCGACAACCGGCAAAGACGCTAGACAGTGCAAAAGGTGCAGTGTGCCAGGAGAAAAGAAGTGTGGCATATCAAGTTGAAAGATCGGCGCGCTGTTCTGCAGAGCGGCAGGCGTGCATCTGCAGTGTGATGGGCCCATATTTATCGATTTCACCTGACACGTTGTTCGAAAAGCTTCCAGCCAAAACGACGAAAGCTCCATTGGATAAAATAGTAGAAGATGACTGCGTTACTTGCAGAAATATTTCCACAGGCAATATTCTACCGTGATATGATATTAATGGAGTTTTTTTTTTATTGTCCGCCAGATAGAGCGTGCAACTAAACGCTGACAAGTACACGGTAAGCTCCATTAACGTCACTGAACATAACATTAATGAGATATTAAGTAACTTAATTATAGACAGTATTTAACAAAAATTTTCGCACCACTGGCGTTCAATTTAGCTTTAACATTTTGTGACCAGTTCATGTTATGCGTTCTCTTTTCACGTACCAAATTCTTTCGCGTACGAAATTCTTTCGCGATTTCTCTAACTATTCGCTAACCTCACTCACTCAGCTAACGAATGTCGCTGTATAGAAAGCTGCCGTCGAATGTTCTGTCTACTCTTGGAGGTAGCCACGTAATTTCCTTGACTTCTGTAACGTCTTCGGGCCTCGAAAGGTGCCACGCACGACACAAAGGTGTCAGTAATTACACGGGGAGAACTGCGGCTTTCGACCACGCACCATAACAGGACTATAGTTATCAGATGACATTTGTTCTAGACACGCAGTACACTGCTGTAATGAATCAGAAATGGCACGCTTACATAACATACCTCACTCAATGCACAGTTAGTCCGGCTCGACAGCAACCGTGCACCACCACAAGCAAATGTGTAACATATACGCCTTTGGCTGAAGGTTTGCACACCGACGTTTAGGACTTAGGACACAATTAAATCGTGCCGCGCTTCTCTGCTTCTCGTTCATAGACTGGCTGAAAGCTGCTCTAAAAGTACAGCCTATGGCACGTGCTATGGCAGCCTATGCCACGTGAGAATGAGAATGGGACTTGACTTAAGATGGCCACTGTCCACTTAGCCGTCTATTTAGCCGTCTACGGTGAGTACTGTGACACACCTCGTGTTGGAAAACACGAAGGTAGTGAACAAAGGAAAAAGTAAAGCAACACGGAAAATTCTAGGCAGAAATTATCAAGAGGAAGCTGGAGTGGCGGTTGCTCCCGCTTCGAAAGAAAGTTCTACAGATAGCAACACGTGACCATCTTATTACATACTGCCCTCTGCCTTTTGCTGTGTGATGCTCTTGTGTGAGCGAATTGAGTGCTGCTGCATGATAGGGTGTCTTTGGCTTTAATTGTTGCAATAAGCACACTTCACGTGTGAACAACGAATGCGTTGCCCACCTGAAGCAATTCTATCCCGTAATAAAAATCAGTTGAACGCTTGTGTCATCCCTCTGTGCGTGTGTTCGTTGTTTTCAACCATGGCTTCGGAAACTCAGCGCTGTACAGTGTCGGTTTCAAGGAACCCTCGTAGCGCTTGCCGGGCATCTTTCGAACGCAGCGAGGCTAACGTAGATGTTCGTCTTTCACCTGCAGTTTTCACAAATAAAGGAATTGGATTGAACTGCAAAGAACTCACATTTTGTGTGTCTTTTTATTCCTTATTTTGCGCATTTTGCTTCGGGTGAAGCGCGGGAAGACGTGTTTAGCGCTTGCCTCTTGCTGCCACTTGCTCAGCAATGTTGGATAGGTCTCGCTCGGTTAGCGTGCCAAATATGAAAACAGCAAAGATACGACATTTCATTTGACGCGCAGCGAAATAGAAATCGCCGTAAGGCTGGTGAACTAGGTGAATCATACATTAGACAAAGATGGCTAAATCGGGGCATCGCATGTTTTGCGCGGGTCTGCAGTGCATGTGCTAACACAGGGATTTTCAGTTCTGCGAAGGTCTTCGAGGTTTCCCAATAAAAACGTGTGGGCACGAGTATTTATGTCCGTTACCTCAGTATATAGGTATTCATTTCGTATCAGTACATTTGTCATATGGCAAATCTGATGTCATTTACAACGAATGACAATAGGCGCGGACCTAATGTCCTTTTACCTGCGTGCTGTCATACGACGAAAACGAATGTCATTCTCAAATGATGACCATGACATTAGCCCTTATTAGCCGTAGATCTTGGGATCAATAAAAATATACTAGAACTTGAATGAAAAATGCGTGTATCCACACACAAAAAAAATGTATCGCCAAAGAGGTGCTACTAGAATATAAGCGGCCGTTTTACACAACTTGCCACAGGCTGCACGACACACTAGAATACGAAAGTGGCCGACGATATGACCAGGCGCGAGTATACAGTGAACTGAAGCGGGGCGCATGACTTTCCTGACTGCAGAAAAGAGAGGGCGCCAGCAATTTCGTGGTCACCACCTTGGTTACCATAACACGTGCAATCGGACGATCAACATGCGCGATACGTACAGGCAACAACGACAAGCAAAAATGAAACATGGCCGGCGGCCAGCCGCTGTAAATAAGAGCAGCTTTTTTTGTTAACTTTCGCGCGTGCTATTATGTCATCAAACCAGTAATAAGTTGATCTGGTAAAAAATAAGATATCTATAAATCATGAAAGCTACGTATAAATGAGTTAACAGACATCGCCCCGAAAATCCCTAGCGTGGATACGACTCATTAGGTGCGAAATCGACTGCGTATATGTTCCGGGAACTCATTCGACAGAAAATGTCGTTTTCGTCAAAGGGCATTAGTTACCGCGAGTGACAGCATACAAATGACATTACAAAAAATGATATTCGATGTAAATAACATTATATTTGCCGTGTGACAGGGTTATAAGCACAGTTCTCTGCAAACCTGACTGGACAGACTTAAGCGCAGTGTCGCTAAACTAATTTGCGATGATGGAAGGCAACCTGCTGCTCACAAAGTGTTTCGTAAAAGGCTGGAATGCGTGTGGCTTCGGGATTTGGTAATTCTTTACTTTTGGCACGTAGTTGAAACGACGTGAAGCAATCATAGCCTTCTTTCCGTTCACGGAAATGCTTTTAGTCAGTTAAAAACTTTGTGGATCTTTGCTTCTAGTACTGTCAATAAACTGCCCGTGACCGACTCACTGACGCTTTGAGAAATAGTTAAACAGGGAGTGTTTTGAATATTCGACATTTCTTCCCAAAGGCAATGCCTTGACGAAAACAGGTCAACAAGCCGAAACACATTCTCCGGCGGCATTCGGTGTTCGCCAGTTTCTCATCGCTTCCCGCTTCTACGTTCCCCTGGCCTTGTTTCAAGATCTGAAAGAGAATGTGTCAGCTTTCATAAAAGACACGATTCAGTCAAGTACAGAGTGACCTGCTCGTGAGTCAATAAGTTTACCATGAATTCGGACACTCTTGGGTCACTGTTTGCTCAATATGTGCATATTTCAGTAGTGAAATAATGCTGCTTTCGCAGATTTCACACTGCGTGCATGTCTCTGTTTTTAGTAGCACGATAAAAAAGAGACTAATTTTACTAGTGTTGATCAAGCATATTTTTATTGAGAAATTGGTCAGTTTATGTTTGTCAACTTTACAACACGCGGCCAACATTCAAAACATGGTTAATTAAATTTACCGAATGACAGCATTGCAAGGGCGGCCAGGAGGAGGAGAAAAACTTTATTCAACAGAGGAGTTTGGAGCACGCAGGCTCCCGGGCCCCCGCACGACCCCTTTGCGCTCAAGCGTTCATTTGGTGGTGCTCTATGACGCTGGCAGCCCGGTCGGCCGCCATGGTCTGCTCAACCGGGTCCTCTGAGCGCAGTAGGGTCTCCCAATCCTCCCAAGTCTTTAGGTGCTCTAGAGCCCGCGGGGGGGGGGGGGGGGGATCCGCCGGGCAGTGAGAAAGGATGTGTATAGCAGAAGCATGAGGTTCTTTCCATGGCTAGGCGAGCGGTGACCACACGGAGGCGAGGCCTGGCGTAGGCCTAGCTCCGACAATATAAAGCCGGTCGTGCGACGGGCACACAAGAAAACAGCACGGATCGTGGTACCGATCCCGGCGGACTAGCGACAGTCAGGTGAGATCAAAGTGGGCGGCTGACCATCCCGAATGCAAAGCGGGGGAAATCGAGAGGATCCGGTCGAAATACAGGGCTCTGGTGAAAGTTGAGGCAGGAGCGCATGTGCAGCGCGTCCGCTCGCAACGGCTCCCAAAACCGGTCTCCAAGAGCGGCCAGAGGACGTTCAAGAGAGCACGAACACATTCCGCTTGTATGCAAAGTTGGAAATGAGAGCTTTCGCAGCGACCCTCCTCGCCACAGTTCGCACCCTTTTCCTCTATTTGAGAGACACCTCAGCTCAGAGAATTTTGCTGACGGATTCCGTGACGCTGCATAGAATGCGGCTGTCAGCCTCCTTTTGGTTGATGAGTCATCTAAGAATGACGGAACTTCGACGCTGGTAACCCTTCCTGCACTTATTTATTAAGGACGACGTCAATCAATGCTAGTTCTGCAGTCACCGAAGATGATAGGTGCGGCATTTTCAACAACTGCCTGATATCTGGTCGAGGGCAAAAGAAAGCTACAGAAGCACCCAGACTGTCGCTGCGTGCAGATGCATTTGTAAATAATTTAGCGTAGTCTTCAAATGATTGTGAATTGCCTAATTATTATATTGCCGAAACAGGTTGGTCACATTTTTTCCTATTCTTAAAATTGGCAGATGAGTAGAGAAGATACATTCAGTGTGTTCCTTCGATGTTCTCAACGCATTAATTTCATCGTCCTTTGGGGTACCGAGTCAAAAGTTTGCTGTATGTTGGGGAATAGAATATACGCAGAATGTCCGTTTGTTCGAGCCATCAA
This sequence comes from Rhipicephalus microplus, assembly GCF_043290135.1. Lineage (NCBI taxonomy): Eukaryota > Metazoa > Arthropoda > Arachnida > Ixodida > Ixodidae > Rhipicephalus > Rhipicephalus microplus. The sequence continues at coordinate 51,968,490 of NC_134701.1, read as the reverse complement.
TGAATCATTGAAACACGATCTCCTCGATCAGATCCAATCGATGAAACAGGATCTGCTATGCGGTTGAAGGCTGAACGGTGGCGACGAAATTTGCTCATGACATCAGTGAATAAAGTGAGCTCCTGCAATCTGCCTTACAGACGAAATTGCACCACACGTTCCATCAGCTTCATAACAATAGAAGTTGCAGATATCGGCCGTTGTGACTCCAGGTTTTGTGAAAAAGGCCCTGGCTTTAAAATTGGCTGCAGCACATATTATTTCCATTCAGGAGTATTCAGACTAGTTCGCCACACTATCCTGTATTCGTCCAGGATATACTGATGAACGACTTCATTGAACACTATCTTCACCTGGGGCAGTGCGACAGTAACAAAGGCTGAGTGCACGGTGCACTTGGTGAAACTAAATTCTACTTCATCCATCACACAGGGAGGACAAAATCGTTATCGAACGATGATTTGCGTTCCCTCTCGACATAATAGAGGCGGAAAGATTGGCAAAAGCTTCCACAGGAATCTCTGTAAACCACCCAGTCATGATGCACAACGCTGAAGCTGGACTATAGTGTGTTTGGGGAGCGTTCAATATGCACCACACACTTTCAAAAACCATTCACCAAATGCAACGAGATACACAATGCGGCCCAGCTTCTTCGACGAAGTTGAGCGAGGCGCCGAATAGCCCCGAGAAGTTGGGGTGGCGCCACCAAGCAGGAGGCCTGGGTGACGTCACGGCACGGACTTTTCCATGTCCAACGCGGCGCGCCTACACAACGTGCACTCGCTCCGTGCGATGTTCCGCTGTTTCCTTATGATGACTCTTCGCCAAGAATGATTTGTCGGTTTAAACGGAGTGAACGGCTTCACTCAGACGTCTTTTTTGCACTGGTGCCTCGATATTTTGCGTTCGCTTTTTGCTTGTCTCGCTCAAGCTGCAGATGAACGCCGAAAACAAAATCGATAATGTTCGTGATAAAACAACAACAAAAAGTTTACTTTCGCTTCTGCGCCAATGATGCTCGCGTTCGGTCGTAGCTGAATATGAAAGAGATGTACAGGTGTATGTCGCGCTGTCGACTCCGATGATGAGTTCTATGCCTCGCCACGGCAGCCGCATTTCAACGGGTGTTAAAGAAAGAACAGGCTTTTGTTTAGATACAGCAAACTTACTGCCGCTTAATTATGTCATGACCTTGAGATGCAAAACACCATATTTACGTCATTAGGTTGAATTGTTGATGGGCGATTCCTTTAATATATATAAAAGTTTTTCCCTCCACCAGGGTTATTAGTATCGGAATGATACGCGTATCACGCAAAGCGATTTCGGCAGTGTGCCAAGCCCCGCACTCGCGTGCAGTGTCAAGTCTCGCGAGATATCTCTAATGCGCTCGCCCTATACACTACAGCACCAGCGGTTGTGTCCGTTTTCCTCGTCTGCTTGCTAACTCACCACGTTGTTTAGCTTCATGTTTTTCTCGCAATAATTCTGGTGCTTCAATTCACCGGAATTATTAGATGCTGATTGATCGCTTGAATGATTTGTGGGGCAAAACCACCATATGAATATGAGAGACGCCGTAGTGGACGGCTCCAGAAATTTCGACCACCTCAGGTTTTTTAACACGCACCCAAATAAACCTGAGTACACGGGCCTACAACATTTCCACCTCCATCGGAAATGCAGCCGCCGCAGCCGGGATTTGATCCCACGACCTGCGGGCCAGCAGCCGAGGGAATTATTAGATGCGAAGAAGCTCTTTGACTAGCCTTGTAACGCTGTCCCGTACATCCATACGAAACCCCTCGCCGCAGGTGGAGGAGTGGTCCCAAGTAGGTCAAACCACAGCTGCGCCTTGACGTTATTCTCTCCCTCACCCACAGCAGCTGCCGGCTACTCCGCCCGCTTGCAACACACTTTTCTCTCGCTTCATCCTCTCCGCTACCCGCAAAGCTCGACCGCACGTCGAGTGGAAACACACTTTCGGATCGTTTATCTGCGATGAAACACGAAACCACATCGTCTCATATGTTTTTGTGTTTGAAACAAACGTTTACTCGAGTAAAGGCTGCATCGAGTTTCGCTTCAAACCGTTCTTCCAGCAGCCACGTCAACGCCCGGTTCAACCGGGTCAACGCTATGCGCACCGCTGCTGCTTCGCATCCCATACTTCATTACTTTGTAAAATTCTGTCTTCATGCTACATCACAGAACGGTGCTGAGGCGCTAGTAAGTACCAGTCTATTTTCCTTGCAGTTGTTTGCCTGTAGGTAGACATGACGTGTGAGTACAGTCATCGCTTCATCGAGGCCAAGAATATTTAATTATTAATAGAACCACATCACTGAGTGCGCTGTCACGACTTTCTCGCGTTCCTTTAGGAATCGTTGCTAACCGCGGTGCTCCAACGTGAAGCGAACATTACCGTTTGTGACGCGGTGGCGGATCGAACCAGCATTTTCCTGGCGACTGTTGAGACGAATTCTGTACATATGATGCGAGTGAACGCAAATCTCAACATTTACGAAATCGTTATGTGTGCGGCAAAATTATTTTGTTTTCAAAATTTGCCACCCTCAAAGCTAATTTACGGTGCAACAGGCGTCAAAAAGGTGCACAATATTGTGTGAAAGCATTAGAGCAAATGACGAACAAACATTCACAGTTATACTTTTTATTTCACAGACCACAGAAAAATTATGAGTAGCTTCAAACTGCATTACAATCCCGTATTTCTGCAAATGTATTCATTTACACCATCGAAGCCAGAATTCTCTATAAAATGCCTTTTAAACTACGCACGAAAACCTGCGGTTCATACAGGAACTTCGCATGCGTGTCATTACTCAGATAAGATAGGAAATGCGCACGCGTTTGGTATGTGTATATCAATCGTATGCTTGATTATCCTCCGGTACGTGAATATCCACAAGGCATGTGCTTCTAGAAGCATGTTTACGGACTCGCGAGCATATAGAAAGGCGACTTACAGCCTCACTAACCTTTGAAAAAAAGAGTATTAAAGTTGCAATTAAATATTAACCAACGCAACCACAGAGCTTCCTAATATACACTAAAGGGAACTCTGGCGCTAGAGTCTATGGGAGCTGCACCGCACGGCGCTTCAGCGAACATGGAAATGATGGATAGTATACACAATTGTCTAATCTTCGTACTTTGGGCCGGCTTTTAGCTCCGTGTGTGTTCGTGTGACTTGGAGCTGTTTTCTCGCGAAACAAAAATCAGCAAGTGTTCAGCGGTTGCGCTTCACCACCTTATTCTTTTAGAATTACCTTCCCAAATCGGGTCACGAAGTTCAAAAGGGTTGAATCTTTCTTTCAAAACAAAACCGAAACGCGGCAATAAACGTAGCCGCAAGTACGATTCGCCGCCTCCAAGTCCCCTCTAATTAATTTTAGAAAACTCTATGAACGCAACAAGGATAGCAACACACTCGTCACCACGCACCGGTGTCTAGTAGACGCGCAAGGCCAAGCGTCGTGTTTAACTGTTGTACAATAGTGCGCGTACAGTAGCGTCGTAAATTTTGCTGTCGTAGGAGCGGCACCCACGATGTAGCACTTTTCCTCATCACGCCAACAAACTTCCGCGACGCCGAGAGCTACACAAACAGCTGACTGTAAGGAAAAAACGCGGTCGGAGGCCATCTTGCACAGCGACCGACAAACAAAAGTGCACGTCTGAAGCATTGCCGTTGATGCGATGACAGCTGAGCGAAATCGGGGCTCATCGTACGACCTGTGGCCACAACGTTTACAGAATTTAAACGTTGTAATGTCCAAGGAAGACGCAATCGCGACGAAAGAGATGAGCCCAGCCAGTCTTGTTCAGTGCGCTGGATGGATGGGTGGATGTAACCGGCTGTGTTCTTTAGATCGGGCGGTGGCTCACGCCACCTAGCCATAAACCTAAGTACTATAACTGTGTGCTTAACAAGTGAAAATTACCAATCAGTTAGCCTCCTCCTAGTTATTGCTACCCGTTTAAGGTCTATTTTGCCTTCACTTTCTCCAAACTCCAATGCTTTGAAAAATACGGCGCCATTATCTTCGACTATAGAGTGGAGCCTTTTACAGAACATTATCAAACGGTCAGCCGTTTCCTCCTCCTCTCCACACGCACTACATACCGTGCCTGTACCTTCATATTTTGCTCGGTACGTCTTGGTCTGCAATACTCCCGTTCTAGCCTCGAAGAGCAGAGAACTACCCCCGAGAATCATCGTAGATCTTTTCTTTTGCAATTTCCTGCTTAAAAGTTCAATAGGTCTCCAGTGATGATTTCGTAAGCATTCCCATCTTCCACATGCCCCTCTCTGTTTCCTTTACCTTCTTCTTAACCAATGTTTCCTTTTGGCTTGGTATTCTGCTGTTGTCTAAATACTTGCTTGACAATTTTCGAGTTCATTTCCTCCATTTAGTATCGACATTCTTCATGTACAAGTAAATGAAAACTTTCCTAGCCCAATGCTCCTCGCCCATTTTTATCAATCGCTCCTCAAATTCCATCTTGCTGCTAGCTTCCCTGCACTAAAACGATGTCAATCCCATGTCTCCCTGTACCCCCTCATTTGGGGTATTCCCGTGTGCTCCCAAAGCAAGTCTACCTATGCCACGTTGTTTCATTTCCAATCTTGCTTGAACTTCTGGTTTCATGCACAAGACCGTATTGCCGAACGTCAAACCCGGGACCATGACACCTTTCCAAATCCCTCTCACAATGTCGTACCTATTGTAGTTCCACAGTGCCCTAATAGTCATTACGCATGTTTCGTGCTCCCTTAAATACTCAGCCCCGTTATTAATCCATATGCCCAAATATTAGTGTTTATCCACTATTTCTAGCGTGACTTCCTGTACCTTATGCTCACTGCCTTTGTTATCATTCAAAATCATGATTGCCGATTTTTTCCTGCTGAACTTCAAATTTAACCTATCTCTCTCATTACCACAGATGTCTATCGATTCCTGCAGATCTTCCTTTTTGCCGGCTATTAATGCTATATCATCTGCATATATCAATGCTAATAATGGCTGTTCAATGTGGTTTCCTTGCTTGGCAAAAGAGAGGCTGCATCCGAGTTGACTCCCCTCTAATTTGGCTTCTAGTCCCTAGAGATACAGCATGAATAACAAAGGTGACAAGAAACATCCCTGTCGAAGCCCGCGTTGTATCTCTATAGCTTCAGATACCTGTTCTTTCCAATTGATAACTACCTTGTTACTTTTATAGATATCCTTTAGAAGATTAGTTATTCCATCTTCCACATCTAGTGTGTCCAGTATTCCCCAAAAGTTTTCTTGAATCGCACTACCATAGGCTCCCTTAATATCTAGAAATGCCAGCCACAGGAGCCTGTGTTCTTTTTGCTCTATTTCAATCATCTGCATCAATGAAAACAGATTGTCCTCCAACCTCCTTCGTTTACAGAACCCATTTTGTAGTTCTCCCAGCACTCCCTCATTCTACACCCATGCCTTTATTCTTTCCTTTACTATCTGCATCACCAGCCTGTAAACTACTGATGTCACTGTTATAGAACGGTAGTTGTTTATATCGGCTTTGTCCCCCTTTCCTTTATAGATCATGCTGATCCTGCTTAGTTTCCACCCATTGGGAGCTTCATTATCCATTATTGCTTTGCTCGCTGCCTCTCTTGAAGTTTGCTTAGAGTTTGGTCCTAGTTTCTTTATTAGCATGATAGGAATGCCGTCAAAGCCTGTTTATTTGCTATTAGGAACTGTTTTCTCTGCCCTTTCCCACTCTCGTTGTCCCAGTGGAGCCACTGATGATGATGATGATGTGTGGCGCTTTAAGGCGCAAGGGCCAATTGATGGCCAAAGAGCGCCATTTCGATAGACGAGAGATATGATCAATGATATTGTAAATGATGAGTGGCTGTAAATGCGCCTTGAAATTCCTCGCGCTAATGCGGGTAAAAACTTAAGTATTAAAATCATGACAGTGGCGTGAAATATGTGCAGTGAGAGTGAATGTCAAAAGGTCATGATAAAAAGACTCCGGCGGAGATGTAGTCACCAGAGGTCCTGCTACAGATCCCCATGAATTATGCAGTGAAAACTGCGTACATCATTTAAAAACGTAAACAATGACTGAATTTAAAAAAAAAAATCCCTACCGATAAGCATCCCAGGGTGTAGTGGGAGCTGCTGTCGGTAGGGCAGTAAAAAGTGCTTTTTCCTTAGAGCGTCCAACTTATTACACTGGACGAGGATGTGGAGAATCATAAATGGTTCTCCACATCTCGCACACAATGGTGGATCACTGGCAGACAGAATATATGAATGTGTAGAGTATGTATGCCCTGTTCTTAGCCTTGTGAGTGTCACTTCTGTATGTCGCGATTTCGATAGGGGCGGCCAATGACAAAGTTGTGGCTTAATAACATGTAGTTTATTACTTGTGTGTCTATCCCACAAGTTTTGCCAATAACCTCTGAGTTTTCGTTTCAGGAAAGGTTTCATGTCAAGTGCAGGGATTGGTATTGATGCATTAGCGGCATCGTTGCTGGCGGATGCAGCCAGCTGATCTGTCAAAACGTTTCCCTGTATCTGAGCAGACTAGCAGACTACAACATGCACCCAGCAGACTACAACATGCTGTTTGAATGAGTACACTGTGCATAAGAGTGAATAAAGGGACTCAAGAACTGGGTTTTCGCGTTTTGTAAGTGTTTTCAAGGCTTTCACCTCACTCAGAGAATCCGTGTAAATTACCGCTTTTTGTAGTTTTATATGTGCAATGTGTTTAACAGCTGCAAGAATTGCGTAGGCTTCTCCTGTGAAAACGCTTGCATCAGGATGCAGGACGCCAGTATCTGAGAAGGATGGGCCAATGGCTGCTTATGAAACAGAAGTGTTGGACTTTGAGGCATCTGTAAAGAACTCGGGGCATGTGTACTTTTGTTGTAGTTCTAGAAAGTATGTGCGGATATGTACTATGGGTGCGTGCTTTGTAATCTCTAAAAAGGACACATCACAATCTATCAATTGCCACTGCCATGGTGGCAGACATGCTGCGGGAGCCATCAAACGATATTCGAGTGACACACCGGTTTCCTCAGAAAGGCCCTTCACACGAAGTGAATAGGGCTGTCTCAAAGATGGCCGGTTTTCAAACAAAACAGAAGTGGACATGTCATCAATTGTGAAGTGTGAAGGGTGGTCCTTGTCTGCCTTTGCTTTGAGATAATATAGAAAAGACATATAACATCTCCGTAGGTGGAGTGACCATTCGTTTGATTCCACGTACAGGCTTTCAACGGGGCTGGTGCGAAAGGCACCCATAGAGAGGCGTATGCCTAGGTGGTGAATACGGTCAAGCATTTTTTGGGCGGTAGGTGTAGCAGACTGATAGGTTATTGCTCCATAATCCAAGCGAGTGCGTACGAGGCTCCTGTACAAATCCATGAGACACTTCTTGTCCCTACCCCACGTAGTGCGTGACAGCACTTTTAGAACTTTCATGGTTCTGATGCACTTGTTTTTTAGATACTTAATGTGTGGTACGAAGGTTAGCTTGGTGTCCAGAATTAAGCCTAAGAATTTGTATTCGGCATTAACAGACAGGCGTTGACCATGCAATTGAATGTCAGGGTCGGGGTGAGTGCCTCTCTTTCTAGAGAACAAGACACACGTGCTTTTTTGGCGGTTTAATCGGAATCCGTTTTCATCCGCCCATTGGGAGACCTTGTTCAAGCCAAGCTGAACCTGCCGCTCACAAACTGCTAGGTTACAAGACTTAAATTCAAGCTGGACGTCATCGACATATGTACAGTAAAACATATTTTGTGGGATGGAATGACGCAAAGAATTCATTTTGACAATAAAAAGAGTACAGCTAAGTACAACACCTTGCGGCGCTCCTGTTTCTTGGACAAATGTTCGGGAAAGAACGCTGTCGGCTCTGACACGTACGGAATGTACGATTGGACAAGTAGCTTTCGATAATAGTAAACTTCCTGCCACCCACACCAAGATTGGACAGGTCTCTTAATATTCCGAATCTCCATGTCGTATTGTAGGCTTTTTCGATGTCAAGGAACACAGAAAGTATTGTTTGTGGACGAAGGCATCTCGTATCTGTGCCTCGATACGTACGAGGTGCTCGGTGGTGGATCTACCCTCTCGAAACCCGCATTGGAATGGGTCGAGCAGATTGTTCGTTTCAAGGTAATGTACAAGTCTGCGACTTATCACTTTTTCAAAAAGTTTACACATGCAACTTGTAAGTGCGATTGGCCTGTAACTACTAACGGAAGATGAATCCTTGCTTTGCTTTAAAGTCAGAATTATAATGGCTTCTTTCCACGCAGGAGGGATTTCACCGGAAAACCAGATAGAGTTATACAGGGAAATCAGGGTTTTTTGTGTTTCAGAAGGCAGTTGTTTTAATATTTCGGATACTATACGGTCCGAACCTGGAGCTGATTTATTACAAACATGTAGCGATGCTGGTAACTCGGCCAAACTGAAAGGGTTGTTGTACGACTCATGTTTAGAGGATTTTCGCTTAAGTTTCTGTTTTTCGATTTTTCTTTTGTGTTGTTGAAAAGCTGCAGTATAATGTGACGAACTGGACACCTCTTCGAAGTGGGCACCGAGGATGTTCGCCTGGTCTTCCAAGGTGTCCCCTTGTGTGTCTACGAGAGGTAGTGAAGATGCGTGTCATCCTGCTACCTTGCGAACCATGTTCCAGACTTTAGTTTCTTGTGTATATGAAATGATACCTGATAAAAACTTATGCCGGCTTTCTCTCCTAGCCTGCCGGCGCGTTCTCCTGCCTTGAGACTTGATTTTCTTAAAACTTTCAAGATTCTCTGCTGTCGGCGAGTCCCGTAGCAATCTCCACGTTTTGTTTTGTTGTTTGCGTGCATTGCGACATTCAGTATTCCACCATGGGACACGCCGCTTGCCAGGCAGTCCAGAAGTTTGCGGGATGCATTTCATCGCAGCGTCGGTCAGAAAAGCAGAAAAGTATTTTACAGCTGCATAATCAGATAGGTCAGTCCAACTTAAGTGAATAATCTGCGAGAACTGTTCCCAATCAGCTTTGTCAGTGATGCATCTGGGGACCTGTGGGCGATATTCATTTGATATGGGAGTGCTTAGCGTTACGGGAAAGTGGTCACTTCCGCAAGGATTATTGACGACATTCCATGTCAGTAAAGGAAGGAGGGATGGTGAGACAATACTGAGGTCTATTGACGAGTAAGTATTGCTGGCGAGGCAGTAGTATGTGGGCTCTTTCCGATTTAAAAGGCACGCGCCAGAAGTAAAAAGGAACTGTTCAATCAGGCGACCTCGAGCATCGCAGCGAGAGTCACCCCTTAGAATGCTATGTGCATTGAAATCTCCAAGGAGGATATAAGGTTCTGGAAGTTTATCAATTAGGGACTGGAATTCACGTTTTTCAAGTTGGTAGTGTGGAGGTATGTAGACAGAGCAGATGGTCACGAGTTTGTTCAGGAGAACTACACGAATAGCCACTGCTTCAAGAGATGTTTCGAGTGGTAGATGAGTACATGCAATCCCTTGATTGACTATAATGGTCACACCACCAGATGACGTGACGGCTTCATTCCTGTCCTTTCGAAAAATGATATAGTGGCGTAGAAAATTAGTGATCTTGGGGTTTAGGTGTGTTTCTTGTACACACAGCACTTTTGGTGACTCTTTATGTAAAAGTTCTTGAATATTGTCAAGGTTTCTCAGGAGTCCTCCGACGTTCCACTGTAAAATTTGTGTCTCCATTTTTAATGTACTTAAGTGCTGTGTGTACAGAAGTTACAGGGCCTGTTGGGGCCCTGTAATACGGGGTTTCTCTTTCTTGCTTCGCTCCAAAGAGCTGCGCCTTTCCTTCGGCGTCTGGGGCGCCGGAGGAGTATGGCTTGTGTCCATCACCTCTTCTGAGGTGGTGGATGGTGCCTGCTTGGCAGGCACGTTAATGGCAGTTTCGGACTTGACTGTACTTGCAGTGGTCCGTGGTCCAGCAGACTCTGAAGTGTGCTGTCCCTTTTGAACAGGAGGCGGAGCAGTGCAGGCTACTCCAGCCGGAGGCGCTTCTGGCACAACCGCAGTCACACTTGGTGTGAATCTCGCGGATGCCGAAAGACGTGGCACGGCGCCTCGACGCGCCACATCGGCGAAGGAAGGTTCAGAATGATTGTGTGTAGAAAAACGTTGACGTGCCTCTTGAAATGACAGGTTGAACTTGGCCTTAAGTTCTAATATTTGTTTCTCTTTTTTCCATGCAGGGCATGATCGGGAGTAGGCAGCATGATCTCCTTCACAGTTAGCGCAGCAGGCTTCTGAAGTGCACTTTTCGGATACATGTTCACAAGATGCGCACTCCGCGTACCTAGCGCGTCCTCTGCACGTTTGGGATCCGTGTCCAAACCGCTGACACTTGAAGTATCGGCGAGGATTCGGTATATAAGGTCTGACACGAAGCTTGCAGTAACCAGTTTTAATGGAGTCAGGAAGGTTGCTTGTACCGAAGGTAACTATGATGTGCTTTGTTGGGGTCTGTTTATTATCTCGCCTGATTATTATTCTTTGAACTTTCACTACATTTTGTTCTTGCCAGCCTTCGAGCAATTCACTTTCAGACAGCTCGAGGAGGTCATCATCAGATATGACACCACGCACTGTGTTCATCGACCTATGTGGGCCCACTGATATTGGGATGTTATCAAATGAAACGAGTTTTGTGAGCTTGTCGTACTGAGTCTTGTTGCGAACTTCTAGAAGGAGATCGCCATTCCCCATCTTAGTTACTTTATAGCCAGGGCCAATTGCATCCGTGAGCGTTTTCGAGACAATAAATGGTGAAATATATCGAACTGTTTTCTTTTAATTTTGGCTGTAGATTACATGGTACTTGGGGAATGTCTGTTTAGGCTGTGCAGTAAAGAAGCTGTCATCGGTGCGCCACCTTTTCAGGCGGCAATCAGGGAGTGCGGGAAAAGGGTTTTCCATAAGAAGCGTTTTCAATTCGGCGGCGATGGTGGCCACCCACCACCGAGCCCAACAAGGGGACGCTACAAGGTTGAATAGAGAACACTTGGAGACGCCAGCCATGCATCGCCGCTATAACCGAACATATCTACCCAAAGTTGGGTAACTACACAAGGTTAACCTGCGCCACCAGAAAATTTCGAAGTAAACGAAAAGAAAAGATGACAGGACAGATAAAAAGTGAGAGATAAAGACAAAGATGTAGGAGGAGAGAGATAGCAAAAGGCGACTGCCGATTTCCCCTGAGTGGGTCAGCCCAGGGGTGCCGTCTACGTGAAGCCGGGGCCAACGGGGTGTGTTGATTGATTTGTGGGGTTTAACGTCCCAAAACCACCATTCGATTATGAGAGACGCCGTAGTGGAGGGCTCCGGAAATTTTGACCACCTGGGGTTCTTTAACGTGCACCCAAATCTGAGTACACGGGCCTACAACATTTCCGCCTCCATCGGAAATGCAGCCGCCGCAGCCGGGAATCGAACCCGCGACGTGCGGGTCAGCCGCCGAGTACCTTAGCCACTAGACCACCGCGGCGGGGCAACGGGGTGTGTTGCCTCCGCCGGGGGGGGGGGGGGCTTAAAGGTCCAATCAACCGGCGTCGGCTCAGCACCCAGAATCCCCTTTTCCCCGGACAAGGCAAAGCCACGCACGGCTAGGCGTGGGAAGGAGTCGACCCCCCCCCCCCCTGTTAGCTTGGGTCCGTGGTGTCGCTACACACCAAACGCCTGCTTACGCAGACGCCCCTGCGGGGCAGTGGAGCCACTGAGCTAATTGGTCCATCCTCATCTGGTACGGTGCATGCAGCGTTTTTTTGTGTTTAAATTTTTCTGTCATCGTTGTTTTTATATATTCCATTGCCTCATCCCCTTCTAGTCTGACCCCTTAAACTGTAGTCATAAACCTCTGTTTCATGCTTGTCTTATTACTCAGAGAATTTAGATGGTTCCAAAACTTTGCAGCTGCCTTTCTATCCTTTTTGTTTACTTCAGTCATACATTGGGCCCCCTTTCTTCTAATCTTGTCACTGATCAAATTGAACGCTTCCGTTCTGCAGCTCAAAAACTTATCCCATTTTCTTTTGACATCATCTTCCGGTTCACCCCTCTGTTTAGCATACCTGTGTTCCCTGGAGGCTTCATGACATCTTACTATGGCTCTCTTGACTTCCTCATCCCACCAGCTCTTGGGTTTGTGTCTGCTTTTTCCAGTCGATTTGACTCGTACCTTAGCAAGCTCTAACTCAAACAATCGAGTTACTTTGGGTACGTCCACTCTGTTTTAGTATCCTCGGTGATTGTTTGGTCAATCTCTTTAGTTGCTACTTCTATTTACCTTTCTGAATAAATATTACCGTGTGATTGCTCGTAATGCCGCCTTTCCCATTTCATTTCTCTTCCAAAACTCAGCTTGACACGTTTGTGATCACTACCTAAGCTTCTGGACCCATATTCATCTATGTTCATCACCCTTAGCCGATCATACATCCTACATGACAGTAATGCATAATCTATCGTCGACTGCAGCCTTCCCACCTCCCATGTTATCTGCCCTTCGCATTACTCGGTGCTGTTGCAAATGATCAAATCATGGCTTTCACACATATACATGATCATTTTGCCTGTTGGTTCGGTATACCCATCTATGTCTTCTATGTGCGCATTCATATCCCCTTGTATAATTATCGCGCACTCTCCTCCTAATTCCTCAATGACCTTTGATATACACTCTACCATTGTCTGATTTTTCTCTATTTCTTTTGCTCCCGCACACAAGTACACCAAACCAAGAAGTGTAATTTGCCCTGCCACTCTCCCTTTTAGCCATAAATGTTCCTTGCACTCCTGCTTGACCCTTTGCCAGTCTGTACTTTTATGAATGAATGCCCCAATACCACCCCCCTTTCTGCTGCCTTCTGTTCTATTACAATACTCCCACGCGTAGTCCGGATTGTTCGGAGGTTGTTCCATGTCCCTGAGATGTGTTTCTACAAAACCGTATACCATCGGCCTCTCTTCCCTTAGCTGTTCTTCTACCTCTTCCCACTTCAGCCTGTTCCTACCACCCTGCATGTTAATATACCCTATGTCTGAATTGGCTCGGCGCTCGTGGCTACGTCTATTTATGCCCCGGACTCTACCTATCTTAGATACTGGTGCCACTTTGGAATCGTATCTGTCCATAACACCTGTCAAAGAGTCTCCCTGGTTGTTTTCCTCGTTACTAGCTATCGTGCACCCCGAAGGGCCCGCGTGCCCCCCAAAAAAAGCTACTGCGCGTCCTGCAAGTCGCCAACCCACCTTATGACCTAGCCGCTCATCGAAGTGAATTCTGTCTCGTTGAAAACCACACCAACTATGCACCTATCTGTTTATTTCCACCACCTCAAAGCCTTTCTCTCGACCCCTCCGCCATACCTCTTGGTTTGCATTGACCACCGCTCTTTGCAGGTTGCTATCACGCACCGGTACCTCCGGTATCGTGCATATCACTACCTGCACCTGAGGAGAAGTGGCGCGCTGAGAGCGCGCTACCACGGTTACTGAAAGAATAAAAAAACGGTGAAAAGAGAGTTTTACTTGGAGCGTGCCAAGGCGGTGGAAGCGAGGAGAAACGTCTTGTTGGTGGTGTGAAACAGTTCGCAGAGATGGTACTCGCTTATTTTTTCACAATATCAGCGCATATTACAGCGAAAGCTGTTATGAGATCACAACTCGCGTTTCGCGCAGCACCGTAATTGTCAGCCGCCGCCGCATCCGCCGTTGTCCGTTACCACATCGACGAAAAGGAAAAAAAAAACGAAGAACACAGTGGAGCTCGAACCAGGTCCACTGGGTGCCAGGCCAGTATTCTACCACTGAGCCGCGCCGATGCTTGAAACTCGTTGACAAACTTGCCTTAGGCAGGCTTGATGCCGGGAAAGCGTTCGCGTTAATACGACTTGTAAAGCATTTTAACACAGCGAAACAACAACCTGTCGCCGCACAATGCGAATAGCGTAGTCCAATGCTCCAACCCATTACAAAAGCTTGTTCTTGTTCCCCTATTAACTGTGGCACATACCCACACTTCAGCCATAATTCCTCATCGTCGTCAGCCACTGCATCAACAATTGGCACGATATTCCTTGCAAGTGTTAAGCGGATACCACGCTTCTCAGAAAAATAACGAAAAATAGCACAGCGAATGCCGGCCTACTACCCTAAAATATATATTATTAATGCCGTAGTGGGCATCAAGCAAGTGTGCTTGCAGCAGGTACTCAATGAGTGTTTCGAAAATGCTCTGAAAGGCCGCTCTTCTAGCTTTCGCTGCGACTGTGCAGCACCATCGGTGCAGGCCTGGCGTTCTTTTTTTTTTCTTTTTTTAAGTCAGAATGCATGAGATCCTATGGGGGGGTTGCAAGAGGGTGCAACCGCTTTCTCCGCACGATTCAAGCGGCAAGCCGAGCGGTGGCGCCACCATACAAGCGCACGAAGCGGATAGGCAACCTTAGCCGAAGTTCAGCGTATAATCAGTCAAACTCTGCTGCCTGTCACACTGCTTTATTTGATTCCGCTTTCACCGTTAACTGCCACAGCTAGCACAGAGACATCTATGACCACAAGGGCATGTTTAATTATCAATCAGTCATTGATCATGGACGTTGGTCGTCAGAATGGAGATGCATCACTAAGCGTCAACGTGAATGCATTTACGAAAACCAGTGCTTTATCTGTCAAACACCAACAGGCATTGCGCAAGCTTTCTTAGCAATGAACACTGAACAATTTCTGTAAGGAAACGTGTGACTGTCTTGTTTTGTCGATTTCTATGACGGAGAAATAAAACCATGTTTTTTTTTTATTTATGGCGAAGCTATGGTACTACAACCATGAAGCCGAGTTCACCACCTGGTCGGCATTCAAGCAAATCATCGCTTCATTCTTCGGTCGGCCTGGATTGCGCAAGCTTCGCGCCGAACATCGCCTCCGTGCCAGAGACCAAAGAAACGGTGAGACGTTTACGAGTTATATTGAGGACGTCATCAATCTGTGTAAGCGCGTGAATGCATCTATGGCGGAGTCTGACAGAATAAGGCACATACTGAAAGGCATAGATGACGATGCATTTCATATACTGGTAGCCAAGTGCCCTCAGACAGTAGCGCAAGTCATTGAACTGTGCCAAAGCTTTAATGAGCTGCGCAAAGAGCGCCTTTCTACCCGTCGCGCCGGAATTTTCACAGCGGAACTCTCGTCTTTGGAAGCTAAGAGCACTGACGCTGAATATGCCGCCTTACTGCCGGAAATTAAGCAATACATCCGTGAGGAAGTGGCTCGTCAGCTCTCTATTGCCACGTCTGTCACCGAGAGTCCCACGGCACTGGATCACTCGCTCCTTCGTGTCATTCAAGCTCAAGTTGCAGAGGCGGTTCCACCTCCTGTACCACCAACGCAGCCTGCAGCGCCTGTCACCTATGCTGAAGCCGTTACCCGTTCCTATGCTCGATCATCGCCAACACCATCCGCCCCAGTCACCAACTTCTACTCGCCACCACGCCCTGTTCACCCAATACGCCCGGTTCTCGCGCAACCCCTCTCGCCTCGCGAACCACTTCACAACCCTTGGCGCACTCCCGACAACAGGCCCTTCTGCTACACCTGCGGCATTCCTGGCCATGTTGCGCGTCACAGTCGCCGTCAGCGCAGTGTTCATGCCAATGATTACATCCCCAACCTCGACTACATACCACAGCAGCCAGCATACCCTGTTTCCGCCGACTCGTCGGGCGCTTATTCGCACCGTGCGAGTTCCCCCTCACGTCGATCTCCTCCTCCCCGGCGCCGCTCCATTTCTCCTATGCTCCGTCGTACCAGCCCTACGCAAGAGGAAAACTAAAAGCCGCAGTTCCTGAGGCACGAACTGCGCCCTCGTCGAAAATTTCAAGGCCTCATCTTTCACCTCCAAACGAGATCGCGGTTATTATTGATGGTGTCGCGACGAATGCTCTTGTCGACACAGAAGCTGCAGTTTCTGTTTTAAGTGAACTTTTGTGCCGCAAACTGCAGAAAGTGACGACACCCGTTTCTGATCTTTTATTACGCACGGCGAGCTCACAGCAAGTTAAGCCTGTGGCGGCGTGCACGGCAGATCTTTTTATCAACGACGCATTCTACATCGCGGAATTCGTTGTCCTACCAGATGCGTCCCATGACGTGATCCTCGGTTGGGACTTCCTTTCTACACATGATGCGCTCGTTGACTGCGCTGGAGCGCGACCCGTTTTGTCCCCTTTCAATACAACAGTCATCGACGTCCCGAGCCCGGTGCCTAAATTAGTTGTCGCTACTGACGCTATCATTTCTCCGTATACTCTGCCACCCTGGTGTCCGTTTCCTCTGACTCAGTATGTAATTTGACCGCCCTGTTTACACCGTCTGAAGACTGTGCACGCCGACCGAACCTCATACTACCGTTTGTTGTCGTTACCCTTGTGCGTGGTGCCGGTGTGGTCTACGCGTGCAATCCCTTTCCTTGCTCAGCAACTCTGTTACGCGGCGAATGTGTTGGACATTTAGGCAGTTTTGAGGCCATCTTCCCTTTGGATGCAACATGCGAAAAGACACCGTTGACGATAAATGCTGTCACCTCCGCCACGGCTACAGCCTCCCCTGTCCAAGACATCCTCCTGCATAGCATCGATAACGCGCTTACGCCAGTCCAGCGCACAAAAGTTGTTCAACTGCTTGAACGCTTTCGTGCCTCTTTTGACGTTGGCCAGCCATTATTGGGGCGCACGTCTGCAGTGACTCATCATATTGACACCGGTCATCATGCTCCCCTGCGACAGCGTCCCTTCCGGGTATCGCAGGCCGAACGCCGCGTTATTAGCGACAACGTCGATGACATGCTGAAACGTGGCGTGATTCAGGAATCGAACAGTCCCTGGGCCTCTCCTGTCGTGCTGGTGCGGAAAAAAGATGGTTCAATAGGATTTCGCGTTGACTACCACCGCCTAAACAAGATTACGTGGAAGGATGTTTATCCCCTACCGCGCATCGACGACGCCCTGAGCTGCCTTCAAGGAGCCGAATATTTCTCATCACTGGATTTGCGCTCAGGCTACTGGCAAGTGCCCATGGCTGAAACCGACCGTCCGAAAATAGCATTCGTCATCCCTGACGGTTTATACGAATTCAACGTAATGCCTTTCGGCCTTTGCAACGCGCCTGCTACCTTCGAAAGGATGATGGACACCATACTCAGAGGCCTCAAATGGTAGACCTGTCTATGCTACTTAGATGGCATAGTGCTTTTTTATGCAGATTTCCCATCTCATATCGCTCACCTTGAACAAGTTCTCGAGTGCCTCACTAACGCCGGCTTGCAGTTAAACCTGAAGAAATGTCATTTTGGCGCCCGTCAGCTTACCATCCAAGGCCACGTCGTCTCCAAAGAAGGAATTTCGCCAGATGTTGCCTAACTTCGAGCGGTTGCCGAGTATCCCAAGCCCAGCACTCTAAAGTAACTCCGAAGCTTTATTAGGCTGTGCTCATATTTTCGGCGCTTCATCCGCAATTTCGCCTCCATTATATCCCCCTTGACACAGCTTCTCGCCGGCAGCAACGACCTCTCATCAGCTTGGAGTGCCGATTGCGATGACTCATTTACGAAGCTTCGCCTACTCCTCACGTCTCCTCCAATTCCGCGCTACTATGACCTCAATGCGCCTACAGAAATACACTTGCACGGTGTCGGCCTTGGCGCGGTACTCGCCCAGCGAAAACCAGACTTTGGCGAGTACGTTGTAGCATATGCCAGTCGTACCCTCACAAAGGCGAAGTCAAATTACTGCGTCACAGAAAAGGAGTGTTTGGCAATTTTTTGGGCACTCGGTAAATTTCGCACCTACATCTGTGGGCGTCAGTTTGATGTTACCGACCACCACGCGCTATGCTGGCTGTCGTCCTTGAAAGAACCGACTGGACTCCTGGCTCGCTGGGCTTTACGATTACAGGAGTACGATATACGTATGATTCATCGCTCTGGACAAAAACACTCGGACGCTGACGCCCTATCTTGATCGCCACTGCCTTCCGACACTGCCGGCTCACCAGCTTCCACTTGTAATGCATCATCTCTGACCATCACCAACATGCCGGAAGAACAGCGCAAAGATCCCTGGATCCCTTCCCTGCTTGACATTTTGTCTCAACGGGCCCCAAACTCCGCCTCCCGCACCCTACGTCGTCAAGTCCAGCACTTCGCACTTCGTGAAGGCTTGCTGCATCGTCACAATTACCTGACCGAAGGCCACAGGTGGCTCCTCGTGATCCCCCGTCATTTGAGCGCGGACATTTGTAGTGCCTTCCACGACGACCCTCAGTGCGGTCATGCTGGCTCGTTCAAGACGTACTCGCGTCTTTACCTGAGGTACTACTGGCGAGGCATGTATCGATACGTTCGCCGGTACGTTCAGTCGTGCCCTGCGTGCCAACGTCGCAAGGTTCCTACTCACAGCACAGCTGGTCCTTTACAGCCATTGGCCTGCCCTGCCCGACCATTCGGCCGCATCGGAGTCGATTTCTTCGGTCCACTCCCGACTACTACTGAGGGCAACCGCTGGATAATAGTCACCATCGACCACCTCACGCGGTACGCAGAAACATCTGCGCTACCAGCCACCACTGCGAAAGACGTCGCGTGGTTCCTTCTTCGTCATCTCATTCTGCGCCATGGGGCCCCACGTGAATTACTTAGTGACCATGGCCACGTCTTCCTCTCAATGCCATCGAGGCTCTGCTCAAAGAATGCCGCATTGTACACCGCACCGCTTCCGCATACCATCCTGAGACTAACGACATGACGGAACGCTTCAATCGTACCCTTGCCGACATGCTGGCGATGTACATGTCGGAAGACCACACAAACTGGGACCGCGTACTTCCTTTCGTCACCTACGCTTACAACTCTGCGTCTCAAACTACCACTGGCTTCTCTCCCTTCTTTCTCCTGTATGGACGTGAACCATCATGTTCTATGGACACCATTCTGCCGTACCAACCAGACGTTTCTGAGGGCAAACACATCTCTCAAACTGCTGCTTACGCTGAACAGTGCCGTAAACTGGCTCGCTCGTACACCACGCAAGATCAGTCGCGCCAAAAAATCCGTCATGACACATCTGCGTCTGATGCCCATTACTCCCCGGGAAAGCTGGTTTACCCTTGGGTCCAGTCCACAACTCCCGGACTTTCCACTAAGCTTTCGTCACGGTACCACGGTCGTTACCGCATATTGGAGCAGACATCTCCCGTAAACTACGTCGTCGAGCCGGTCAACCCATTGTCCGATCATCGCTGCCGAGGCCGCGAAACAGTTCACGTCACGCGACTTAAACGCTGCTACGACCCACCTGCTACAGCGTCTTTTCCTTAAGTCGCCGCTGCCAGGATGGCACCTCTTTGTGCGGAGCGGAAATTGTACCGGTGCTCATCTGTGCCAGGGAGAGAAAAGACGACGAAGTTCGTGCGTCGCGCTCTCGGCCTCCTGTTTTCTGTGCTGCAGCTGTCTTGCTTGCCCTGGCGAGTTTCTTGCTGAAACTCCTCCGAACAACACGCTTGTTACAAGATATAAAGAAAGCATATGAGAAGGCAAGCTATGTTAAAGCTGGCTGCTCACCCGTCACGATAGCAGTATCGAACATGCAAATACATTAAAATAATAAAAGAATAAGATAATCAGATCACATGTGACGTATGAAGCATAAGCACAGTTTAAGGACATAGTCCAATACGTAGAACGTGGTCACAATGCAGATATAGAGTCCGTTCATTTTTTCTCTTTGCACTTACATATATTCTGGCTATGAGCTGTTCATCACTGTAAAAGGGAGCAATAATAAGAAAGTGCACGCTAGGCAGATGGTGCTGATGACGTCTGTAGACGGAGAAGACAGGAGGAAGCCGAAGAAGCAATGAACTGTGAGAGAGTGAAAACAAGCGACGCAAGAGCAGCCTCGTGTCGCCGGTCCTGCGGCCGAGACGTCCGCGCTACACGATTCCGCTGTTTTTTGAACCAAGCTGCGCCAATCTGGGTTCACGATCGCGCGAGCGCGGAACGGCACAAACACGCTTGAGAAAAGGAATATAGCAGCGGGATGAAATATACGGCCGATAAGATTGTGACGTTTTGACACGCACTCACAGAAAACATTGCCCCATTGAAAGTTCTAGTCTTTCTTTTTCCTCTTTTTTGCTTAATCTTTCGGCACAAACCAGTAATACGATATCGGCTGAGGAATATCTTTTTTTTTATTATCATTACGCGCTCAAAAAAAAAAACACGCACGCCTAAATGAAAAGCAATCCGATAGCATCCGAGAGAAAAGCAGACATGGCGAAAGGTTCCCCACATGTGAACAGAAAGAGCAGCAAAAATCGGCGACGATGTGAACGTGGGATGGGGGAGAGTCACCAAAAGGGGGGGGGGGGGGCACAACGAAGCGCCATCGTCCACGTCGGGCCAATTCACAGGTGGCAAAGGTCAAACAATCGGGAGAGAGAATCCAAAGAAATATCCGAACGCAGGCTCAGTAAATCATTAAGGCGGCATACGCTTCTCGAGTTGATGGCAAAAATGAAAGCAGCGTCGGTCGAGACACAGGCATCGCTGCGATCCGAGTTTTTCGTTCGGTTTTTACAGAAGACGAAGAAGTGAAAAGGGGCTAATAAAGGAAGCTGTGCCATCGGAGGCTTCCCTGCGGACGGCAAGGATGGAGGGAATGTGGCCCTCAATAAAACAACGCTTCCTGCCTGCATGCAGACACCGCACCGACGCGGTTTTTTTTCGTGCCACGTGGAGTGCGAAAGTACATGGAACATGGCCCAAGTCCCCCTTGGGAAGAAAAAAATAAACCGCTGAAGCCGTTCAGCGCACGACACTAAAGCGGCACAGAATTCCGAACCACAGCCGATCCCACACCACAAAACAAATCTCTGTCCAGAAAGTGTTTTTCCTAGTTTACCATACGTTTGTTTTGCGTTAGAGCAGCGTATATTATGCTGGCATTTTTGGCGCGTTCGCCACATGCGTGATCATCTCTGGCTTTTGCCGCATGCGGTAAACGTGTCGTAAAAACAACAATTTCCGCCAGAACTTCGATAGAATTATGAGGGACGCCACAGCAGAGCACATTGGCTTCTTTAACGTGCATCTGCCTCCGCCATTCCGCATTCATCGAAGTGCCACGGCATTGCCGTTTTATGCACAGTCTAATTGGTGCTTCTTGCGGGAGCATCAGCCGCGGCCTTTCTTTATTCTAAGTGGACGGTGAGTGGCGCAGGAGGCTGCCTAATTCGTGTGGCCCATACGTTCACGTTAACCACACATGCACCATCGCATTTAAACAACAACAACAACAAAGCCATGGGGACATGTTCATTTCGTTTCCTTCTGTCATCCCGGTTGTATTCTCGCTACAAGCACCGTTACGCGATCGGTATTCCTAAACGGGGTCTTCGCCTGACAAGGAGCGCAGTTGTGGTGAAGCCCGCTTTGACGGACGCATTTCCGAGGCCAAGTGCGGCTATTGACACGGCAGGAAACGAAGCAAACATGCGCACGCCGTTGATTGATTGATTGATTGATTGATTGATTGATTGATTGATTGATTGATTGATTGATTGATTGATTGATTGATATGCGAGGTTTAACGTCCCAAAACCACCATATGATTATGAGAGACACCGTAGTGGAGGGCTCCGCAAATTTTGACAACCTGGGGTTCTTTAACGTGCACCCAAATCTGAGCACACGGGCCTACAACATTTCCGCCTCCATCGGAAATGCAGCCGCCGCAGCCGGGATATGCGCACGCCGTTGTCTTTCAACCTGAGGCAAAGCGTAAAATGAGTTCATTAGGCGACCGCTAACCCTCACAAGTTGCAGCGGACTTCACAGTGCGGCACAAGTTTCGACGACAAGGCGTTCGGGTCTGTCAGTCGTTGCAGTGACGGACAGGTTTGCGACGTAGGGCCGCCAAACAACGTAATAACCGAAATGCTAAAAAAGTTATATAGCTCATGATTCGTTCAAATAAAACGCCGGGCCTGCGCGGTAGGCACAGCACAGTCACAGCGAAAGCTAGAAGAACGGCCTTTCAGAACCTTTTCAAAATACTCATTGTGTAACTACTGCAAGCACACTTGCTTGGTACCTACTAGGGCATAATTAATAAACTTTTGGGTGGTAGGCCGGCATTCGCTATATGCTATTTTTCGTCAGCCTTCTCAGAAGCGTGGTATCCGCTAAACACTAGCTAGGAATTTTGTGCCAATTGTCCATGCAGTGGCTGACCACGATGAGGAATTATGGCTGTAGTGGGTATGTGCCACAGTTAATATACAAGAACAAGCTTTGGTAATGAGTTGGAACATTGTACGGCCCATTCGTTACGCTAATCGCATAGTGCGACGATTGGTTGTTCTTTCGCTGTTGAACAGATTTAGCTGTAAAAAGACGCTATAGTGAGCGCTGTTAGATAGTTAAACTGGCACATGTGTCCCTTTCAAAGTAAACCTACGAGATTAGGAACTACTGGAACCGCTCACCTCTTCAATTTTTCTCCTGAACGTGTGCCTCTTTTTATCGATGAAGGAGAACCCCAAGAAGGTCACCTAACCAGTTCTCGTGCCGAAGATTGCTAAAATACACCGCTCTCAGTGACCTCATCTATAATAGTCGTGCGGCGATGTCGAGCAAGCACATGGCGCTGAGGTGAGGAGAGGCGCGTGCTCTCACGTTACCTTCTTACTCACCCGTTCTTCTTATTACCTCTGAAATCGGCCCACCTCTCACCACAAGTGTGTGGCTCCACGACGACGTCAGAAATTTCGGCGATCTGCGACGTTGCGCTCACGTCACTCCTTACGAGTGACGCCGCCGTCATGATCTCGTGAGTCACCATGCCATATTCTGCTATTTTTAAAAGCGATAGTCTTTCTTGGGGACCTTTGACGCAAAAATTTTGGTCTGTCTGTCTGTCTGTACATTTGTCCATTCTTAGCAGCACTGGGTACTTGAAACTGCCGACCCCATCCGCAGCGCCCACCTATGTTGCTCAAGGTTGAGCGTTCACGCTTGAGCAATTGTCAATTAAAAGCAATTATTGCTCATGTCTCGGGCACCATAAAAGCACGTAAATATTCTGTGTGCGCGTCTCTTACTAGAAAAGGCATACATAAGTAACTTTAAAGACCATAGCGCTTATCACGCTGCACTGACAATCCAACGCTTGCACGGAAAGACGAGCGTTTCCAACGCTTTGCTAAAACGAAACGGTGGTTGCACCCGTCGCCTTGCGTTCTACACCTTATCACCTCTGAGATGGGCGCGCACACCCGTCTCAAAGCGCGCGTTTTGTTTTGTAAGACAACTGCCAGATGGCACTTATGTCTCACGTGTGACATGACTTGGTGCGCTCGTTCGCCTCCGCTGCACGCTCGAGGCACTCTAATTTAGCGCCTCCAAAATACCATTCACCGATTTTCTTACGCAAAACATCAAATAATTGTTTTGTTCAATCTCTCCACACGCAAGACTGTCGTCTTTCGACGACATTTACAGATTACATGCAGATACGGGGCCATTTTTTTTTTCAGGGTGCAACGCTCGTGTTATTCTAACGTTGTCCTGCGTCAGGCGTAACCGGCCGGCCGTACGGACGGACGGACGGACACAGACAGACAGACAGACAGACAGACAGACAGACAGACAGACAGACAGACAGACAGACAGACAGACAGACAGAGAACTTTATTAAATCGTGAGAAGCTTTCACGTGAACCCTTATAGGGGACCCACGGAAACCACTGGCGGCGTCCAAGTCGGGGCTGGGACACCGTGATGTTCAGCCCTTTCTTGGGCCCTCTGGATTGCCTGAAGTTGCGTATCGAGTGATGAGCTCCGGAGGGCTTCTTCTCAGTCGGCTTCTTTCGATAGATGGCCATTAGGTAACGAGGGGCATTGCCAAAGCATGCGCGCTAAAGAGCAGTAAGTTCCGTTTCAGCCCGGACAACTTGAATCAATTTCTGTTGAGATATGACTCAGAAATCTCCGCGAGGGGAATGAGCCTGCCTGGAGCATTTCAAGAGTGACTGACTGAGACCTATCTAACTTCGGGTGAGGAAGAGGATAGGTCCTTCTACTAAGCCGATAGTGAGAGGTGATTTCGTTGAAAGTAAGAAGCGGCAGCAGCATTTCATCCTTTCCCTATAAGGCCTTCATGCCGCCGCGGCACATGAGATCTGGCGATTCGCCGGCGCCACAAAGGCAAACTAAACCAACGCGCAGTAATATGTCGGGGCCTTACGATGTGTGGGAGAGGCGTTTACAACAGCAGCTGTCGCCCACGACCGCACTGTGATCGCGCTTAGTAGGGAGTTTTAGAATAGCGCACCGCGAGCCCTTGCGGTGCGGTCGCTGCCACTGCGCATGCGTCGTAACGCGAGTCGGCGTTCGCGGACCGCACGCAGAAACTCCGAAATTGCGTGCGGTGATGGCGGCCCGCATGTTGTTCTCAAGCGCTGGTTTCGAGGCTACAGGCGGTGATGGCGGCCCGCACGTGGCCCGCGAGCGCTGGTTTCGAGGCTACGGTGTCGCTGCGATCGTGCGTTGCGGTTCGCAGCAGGGCAAACACTATTCTAAAGTGTGGCAGCTTGGGCTATTTGGTATGGCATGACGATAGTTATAGCGCAAGAACAAAACGACGACACAGAGACAAGAAGCTCGCATGGCGCCCGCTTCGCCAGCAACGCCCGCAACGCTTGCAAACGGTATTCTAAAGCTCCCTATTATCCCAGGCACTAACGCCACCACGGGACGCACGTGCAATCGAAGCCGCTCATACAGGCGCGGCAAAATAAGAGAAGGAACGCGCACAAGCCACTTCGCGAGAAATTACAAAAAAAAAAGAGCGCGACGAATGGCCCTCGCCACGATGTCCGCGGAGACCACGTGACCATCTACACTCGATAATTTGCCGGGCACGACGGTAATGAGCTCTGGTGAGTCACAACAACGAGCCACATGCCAATCGAACCGGGTGGGTGCACGCGTCGATAAACGGGGTCTCCAGTGTTCACAAAGGTACATAAGAGAGAGACGCCCGACCACGCAAAGGCACAGCAGTACGGAACCCCAGGGAGAGACCGCTAAGGGGAAGGCAGTGGTACGTGAATATGAACCTTGTTCGTTACTTGTAAGGCAAGGGAGAAGACGTCCTCAATCGAAGAGTCACAGAACGAGACGATATGTGGCCTGCTCTCTCATTCAAACTGATTGAGACAATGTCAACGCCGTGCGTAGAACTTTATTGAGGCCTCTCAAATGAAATTCATTGTCTGTCGGTAGATTCTGAAACGCTGCATACCTCATTAAGGGTGCCTTAACTGCTTGAGGATGCATTATCACGTATTCTGGAAGGCCCTCACCGAGGCCCTCCTTGGTCTACAGCGCGTTTGCCTACGCGAGACGAACCGTTTCAAAGTCTTCGCGGCTCACAACACCTAGAATGAATTAACAGACTCTCACCATGTGGGAGATCAGTATATTTTGCTTGGCACTAAAAAGGGTACTTCACAAGTATCAGGTTGCATTTTATTAAAGGGGTGCTGACACAGAATTTCGCGACCAAGATAGCCTGCAGGCTCGACTTCCGTGAACATGCGTGTATCATCTGCAAAATGTCAACAGGGAGTATAGCTTGAAAGATATTTTGAAGTATTTTCAAAGTTTGCATGAGCAATCGACTTTTTCAAGCTATTGTCACCCTCAAAGGTGATTAAAGGTTTTCTCAAAGGTTTTTATTTATTTATTTATTTATTTATTTATTTATTTATTTATACAATACTGCAGACCAATTTAATGAATGGTCCAAGCAGGACGGGCAGAAAAAAAGAATGTTCATGCACATACAATGCAATGCAAAAAAACAATGAAGCAACAAAACACAGAATTCACTTAGAACTACAAAATAAACAAGCCACGGTGAAACCGACTTTTCGCACAAACATAGCAGGGTTTCCAATCCAAATAAAACTAGAAAATCACGCACAACTTCAAGTAACATTGCTAAAAACCCGATCGTCAGTAATTAAAAGTTTCTAAAATGATCGTGTAGGGCTGTCATAAAATTTCCACTAAAAATTCTTTCTGGCAATTTATTCCAGTCATCTACCGTGCGTGGAAAATATGAAAACTTAAAGGTATTTGTTCGGGCAAAGAATGGGGATAAACTGTGGCTATGTGTGTGCCGTGTTTTCCTCGTGGTGGACGGACTAATGAATGGAGTGGGTGATAATCCAGTCTTACACTTAATTAGGGATTCCATGAAAGCTAAGCGGGCAATTTGGCGTCTAATGTGTAGTGGTTGGATTTTATTGAGTGTCATGATACCTGACGGAGAATCACTTCTTTTATATTTATTATAAATAAAACGAACAGCCCTCCTCTGAACCTTCTCCAATTCATTAATGTTTTTGTTTGTGTACGGGTCCCAAACAACCGCTGCATACTCCAGTTTAGGCCTAATTATGGAATTATACGCTAAAAGCTTAACGTTACTAGGTGCACCTCGAAGTTTATGCCGTAAAAGACCAAGTTTTTTTAGCGCTGAAGAAGTTACCTGCTGAACGTGGTCGTTCCAATCTAATCTGGAGTTCAATACGATACCTAGGTATTTAAACTTACTAACCTCCTCGATTAAGGTGTTTTTAATTTTGTACCGGAAACAAAAATCAGCAAGTGTTCAGCGGTTGCGCTTCACCACCTTATTCTTTTAAACTTACCTTTCCAAATTGGGCCACGATGTTCAAAAGTGTTGAATCTTTCTTTCAAAACAAAACCGAAACACAGCAATAAATGAAGCCGCAAGTACGATTCGCCACCCGCAAGTACGAAGACTAGGCAAATGTGTGTACTACCCATCATTCCCATGGTCGCTGAACGATCGCAGCGCCAGAGTCCCCTCTAGTTAATTTTAGAGACTCTATGTATGGTGAATATATGATGAAAAGATGCTAGATGGTGGTACTTGGAGTGCTGAATAGATGGACGAACGGACACACAGACAGATGCATGGATGGACGCATGAACGGACGCAGGGGTGGATGCATGGACGAACGCAGGGACGGACGCACGAACAGACGCACGTACGGGCGGATGGACGGTCACACAGACGGACGCATGGACGGACGGAAGCAAGAACGAATGGACGGACGAATGCTTCGTCACACTCTCCATCATTCACTCCGTGGATATGCTGCCATTTTTTTTTTTTTTGAGCTCCCTCAAACTGAGACTTCTCGGTAAAGAGAAGCCTGTAATAATTTGTCTGTCACAAGCTGCAGCAAATAATGTGCCGTGTTATGGATAACATGCCTCCAACAACACATTGCAGCAAAAAAAAAAAGAAAACGTCTGGCCTAAATTGTTGTCTCAGTATGCCTTTAATCTAACAGCGTGCAAACAATGACATGGAGTATTACCGAAATGCATAACAGCTTAACGTAACACTATAAAAAGCAGAAGCGTTCAACCTCGTAAAGTTATATTGACCGAATTGTAACAAAATGGCCGCACCAACGTAACTTCCTCATTGCCTTTTCTCTCTCTCATTCACTTTTTCTTTCTTTTTCTTACAGTACACATACGAGGCACCGTTCTCACTCACTGCTCCTCAGCATGCTTCACTGGTTTTCCAAACCGAGCACGTAATCTACAGACTTCGAGATTCGTCACGGGGCCTGACGAGTGCATGGCCACGCCCACTAGACGACGACACGACACAAAAGCGCGGTGCACACGAGGGTGCGCGCGCCATGCGACGCGTCCTGGTGCCGTCTTTGAAAAGTAGCGGCAGCGGCTCTTGGGGAGGAGGGACGGTGCCTTCCGCGTGGGGGCGCCTACAGAGATCCCGCGGTGCACGCCTGCTGTGTGCACCGTTCGTACACACGCGTCAAGCGAAGCGAACAAGTCTCCAAGTAACGGGGTGTTTTAGCAGTACCACTTTACCGTTACTACGGAAACACCACACCGTTTTGGTCAGCACGTGGATACTTAAGTTAAATCACCCAGTTTCCCACCTGACTGCCTTATCTCCCTACAATCAAATAGAGTGGACAGAAAAACATTAATAAGGGGCATTTTTTTCACGCCAGTTGCATAATCGTCTGTTATGTACACTAAATGCATGAGCAAATACTGCCATAGCTTCTCGCGCAATGGAAGTACACTCTCTGAACCCTTTTTAAAAACGCTGGCTTTACAAGTATACATTGTGGGGCGCTGTGTTTTGTGAATGTTCCACGCTTATTTCAAACTGAGTACAGCATTCTTTACCGTAGCCTTCGGATTGTGATGAGCATACCCGAGGTAATCAACCAGCGCCCTATTATGCTCCGGCCACGGCGGCCGCGTTTCCACGGGCGAGAATTGCGAAGACGTTGAAGTAAACGTTCAAGAGCCCCCCCGGTAGTCGATCTCAGTCCCTCACTGCGGCTTTCGTCATTTGGCACGTAAAAAACTCGCGCACTTGCCCCAGTAACGCTAGTACTTTTTCCTGAAAAGTCCCTCGTTATGTTCACACCGTCGAAAGCAGCAACGCCAAAACGTGCGCCGACGCCGCCCTGCAATGCGGAGCCATCACGCCGTTGCGCAGCGGAGACGCCGCGTCAAGTGGCTCGGAGCTCCGACTATACGGCAGCCAGGCGAGAAGGGTTGCAGCCGACCTCCCGTCGCATCCGGGTGCCCAGACGTATAAACGCGCTACATGGGAGCACCGGCTTGCTTCTGCGGCGGTCACGCGCCTGAAACGCGCCGGCTGCGCTCCTCTGAAGCGACGCCCACGCAGAGGTCCGCCGCCGAGTGAGTTCCTCGCGGGAAAATAAATAAACAAGCGAGGCGCCAACTGCTCCGCCTTCTTAGCACTCGCCTGCTGGAGACACATCAGAGAAACGCCCTCCGAGAGACAAGTGATTGCCACGAGCGCGAAACAGCCATGGACGTGTAAACGTAGACCACACGCTGCTGCCATCGAGAACACGACATACGCAGTGCACACCACTACGAGAGCGTTATACCGGGCCAACGTAACTTCGCATAAAGTGGGCCACAGGTTTAAATAGTCGCCGTCCCTTGAGTTAGCGCTAGGCTATAGAGGTCACGTTCGTGCTCTAACGAGACACAAATTAAGTGAGTACTTTGACGCCCTCGGTTGACTTCACTGTTATTTATTCGGGCGTGTTATCGCTCAATTACCCACACACTAGTTCTAGGTGCCGAGGCTTGGTCACTTATATTTAATTTAAATCTACACTTAAATGACAAGCTATTCTTGGCCGCAGGGGCACAGGGCGCTTGCAGGAGAGCAGACCGCGCTGCGAGGGACGCCAGGCGGCTTCGCATTCCGGAAAAGCCGACCCTCGGCACCGCGCCAAGCAGCGTGTGAACGGAGATGCGGGTCGGAACATCGACGCGCCAAATGCGGGGGCCTTTGAGCCACAACGTATATACACGCGATACACGTATGTATGCAGCCCGAGAGAAATCTCTCTGCTACACAAACAGTGACGACTTGCCATGGTGGCTTATAGCAGCCAATGTTATAGAGTAAGCACGTTCAATTCCCGTTCACGGCGGGGCGGGCCCATTTAGACACTATAGGTGGAGAATCAAGGTGGTCAAGAGTAATCTAGGAAATCTAACCACGCGTCTCAACAGTAATACACCCCATATATTTACAGCGGCCTTGTAATAATAATAACAGCAATAATACTAATCGGTTCACAACCAGAAAGATTATGTGGCACGCCGTATAGTGAAAGAGTCCGTACGATTTCAATTACTTCGGATTCCTACATCTAAGCACACGGCTCACATGTAAGTTTCCACCGCAGTCGCGAAACAATAAAAATTGTACCACACAGGGGGAAAATTTCCCCATTGCTTTTTATACAAGGTGACAAGGAGCGTGTCAGGGATGGTGACAAGGAGCGTGTCAGGGATTTATCAGCGTGTCAGGGATGACAAGTGAAGTGAGGAGAGGATGGAGAAGTGCGCGTAGGCAGGCCAGATTGGATGATGTATATTTTTTCAGTCCAAAATTACTTTCTGTTTGTAAAACTATAAGCCTTTTACTTAAAGATCCTGCCGCCCGGTTGTTGGCCGATACCCCTTTGTGGGAGTGCGCCAGAATAACAAGGATCATCATTATCATCGAGCACGGGAAAAGGTTGGCGTGGACGACGGAGAAGACGGCGGATGTTCGAGGTAGCCTGGGTCCTGCCCCAGGACTGCAACGCGTCGAGAGCCACCGTCACCTCAGTGAGCTGCTGTCTTCGTGGCCTCGGTCGTCCAGCTGGTGAGCGGTGCAGCGAGCGGCCGGGACCGGTGAGCGTCAAGCCACCAACCTTCAACCAGCCCGGGCTCGCACGCCCCCGTCTCCCTCGTCAACGGCGCACGGGCCAGAAGCACGTGGCACTTGCCTGGAGCACCGGCCAACATCGGTCCAACAACGACGCCCGTGTTCCTCACCTCGTGAATGAAGCGCCCCTCTAGACCAGCGGGGACGCCGGTACCGACGGACGCGGTGAGCGGCAGCCGGATGTGAGCGCGACCGATAGTTACCGTAGGCGGCCGACACTGCACGTGCAGTTCTGTCGGTAGTTACAGAGAGGAACGAATTAGAGACGCACGTGGGACAGCCGTGCTATGACTTAACTACGGTGTTGTAGGGACACCTAGTTGTCTGTATAGATATTCAATCTTTCGTGCATACATATTTGTGTTTTTGTGTGTGAAATAAAGGTAGTGTTTTTTGTGCCACACACCTTGTCCTCATTCATGTGTTCCTTCCGCTTGCTCAAGCAAACCGAGCCGGGCGATAACGTG